>NC_054379.1:148047416-148382416 GCF_017654675.1 Xenopus laevis | reverse complement strand
TGGTGGGCCTCTGGCATCCCAGTCCAACACTGGCCTCACCTACCTCTTGCAGCCACGCCCGTGGCCAGGGTTGGAGGCCTCCCCAAAAGCTTCACGCAGGGAGTGGGCCAGTCCGACCCTGAACTTGCTTATTTCTTTGCTACTGGAAACTGCACTATATAGGATCTAGGGGTCTTTGTAGATAACACGTTGTCTAATTCTGGGCAGTGTCATTCTGTGGCTACTAAAGCAAATAAAGTTCTGTCTTGCATAAAAAAGGGCATTAACTCAAGGATGAAAACATAATTATGCCTCTTTATAGGTCCCTGGTGAGGCCTCATCTGGAGTATGCAGTTCAGTTTTGGACTCCAGTCCTTAAGAGGGATATAAATGAGCTGGAGAGAGTGCAGAGACGTGCAACTAAATTGGTTAGAGGGACGGAAGACTTAAATTATGAGGGTAGACTGTCAAGGTTGGGGTTGTTTTCTCTGGAAAAAAGGCGCTTGCGAGGGGACATGATTACACTTTACAAGTACATTAGAGGACATTATAGACAAATGGCAGGGGACCTTTTTACCCATAAAGTGGATCACCGTACCAGAGGCCACCCCTTTAGACTAGAAGAAAAGAACTTTCATTTGAAGCAACGTAGAGGGTTCTTCACAGTCAGGACAGTGAGGTTGTGGAATGCACTGCCGGGTGATGTTGTGATGGCTGATTCAGTTAATGCCTTTAAGAATGGCTTGGATGATTTTTTGGACAGACATAATATCAAAGGCTATTGTGATACTAAACTCTATAGTTAGTATAGGTATGGGTATATAGAATTTAATTAAAAGTAGGGAGGGGTGTGTGTATGGATGCTGGGTTTTCATTTGGAGGGGTTGAACTTGATGGACTTTGTCTTTTTTCAACCCAATTTAACTATGTAACTATGTAACTATATATATATGTATGTAAATGAGCCCCCCCCCCCAGATTCTTGTATCTGTGTATACTGTGCAGTCACAGAAGTAGCCAGTGCTGAGCAGGCGAACCTGGGGCCCACAAGAGTATCTGATCTCAAGAGCTGGCATTCAAGCCTGTTCAGAATATGGGAACCCCATTGAAGCCTTGTTTTAGGATTTTTAATCCTGAAGTTATCACTCACCTGTGGGTTTCTGGGTTACTGCCCAAGGGAAAATTTGCTCAGTTTTACAAACAAGCAAAGAATTATGGGGCTTATTTATAAACACAGATGTAAGCCCTTGCCAAGTTTGTTTGCCAGTAGCAACCAATCAGGGCTTTGCTTTCATTTTCCAACTTGTAATAGACTTTTCAAAACAAATTACTGATTGGCATCTACGTCAACTGCACTTGTGCAAATGAGCAGCCCCATACTCATCCCCAGCTGCCCAGCCACTTAGTTATAAGCACTGGATGCACAGGAGATTTGCAAATCACCCACACATCAGTCTCCAGTGCTGGGCAGGAGGGGGAGAGAGACAGGAAGGGGAGGGAGACAGGAAGGGGAGGAGACGGGAAGGAGACAGGAAGGGGAGGGAGACGAGGAGGGAGACAGGAAGGGGAGGGGATGGGGATGGAGACAGGAAGGGGAGAGAGACAAGAAGGGGAGGGAAGATGAGGGAATCAGGGAAGGGGGACGGGGCAACGAGCAGAACTGGCCTAGGGGGCCCGGTATGTAAAGCTAGGTCTGCCATAAATATATTTTACTTTGAAGCTGGACAGCCTTAAAGGGGTTGCGCACATTTCATTAACTTTTAGTATGATGTAGAGAGTGATAGTCTGGGACAATTTGCAATTGGTTTTCATTTTTTATTATTTGTGTTTTTTAATCTATTTGGCTGTTTATTCAGCAGCTCTTTCAGCTGGCTGCTAGGTTCCAAATTACCCTAGCAACCATGCATTGATTTGAATAAAAGACTGGAATGTGAATAGGAGTGGCCTGAATAGAAAGATGAGTAATAAAAAGTAACAATAAAAATAAGTGTGTAGTCTTACAAATCATTTGTTTTTAGATGGGGTCAGTGACTCCAATTTTAAAGCTGGAAAGAGTCAGAAGAAAAAGGCAAATAATGAAAAAACTATAAAAAAAAATAATAATGAAGACTAGTTGAAACGTTGGCTATTCTATAACATACTAGTTAACTTAACTTGTTAACTCTAAGTTAACTTAAAGGTGAACCACCCATTTAAATATATATCTTCTGCTACAGGGTTCTTTTGCAAGGGGCAGTCACATCTGTTTACTATAAAGGGAAACTAATTATCTTCTCCTAAGGGCTCTTACACATGGGCGTTTTTGCCCTGCGCTTCTCGGTGTTCTATTTTAATCCGTTCAGCCGCAGGGGAGCGCAGGAGTTAATGCATCCAATTCTTCCTTATGGGCACCTACTCATGCTCCATATGTTTTATTTAATACCCTCTATCTTCCCTGTATCACTGTTGGCATTGTTATGTACACAATCATCATAATGTTTATATCTAAATCTCTCCTATATACTCCAGCTGTCTAAGTTCCCTTCTCCCGTTTAGCTGGAATATTTTTCTTCATTTATTGAAAACAAGTCAAGCTCTGCTCTCTGTAATTAACCCCAGTCCCGTACTCTTGCTTGTTGCCTCTTTAACCCCTTTTTCTAAAGATAAAATAAACTTTATAGAATGAAAGATACAGTCATAATGCTCTAGACATGTTTGATGAATCCACCTCTCTGTTGTACTGCGCTGCAGAATATGTTGCCACTTGGCGTTATTAGTAATCACGTTTCCTTATGGAAGGGGGAATGTGTTTTTCCCAGGGATCTGTTTATGCAGAACTGCGTCTAAACTGTAGCAAATTGCATGTGTTTACAAAGTGCCTTTGGTAGATGGTGGGAGCAAATAGCAGTTGAGAGTTAATCATTCACTTGACTTAGCAGTTTGGGTTTTGCTGCTGCACAATAAGATTTATTAGCTGACATTGCACTATAGGGAAGCACGGCTGTTTCTTGCATGTGAGATATTAAACTGCACCAACACACTCGCACACAACACTGCTTTAAAGGGGTTGTTAACCTTTAAATAAACTTTTAATTTGACATTTAGGGGCAGATTTATTAAGGGTCAAATTTGAATTTTCAAAAAAATATTTGGTCAAAACTCTCAAATTCGAATTATGAATTATCCAAACTCAATTTGAGTTTTAATTAGAATTTCGAGATTTACTGTATCATACTCTGGCCCTTTAAGAACTCGAATTCGATTTTTCGCCTCCTAAAACCTGCCGAATTAATGTATAAGTCAATGGGAGAGGTCCAGGGATCAATTTGGTGATGTTCGATTTTTCTAATTCGAATCAAATTTGATTTGAGTTTTCATTAGTCCGAGCTGAGAAAAGTAGATTTTATTAATAAATTTCGATTGGTCTAATTTTGTATTTATGGGAATTCTAAAAAACTCACATGAGTTCGAAATTAGACCCTTGATAAATGTGCCTCTATTCTAAGACAATTTGCAATTGGTTTTTAATTTTTTATTATTTGTGGGTTTTTGAGTTATTTTAGCTTTTTATTCAGCAGTTTACAATTTCAGAAATCTGGTTGCTAGGGTCCAAATTACTCTAGCAACCATGCACACATATAACAGTAAAATGTATATTTTTTTGTACATTGCTTTTTCAGTAGGAGTCCACTGCTCTATTTTGTACCCTGAGTACGAATGTTGGCTCCTTAAAATGCCTTCTGCATCTATGAGCCCCTCCTGATCCACTAAATCACTCACACAGGCTTTGCAGAAAGGCCCAACAACTATAAAAGTCTTTAGATGCTCCAAGTCTTACAAGCAGCACAAAGATCTTGTACATGATCTCTATGGATAAAACACCGTTTCTTGCAGCCGCACAGCAGTCACACGGAGATTTTCGGAAAGTGCCCATGGAGTTATGGAAAGGTTATGGTAAATGACAAGTCTGTCTTTAGTGCAGAGCCTGTTCCTCGTCCGTGTGTGCCTTCTGCAAGCCAGCGACCAATTCCTGCCCTCGGCTACTTGGGCAGATAGGCTTTGAAATGCTAAACGGCATGGTGTGACTGTTTTCATTAAGGCAATAAAATAATCCCACAGCAGCCTCTACCTGTACCCTGCAGCTCTCTATCTGCTGTTTAACTACAACTCCCAGATTGCCCTGACAGCTCAAGTGTTAGAAAAGCTCATAGTAGAGTTTCCAGCTCAGAGCAGCATATTTATCTTCCCCTCCCATACATAGTTACTAACTCATGGACTAACATTAAGGGGTGCCTCACCTTTATATATATTTTTAGTATGCTACAAAATGGCTAATTCTAAGCATTTTTTCAATTGCCCTTCTTTATTTATTTATTTTCATAAATACAGTGAAACCTCAATTTTACATCCCCTGATTTTAAGTTTTCCCTCATTTCACATTGTTGTTTTGTGGTTTCACCTATATATTGTGCATAATACATTTCCCTGATTTTACATTTTCCTGGATTTACACCATTTTTTTTGGTCTCCTGAAAAATGTAAAATGGGGATTCTACTGTAATTTTATAATTATTATTTGCCTTCTTCTTCTTCTTTCCAACTTTCAAATGGGGGTCACTGACTCCATATAAAAACTAGGGATGCACCAAATCCAGGATTTGTTTTGGGATTCAGATTCGCTGGCCGTACTGAATCGGAATCCTAATTTGCATATGCAAATTAGGGGGAGGGAAATGGCTTGACTTTTTGTCACAAAAAATGTTTTCCCCTTCCCATCCCTAGTTTTCATATGCAAATTAGGATTCGGATTCAGTCCGGTATTTGGAAAGGATTCAGGGGTTTGGCCAAATGCAAAATAGTGGATTTGGTGCATCCCTAATAAAAACAAATGCTCTGTAAGGCTACAAATGTTTTGTTATTGCTACTTTTTATTACTCAGGCCTCTCCTATTCATATTCCAGTGTAATATTCATATCAATGCATGGGTGCTAGGATCATTTGGACGCTAGCAAACAGATTGCTGAAATTGCAAACTAGAGAGCTGCTGAATAAAAAGCTAAATAACTAAAAAAACACAAATAATAAAGACTGAAACCCAATTTCAAATTGTCTCAGAATATCAATCTCTACATCATACTAAAGTTAATTTAAAGGAGAACAACCCATTTAAGGGATATTAAAACACAAAGCAGAAGCCTTATTCAACTTGCCTGCAGTTCATTTAACTTTGTAAAAATAATTGGAGGGGATGTAAAGTGATTGGTTCAGATAAAGTTATGTTGGGCAGGATAAAAACAAACCCATTGATTGCGATAAATTATGCAGTGTCCCATAATGAAGTTGAAAAAAAAATAACTTAATTATGTGGAACTGTAGACTTAAAGTGATATTAGGGTAAGGTAATCCTACTAATAAAACTGGGTTAATGCAAAGGACCATCAAAAAAATTCAAACAGTAGTGAGAATAATTTGAAGATTAAAAGGTCCGTTATTAGGACAAGGAGAGTAGCCTGACGCCATATGGGGCAATTACTCAGGGCTGGATTTACATAGCGGACGCCCCTAGGCCCACTGCCATTTGTCGCCCCTGTCCCCCCCCCTTTATTCGTGCAAATTTTTATGGAGATTATATCTCCTGTGCATCCCCAGTGTTTTTGAACCAATGTGGGTGTGGTTGGGCAGCATGCCGCCCCCCTAAAATCCTGCCGCCCTAGGCCCGGGCCTAGGTGGCCTTCCCACAAATCCGGGCCTGCACTTACTCATTCTACTGAATTGATGGAATGCGGAGACTGGTAGTTCAGCACCATCAGGTTGCTGGGATTTATAAGCAGGGGTCAAGCATAAGGACACTAATGAAATAAACAGTCATCCCATCAAGCAGACTTTATAGAAAAGATTTCCCAGCTACATGAAAAAAATCAGGTCCCCTTCTGTCTGCAGTGGCCTTTGTGTGAAAGGTCAGGCAATAACGTTCTGTGCCTTTACCTTTCTATTACACATGCCAGGTTCTCTGTGCTGGATTACTGCTTTCTTAAAGGAAAACTATACCCCCAAAATGAATACTTAAGGAACAGATAGTTTATATCATATTAAGTGGCATATTAAAGAATCTTACCGAACTGGAATATATATTTAAGTAAATCTTGCCCTTTTACATCTATTGCCTTGAGCCACCATTTTGTGATGGTCTGTGTGCTGCCTCAGTGATCACCTGACCAGAAATACTGCAGCTCTAACTGTAACAGGAACAAGTGTGGAAGCAAAAGACTGAACTCTGTCTGTTAATTGGCTCATGTGACCTAACAAGTATGATTTGTTGGTATGTTTGTGTGCACAGTGAATCGTACAATCCCAGGGGGCGGCCCTTATTTTTTAAAATGGCAGTTTTCCAATGGCACATACTACTAGAAAAGTATATTATTATGAAAATGGTTTATTTACATAAAGCAGGGTTTTACATAGGAGCTGTTTTATGCAATAGCTTTTTATAGAGACTTAAATTTCTTTTGGGGGTATAGTTTTCCTTTATGGGAAGCAAGAATTTAGCAAGAATAGGTCAATCCCCATGGGTATGAAGCAGGGCTCAGTAACCTTGGCTTCTCTGGCCTAATAAAAGAACAGCAAATTGATGGATCTGTCCTTGTCCCTTGGTACTGCCGGTGATTGTGCATTTGAACACATTGCAGCAAAACGCTGGCATTCCCATGGGTCGGCTGGAACGGTCGGAAGCACGAAATAACAGGCAGCCGCTCCAGCTTTTGTAACCTGTATCAATGAGACGTGTGTTTGTTTGCCAGTAACCTGCTCACTGGGGGTTATAAGTGATTAACCAGAGCAAAGTTATTGCATAAAGACATAAACATTCTATTTGGTTCTATTTTATTAGATTGCTTGTATTATTTCCCTTATTAATCCTTGTATGGACTTGCAGGCATTTTCTATTGCTGTTGTAAGTACCTACATACATAAAAAAAAGTATTCTAGTATTCCTGCATAGTCAGTGATGTGTGTACTTCTGCAATCTGTGCTGCCGAGACCATAGCTAGCGTCTATTAGAGTTTAAAGGGGTTGTTCACCTTTAAACTAACTTTTAGGGGCAGATTTATCTAGGGTCAAATTTCAAATTTGAAAAAATTTTAATTCAAAAAGACAAACCGAAATTTATTTCATAAAAAAAATCCGTTTTTTTTTTGACCGAATAGGTCTGTTTTCGATCGAATCATATGAATCAAAGTAATAGCGCATTTGAATCGAATGATTTTCCAAAAAAAAAAAAAAAGTGATTTCTCAAATTGCAAAAATGAACTCCAAATGGGATCTAGGAGGTCCCCCATAGGCTAAAACAGCAATTCGGCAGGTTTTAGATGGCGAATGGTCGAAGTCGAATTTTTAAAGAGACAGTACTTTAAAATTTTTGCATTTTTTTCAAATTCAAATTGAATTTGGACTATTCCCTAGTCGAAGCACACAAAAATTAGCTCGAAATTCAAATTTTTTTAATTCTAATTTTCACTTTGATAAATCTGCCCCTTAGTATGATGTAGAGAGTGAGATCATTTGCAGTTGGTTTTCATTTGTTATCGTTTCTGATTTTTGAGTTATTTATTTATTATTTGTTATTCAGCAGCGCTCCAGTTTATTCAGCAGTGCTCCAGTGTAAAGTGTAATTTTTCACCTTCTTAAGCAGCTCTGGGAGGGGGGGTCACCGACCCTGTAAACTGTTCTAAATTGATACATTGAGGGGGTTATTTATCAAAGTTCGAATTTATCGCAATATTTTCTGCTACAAACTCCGATCAAATCTGCTCGGGTACATTATTGGCCCCGTTAGGTAACCAGTCAATATGTTAAAGGGTAAATTACTCTTGTGATAAAAAAACAAAAAATATAATTATGAAAATGTTTGCAGTAAATATGGCCTGACATTTCCTTATCCCAGCATGCCATGGTCCCTCTAGTTCTAGTCTGGTGTCCTATGATCAGGTTGTGTGGGTGCTGCAGAAAAGGGTTAGAATTTTAATCATCTGACATACATTGGTAAGTGGTCTTTGTATGGTATAAAGTGAAACCTCAATTTCATATCCCTTATTGTGGTCCCTTCAATACAGGTAAGGGATCCATTATCCAGAAACCTGTTACCTGGAAACCCGTTATCATAATAATGGGAAGGCTATACCCCATAGACATTTTTTTTTCTAAATAATCTAAATTTTAAAAAATGATTTCCTTTTTCTTTATAATAATAAAACAGTAGCTTTTACTTGATCCAAACTAAGATATAATTAATCCTTATTGGAGTTAAAACCAGCTTATTGGGTTTATTTAATGTTTACATGATTCTCTAGTAGACTTATGGTATGAAGATCCAAATGACGGAAAGATTCATTATCCTGAAAACCCCAGTTCCCAAGTCCTGTACCTGTGTATAATGCATAATACACCCTAAGTCTGAGTCCTTGGTCTGAGTCTACCCTAGGTCTGAGTCCTTGGTCTAAGTCTACCCTAGGTCTGATTCCTTGGTCTGAGTCTATCCTAGGTCTGAGTCCTTGGTTTGAGTCTACACTAGGTCTGAGTCCTTGGTCTGAGTCTACCCTAGGTCTGAGTCTACCCTAGGTCTGAGTCTACCCTAGGTCTGAGTCTACCCTAGTTATGCGTCCTTGATCTGAGTCTATCCTAGGTCTAAGTCCTTGGTCTGAGTCTACCCTAGGTCTGAGTCCTTGGTCTGAGTCTATGCTAGGTCTGAGTCCTTGGTTTGAGTCTGCCCTAGGTCTGAGTCTACCCTAGGTCTGAGTCCTTGGTCTGAGTCCTTGGTCTGAGTCCTTGGTCTGAGTCTACCCTAGGTCTGAGTCTACCCTAGGTCTGAGTCCATCCTCTACCCTTTCCCTGGAGTTTACACCATTTTTTCAGGTCCCCTGAATAATGTATAATGGGGGGGTTGCTGTAATTGTGCAGATTTGGACCATTTCTCCGCGCAGCCTGCCTGAGCCACAATTATATTAAGACGTTGGTTTGATAATTGTAGGTGGCAAAATGCCTGAGTATACAGTTCTTGTATATATTAAGAATGAAGACGTGGCTGCCTTAGCCTCACTTTGCAAGAGATCATCATTAAATGGCTCTGTCGCTCTTGCAGCTAAATACCCATTAAGAAGTGAAGGTATTTTGTTCATATAAATCTCTTACAACAAGATAGTTGTCATGGTTACTGAGAAGTTTCTTGCAGGCAATGAGTGGGAATACAATGGCCCGAGAAGCCTCAAAGGGAGCCGGACTAAGAATCAGTTAATACGCAAACACACTGACAATACACCCCTCGTGCTGCCATTCCCTGCAGGTGTTTGTAGGAGACTGAGCCCAGAGGGGAGATGAATGGATGACGGAGAATGCAAAGCAACTCAGTCTACAGCATGGGGATGTTATTTACTATTTGCAGTACACAAAAAGATCACATTTAAAGGGAATGGGAATGGATGTTACTGAGAAAACAAGTACAATGGATTTGGCCATCGCTACAGCTGAGTACAGGTATGGGATCCCATATCCGGAAACCCGTTATCCAAAAAGCTCCAAATTAAAGAAAGGCCATCTCCCATTGACCCATTCAATTTTATCTGAATAATACAAATTTTTGTAAAACTGATTTCCTTTTTCTCCGTAATAATAAAACAGTAGCTTGTACTTGATCCTAACTAAGATATAATTAATCCTTATTGACAGCAAAAATAATATTATTGGGTTCAATGAATGTTTAAATGATTTTTTAGCAGATTTAAGTTATGAAGATACAAATTACGGAAAGATCCCTTATCCGGAAAACCCCAGGTCCCGAACATTTTAGATAACAGGTCCCTTGCCTGTAAATAGCATTCATATAAACCTGCTGATGTTTCAGTTACATAACATGCAGAATAAATCTGAAGGCCCTGAGCTGCCCATTGTCCTTCTGGTTCTTGGAATTCACAGGGCATTTACACAGCAGATGAACCTTTTATTTCTTTAGGATCAATTATCCAGAATGCTGGGGGGGCTGGGGTTTTCTGGATAAGGGATCCTTCAGTAATTTGGATCTCCATACCTTAAATGTGCTAAAAAAACTATTTATACTTTCATTAAACCCAATAGGATTCTTTTGACTCCAATAAGGATTCATTTTATCTTAGTTTGCATCAAGTACAAGGGACTGTTTTATTATTATAGAGAAAAAGTAAAAATGTTTAAAAAAAAAACTTGTTTAAAATGGACTCTATGGGAAAATGCCCTTGCTGTAATTCAGAGATTTTTGGATTACAGGTCTTCGGATAAGGGATTCCATATTAATATTATTACTTGTGCCCAGCATTATCTAAGGACACCTATACTTATGTGACATAAGCACTGACGCTTCACAAATCTGGTGTGTGTTGTTCTCGTCAGCCTGGCTGCTGGAGGATACTGGTTATTCAGAATATCCTGGCCGATAATTACAGAGCCCCATTGAGTCCGACATTTGCTCAGGCTGAACAGCGCTTTGAAACCCATCTTTTTACCTTTTTTCTCCTGCCTCCCTAAATATCGACGATCCCCCTTGTGCTTTGTAACTCTTTGTAATTGGAACTCAGGAAAAAATAGTCAATAGATATCTGAAAAAAACTGAAGGAGATTAGTAAGTGTAGTATTGCAAGATTTATAGCAGGGACTTTCTACCTTTGGCTTTTCAGCCATTGTACTACAACTCCCAGCACCTCCAACTGTACAGCCATTGGTAGGGTGGGGGTTAAAGGGGTTGTTCACCTTTAAAGTAACTTTTAGTTTGTTATAGTATTACCTATTCTTAATTGGTCTACCCTAGGTCTGAGTCCTATACTACCCTACGTCTGAGTCCTTGGTCTGAGTCTACCCTAGGTCTGAGTCTACCCTAGGCTTGAGTCTACCCTAGGTCTGAGTCCTTGGTCTGAGCCTACCCTATGTCTGAGTCCTTGGTATGAGTCTACCCTAGATCTGAGTCCTTGGTCTGAGTCATCCCTAGATCCCTGAGTCCTTGGTCTTTGTCCTTGGTCTGAGTTCTTGGTCTGAATCTACCCTATGTCTAAGTCCTGATCAGAGTCTACTCTAGGTTTGAGTCCTTGGTCTAAGTCTACCCTAGGTCTGGGTCTACTCTAGGCCTGTGTCCTTGGTCTGAGTCTACCCTAGGTCTCAGTACTTGGTCTGAGTCTACCCTAGGTCTAAGTCCTTGGTCTGAGTCTACTCTAGGGGGTTAGAAACCTATGGGGCTAGAGGATTCTGTTATGATATGCTTTAGACTATGTTGGATGTATGCAAACAGTTTTTGTAGCTGGGATTAAATGTAGTTATTTCTGCAAGCTTTTCATGAGTAGCCTGAAGAACAAAAGAATGACCACTTCAGGGCAGTGTGCAATCCAGCATCCATATTAGATCTAAAGTTCTAAATAAACTAATATGGGAAAAACACATTTGCCTTCTAATATCCTGGATCTTACAGTCTACCACCGAACTATCTGAGAACAGACTAAGCTAACACTTCCCAGATCTGTGCTAAATATGGCAGAGGGCCTCAGTTTTCTGGAATGTTACAATTAATAAAACTCGCACAAACTGCCTGTAATTAACTGAACCTTTGGTGCGGCATTTGTGGCTTCACTTACAGCAGCTCTATGTGCTACATGTATGTTGTGACTGTATACTATATGTGCTTAGAGACCACATAAAATTGCATTGTGACTTTATATTATAATATACTGACTTGGTTTAGCAAGGAATGCATGTTCATATACGTATAGAACGATAAAAAATACTAAAGGCATGTTCATGTGGCTCCAGTAATTGATCTTCATGTCTCATCCCTTGATTGATAGTTTTCTTCCAGTACATGTGGAAGCCACAAACATGATTAGAGACCATATTAGGTGTTGCCATTCTTAAGAAACCTTGTCTTTTTAATTAAGTGTCCTTCAACCATAGTTGTTCTGTTATTTACTCTTTTAAGGCTGAAATTCTCAACATTTGCGGTGGTTACATTTTAAGAGGTGGTTTACCTTCACAAATGTATCATTTTCAACCGCAACTAATGTCATTTTTTATTTTCGAAAATTAAATTTTTAAAATGTATCTGTATTTTTTTCACTTTCAAGGTCTCCAGGAGCTGCTTAGTACATCAGATGACTGACTTTCTAATACAATTTGATACATTAGCGGATATATTTATCAGTCCCTACTGAACATGCTCCTCAGATTTTACTATAGCAGCTGTTACAACTGATATATTTCTGTTAGTACTTCACTGATGATGCTGAAAAATGTATCCACTTTTTCGGCTCAGCCAAAAATTCCCACAGGCCCCTGCCCCAACCGCATCTCACTCTGTCCCCCTACCACAACATACCTGCGCATCATTTCTTCATGCGATTGGGCGGGGGAGGTCAAGAAGCGCAGGAGCTCATCATCTGCTGTGGGCTGGCATTACCCACGAGGGATGGGGCCTACCGGGTTTTTTCCCAATTTCCGGCCAGCCCAGTCCAACCCTGTTTATATGAGAGAGATAGGAAGTACAATTTATTCATTTTAAAACCTTAAAAGGACTGGTTCACCTTTAAGTTAACTTTTAGTATGTTATAGAATAGCTAATTCTAAGCAACGTTTCAATTGGTTTTCATCATTTATGTTTTATAGTTTTTTAATTATTTGCCTTTTTTGTCTGACTCTTTCAAGCTTGCTACTTTTTATTACTCCTCTTTCTATTCAGGCCCTCTCCTATTCATATTCCAGTCTCTTATTCAAATCAAGACATGGGTAATTTGGACCATAGCAACCAGAATGCTGAAATTTCAAACTGGAGAGCTGCTGAATAAAAAGCTAAATAACTCAAAAACCATAAAAAATTAAAACAAATTGTCTCAGTATAGCGCTCTCTGCATCATACTAAAAGTTATCTCAAAGTTAAACAACCGCTTTCATTTGAGGAAACAGGTTAAACACAGAAAAGAGAAGCCAACTGAAAAAAATCATTATTGGCAGGCAATGACTTGTAAATATGAAGATGAACTGCCTCTTTAGCTTAGTGGAAATTGACATTAAGGGAACGTTCCAGACACTCCCAAATATTATAGTTTATTGTATCTTTCACTGTGAACTTTACTTGTTTGTGTCTGTAACTGATAACAGGAGGCACTTTGTGTATATTGTACTTTCTCCTGGTTCCACACTAAAATTCCAAAGCCAAATTCATACCCCTCTAACCTTCCTGGTATTTCAGCTGCTCCCAGTATGAGCCTAGCCCAGGGGAATTCTCCATTAATGCCCCACTAATTCTCTCTCACATTCTCTCTGTGCCAAATAGAAAATAGAGCAAACCCCATTTTCAGCTTTTCTACTAGGGAACAATGGCAAAGTGCGTGGAATCCCCGCTGCCGGGATTCATGACAATCTAACAAGCCTCGTTACCATGGCATCTTGGAGTCATGGAGTTTGACAAGTATACATTAAAATCACTCTGGCTTACATTAAGCTATAATTCTATTGCAAGTGCCTTTGCCTTGTTCAAAGGTCATTTCCATAATCCTAAATAAAGCCACCAGCAAACAGAATATGGCTATTCGAAACGGCAGTTAGGGTAAGCTTTGTGTTTAACTCATGGATGGATAGATATGATTTAGACTCAGCATCCCAGTGTTGTTGCCCTTCCCTTTATATGAAAGAGTTAACACATGACCTTCATATGTCCAAGCCCTACATTAGCAGATGGCACACAGGCTGTTTTCAACCCAAACTCCACGTCATGTCAATGGGGGTGACAGTTGGTATATATTAAAACTAATAGCAATGGACTGAGAATTTATCCTATGCGCAGTGAGACTAAAGGAGGGATACTCAACCATGGCTCTGAACCCATATCACCTTGAACGAGTTTGCCCAATGATGATGGGAGCATTAATTCAAGTTTGGGATAAAAAGCAAGATAAGTCCTCTCTTTAATTCTGATTAACCAAAAATGAACTAATAAACAGCTCACACAGCAGTTACATTAGGTGATTAGGCTCTATATGATAGATTGGATTAGACTTATGGCTCTCCATGTACTTCACTTCATCCCTTTTTTGGTCAGGGGCAGGCCATGAAACCCATGGGACCCAATAAATCATCAGTTTCACTATATACTGCCAAACAAAATTGGGGGGAGAGGGTGTAGGATATATTATATTCTACAAATAAGCTGACAAAAGTCAATGAAGATCTAAGTAAATTAATACTCATCATATCAAATGGTTCCTGAATAATATAAGCAGCATCCCATCATACTTTGGGTCACATATAACACGTTGTGCTGTGTTTTATCTGACTTGGATAATAAGTGTGGGGCTAAAGCTGGCCATAGACGCAAAGATATGATCGTTTTCAGAACGTGTGGAGAGTCCTGACATTTTTCTTAGTTGTTCAGTCGATCGGACAGGTTAAAAGATTTCTGTCGGCTGGGGGTAATATCTCTGCGTGTATTGCCCATTGTACGATTTTCAGAGAGAGACTGTCACCAGCTTTTGTCGGACATAACTTTCGTACGATGGCTGTCAGGGGCAGAACATAGGCTGATCTGTTCTTTTGTACTTTATTTGATCGGACTGGTTAGTGGCAGGTTGGGAGATGAGAAAGTCCGATCGTACGATGATTAAAGATGATGAATGTTCTGCAAGACCTTCTGTAATAAATACTGAATAGTTGTGGTTTTAGGAGAAATGTTGGCTAAGGGACTATAGCTATTGAAATGTCAGCCGTAGACTGTATCATCCTCATGTCCAACAGCAGACAGTAACCAGGGTACACTATAGCTACTCTTCAACGGGCACCATGGGAGGGCCCCACCACCCTGATAGTTCCACCAGTGGTTACAGAGTTACAGAACATTTTATTGGTACATGCCTGCAGTGGGCTTTGCTTAGGCATTTTCTATTGACATCTATTGAGGATGTTGTGAAGAGTTTCCACCTTACCCCTTTAAAGCTGAAGAATGTTGCCAATAAAAGCTCATTTAGATTATGCTGTAAAGTCTTGTCGCTGCAGTGGAGGATGATGCTAATTTTAATTATTTGTCATTGCTCTTTCAGATTCTGCTTTGTGTTTGCATTGGGATACCTCACTTTGTGCCAAATTGCAAGAGTCTATATTTTTGACTATGGACAGTATTCGGCCGATTTCTCTGGGTAAGTGCTTTGCTTCAGATCAGAGTTCAGATCCAATACTGCAAGGACATACTCTGAAATCATATTGATCTGTATTGATATATGGTGCAACTAATTATACGCAAGGCTATATAAAGAACATTTCAGGTCGCTTCTCCTATGAAACATATAATCTAGTTTGGTGCTTGAGGCTGGGGGTGATGTGCAGCAGAGACCCACAGCCTCTGAAATCTGAATCTAAAACCAATGACCTCTTACATCTTCAAAGACAGCAGAAGGTGCTACTGAGTCTGGTTCACTAGCGTGAAGAGCATTACTGGGCGTTCTTAGATTTAGAGACACAATGCATCTGAAGAGTAAGGCTCTTAAAGTTACCTCCTGAGTTAATGTTCTGACTTTGCTACTGAGCAGAATAACCCTTACACCATCTCTTCTGTTGGCAGAGAAGAGGAAAGAGAACTTAAGTCTAGGGGGCAGATTTACTAAAGTGCGAATTGTCGCAGCAACCACTTCGCACACATCGCACCACTTTGCCAGGCGCAAATTTGCTACCACTACGCTAATTCACTAACTTAGAAGTTGCGCCCTGGGTGTCAAACGCTGACGACTTTTCACTAGCCTTACTTCTGCTGTGCGAGCAGTTCATAGTGAAGATGCGCTAGTGTTCATTTGTGCCTAGCGAAATTCCCTAGTGATCTTGCACATAAGTTAATGTGCATACGGCAGGTAATTTAAAGTGTATGGACTTCTTTATTATAAATGTTGCTGCAAATGCTTAAAGTTACCACTTTTTCAAATACATGTCCAGGGAACCTTAATAAAGACAAGAGAGTTAATATAATGCCCTACACATGAGCCCACTCTAAAATAAATGTTCCATATGTTATGAAATGTCTGGAGAAAACCGCTTACCCAAAAAAAGTTTAAGTCTGGACTTTTGCAGGCAATTCCGCTTCAAAAAAGGAAAAGTCTCCAGTGTTTTTTGAACTTTATAGTGGACCTGTCACCCAGACACAAAAATCTATACAATAAAAGTCCTTTTCAAATTAAACATGAAATCCAATTTCTATTATTTATTAAAGTGTTCATAGCTGTTGTAAGCTTATTTAAAAATCTCAGCTGCCAATCAAATATTGTCTGCCCCTCCTCTATGCCTTAGACATAGAGTCGGGGCAGACAATTACTTTCACTTTCCATTCAGCACTTCCTAGATGTCACTGCTCTCCCACATTCCCCCTATCGCTTCACCATTTAATTGTGTAGCCAGGGCATGGGGATGGTTATCAGGTCCCCCATTCTGGTGCACAAACAAGATTCTGAGATGATGCAAGGCTAATGTGATAAAATAGGATTTTGAATATTTTTTTTGGGTGACGGGTCCCCTTTAATGCATTTTCGGCACACAGGATATGATGTAAGTGACAGATGATTGAGGAAGATCTGGCTTCTTTGAAGCACTTCACCTGGTCTGAGGTGGCAAAGTCAACTCTGATGAAAGAGTTAACGTTCAGTAAAATTCACACTTTAGTGAATTTGCAGAGTAACGATAGTTCTCTTCACCGAAAGGTCACCTGGTCATAGAGTGCGAACGAACGGTAACAATGGTCTCATTCGCTAGTGAATTGGTGCCTGCGTTGGCGATGTCCCTGTAGGTGGCAATGCTGGTGAAAAGTCGATAGCTCTAGCCACTTGCTCTTTAGTAAATCTGCCGCTAGGTCTCCTTGACTCAGAAATCTTGTTACTTAAAGGGACACTATACCTTCAACCATTGTCGCACAGGCAAGTCAACCACATGATCCTTTTCACTTCCCACAGGTTTCCTATTGTGTTTATTGTATTATTACAGGACAGAAAGGGACCTGCCCTCTCATTTCAGTGGAATTTCAGTGGCATGCCTTAATAGCACTTTTCATAGCAGGGATGTTATAGTAGCCTGTACAGAGAGAGAGATACCATTAATCCATGTTAGCATCGGTATTCCCCAGAACCAGTAACGTAACTAGAGGGTGGCGGGCCCTGGTGTGTGACGCGCAGCCGGGCCCCTGCCCCCCTCCGTACACAATTTTCCACCCGTATTCCAGTGGCGCGGGAGCTGCCGGGGGGCCCTGAGGGGGTATGGGCCCTGGCCCGCTCGCACCCCCTGCTCCCCCGGTAGTTCCACCACTGCCCAGAACTAAGAACAATTTTGTTGGATAATATGGGGGTATGGTGGTCCTTTAAATACTGAGCCAAACTGACATTTTCGTTAAGGTAGAGGTGGAGTAAACTGAGGACTCTGGTCAGAAGTGCAGGTTCTCTATAAGGGTGCTAAGAATTCTCAAGCCAAAATGTCCATACTTACATGCACTATATGGGTAAAAGTATGTAGCCCCTGCTTGTCCAACATCTCATTCCACAACCAAAGGTATTCATGTGAAGTTGGTCCTGTTCTGCTAAAACAGCAATTACGCTCTACTCTTCTGGGAAAGGTTTTACTAGATGTTGGAATATTCTTAGTGAGATTTGCTTCCATTCATACATAAGAGGTTGGGCACAGATGGTGAGAATCATGCCTGGCTCAAAGTTGGTGTCAATTGATCCCACAGGTGTTCAGTTGGGTTGAGGTCAGTCAGTTTTCTCCATCCATCTCTGCAAATCCATAATGTATGAATCTTATTTTGTGCTTAGAGGTAGGGCTATCCCTAAACGAAAGCACAGAATTGTCTAGAATGTCATTGTATGATGTAGAGGTGTCTGTGTTGGTATGACTTAAATAGCCAAATCTAATAGTGAGATGGGGTGTCTACAAACTATTGGCGAAACATTGTCACATGATAAATATCTTTTCTATCCATATGGATTTGAATAAAATTGACTTCTTCATTCACAAGCCCCAGCTTGATTTGGGAATATTTTGACTACTGACAAGAGCTCCAAGTTTAGAATATATATATAAACTGATATTGTAATGAATATGCCTAAACAATACCCCAAAGCACCATAAATTTCTGTCTTAATAAAACTCAGGGCAGCAACGAGGGACTGTGTTACATGCAATCTTGCGTTCAATTCCCATGTGCTCCCTGTGTTAATTTAAACAAGTCACGCTATCTGGTTCAGCATCAGACAAGGGAAATCTTGTAAGCTCTATGGATCTGCCGCAGTCTGCCTATAACATTCCTTAACACAGCATGGTGCAGTGCTACATAATATATTAGATTTAACAGTTCATGTGCATTTTATAAGCAGAGGCTTGATCATAATTATAACTATGGGAAGTCTGTTCCCTGCACTTAAGTATTCCCTTCTATGTACAATACCGTTCATTTTCTTTTCTAACAAGCAATCAATTTATTGTTTTCTCGAAAGAATGATTGGAAATGTTCTAATTTTTGTATGTCCTTTGAGAATAGGCTTCATTTTGGGCAGACAGTAAAACAAATTCATTGTGTACCGAATATCTCAGTTTGTAGCCACAAAATTTCTTTTGTCAAGAATATTTGCAATTGTATTTTGTGACAAGAAAATGATTTTGTGTTCAAAAATGGATATTTTGACCACAATAATATGCATTATATATTTATATATATATATATATATATATATATATATATATATATATATATATATATATATATATATATATATATATATATATATATAACAAGCAAGTTGGAGCACTCACTTAAAAACTTAGGCAACTGCCTGGGTGCTGGTTCATTTCCTGAAGAAGGCTCGAGTGTTAGAGCCGAAACGTCGGAATAAAACCACTTTGTTTGCACTAAATCAAGTCCTGTGAGTGTGGTTTTTGTTGTTATATATCTATATATATATATATAGAAAAAATAAAAACTGACACAGCACTCCAAGTTTTGTATGCAAAAAAAGATATATATTGTAGAAAAACATACCAAAGCCCATAGGGCGACGTTTCGGGGTATACAAACCCCTTTCTCAAGCCAAGGGCAGCATTCAAGTAACAAGCATTGGTTTACACCTATTTATACAAGGTTACACAGGAAGTTACATATAGAACATGACATCATTAACGATCCTCACACATTAACCCCTTAATTGCTTAATGTTATCCATGCAGGCATATAACAACTCAGCGTTAGTCCACTGCATATCCAAATCCAGCTAAAAAGAAACAAAACAAAGAATAAAAAACAGAAATGAGACCAATGTTTATCCCATCATAGAAATACATATAGGTCATAGTCTCTATTAAGCCCATTTGGGGCCAATGTGTTTAATTGGTGTATCCACCATACCTCTCTTTTCCTCAGCAATAGCTCTCTATCACCCCCCCGTCTGGGGGAGGGTACACATTCCAGAACCATATATTTCAAATCTGTATCCTTGTGTCCTTTCTCCACATAATGCTTAGAGACTGGCAGCTTCACATTGCCCTTCCTAATTGTAGATCTGTGTTGGGATATACGTGTTTTTATTTGTAATGTGGTCTCCCCCACATAGAGGAGACCACATGGACAAATTAACACATAAACAGCAAATTTAGTAAAACACGTATAGTACCCCCTTAGAGTACCTTGTATAAATAGGTGTAAACCAATGCTTGTTACTTGAATGCTGCCCTTGGCTTGAGAAAGGGGTTTGTATACCCCGAAATGTCGCCCTATGGGCTTTGGTATGTTTTTCTACAATATATATCTTTATATATATATATAGATCCAAACTGGTGCACTCCACAACAAAAAAGCTAACAGCCTGGGCGCTGGTAAAAAATTACATATAATGAATGAAAAAAGACGGCACTCACAGGGCTTCTTATGGTAAAAAAAAGCCTCAAAGGGCTGTGAATTTATTCCTCATCGTTTCAGCTAACAAATGTTGAGGAATAAATTCACAGCCCTTTGAGGCTTTTTTCCCCATAAGAAGCCCTGTGAGTGCGGTCTTTTTTCATTATATATATATATATATATATATATATACATACATACACACACACAATAGGGCTCATATATGACCACAACTCATTTCACACACTGACACACACTGACACCATTCATTAAAGGTACTTGCATCCAAAGCTGCTTCTTGCATTTCCCTATGGTTGCGATCTTCACCAATGTGTCCGTCCCACCACCTCTTCTGAATTGCACATGCAAGCATGCCCGTTGATGCATGGAACCTTAGAGCTACCTCCAAACGTAAGCTGAAGGAAATTCCAGGGTTCCCTCTGAGGGCTATGTCTATAGCCGAAGTAGACTTGCACCTGGTGAATCACAATCAAACATCACAATAACACCTTCATGATAACACCCCACTCTGACAAAATTTTGATGCAGTTGCATCCCCTTTGTCAAACGTTCACCCCGCTTTTATTAATAGTGGGAATTGTGAGTAAAAAAACCTTGGCAATATGCGTCCAAAAATCACACTTTACTCGTTGCATCTGCTTTTGTAAAAGATACCTAATGTATTTTGTGTTTTGTAAGTTTAATCTTGTGAGACAAAATCATTTTTGTGATATTCTTTTTGTGGCTTTAAAATGCTGTTACTACAAGATAAAAGGGGTCAGTCATGTTCGCAAGTGCAGTTTGCAACCTGTGCTTTTTCCCCGCAGTGGGTTGCATCCAAATGTGCTCTTTGCACTTCCGTATTGTTGTGATCAGTGTTACAAAGGTCTGTGCCTAATGATTCAATGGCTGCTTATGGAACCCTGGAACTACCACTTGCTCAGGAGGTGACCGTATGCCAGAGAGAAGTCACTTGCATGCTGAACACCAGAAATGATTCCAGGCAAACTTCAAAAATATTCAGCTCAACTGGGGCTGATGTGCAATTACTCCTAGACACCACACAGTTGCGCCAAGCAAATTACCCGCAATGTCACTAGAAATCTGGAAAAAATGCTGCATTGTGGGAAAAAATTACAAATTGTGCTTTTTGCACTGTGTCAATGGCAGTGAATGCACCCTCATATTTATTGAGTTCACATAGTCCACATTGTCTTAAAGAATGCCCTGGGTACAGGCTGAAGAGTTCAAGGGGTTGTTCACCTTTAAATAAACTGTTAGTATGATGTAGATAGTGATATTCTGAGACAATTTGCAACTGGTTTTCATTTTTTTATTATTTGTGGTTTTTGATTTATTTAGCTTTTTATTCAGGGGCTCTCCAGTTTGCAATTTTTAGCAGTCTGGTTGTTGGGTCCAAATTACCCTAGCAACCATGCATTGATTTAAATCAGTGACTGGAATATGAATAGGAGAGGCCTGAATAGAAAGATGAGTAATAAAAAGTAGGAATAACAATACATTTGTAGCCTTTAGATGGGGTCAGTGACCCCCATTTGAAAGCTGGAAAAAGTCAAGTAATTAAAAAAAAAACTATTTACAAAATGAAGGCCAATTGAAAAGTTGCTTAAAATTAACCATTTTATAACATACTAAAGGTAACTTAAAGGTGAACCACCCCTTTAATAAACTAAGAAACACAGAAGAGACAAAATCAGAGCAGATGCGCAGTGGCAGCATGCCAGAGTAATAACTAATAGAATTTAAATATTTATGTGCACCAGTTCTGTTATTGTCTTCTTGTGAGAATCCCTGGTTATTATTTTAATATTTATCTCACAGAGGCCAATATGTATGCTGTCATGGGCTTATAGTATATGTCATAGTAGCTCAGCCAAACACTGCTTTCTTCTTCTTCTTAATTATTTATCCATATGTTGTCCCCCAGATGCACCTGTGCAAGTCTGCATTCTATTCCTATGGGGAAATTGTGTTTCATAATCATTACGTATGTCTGTATTGGAGATAAAGAGTAGGTTTCTTGTATAAAGAGTATACGTCATAGTGCAGCATATTGATGGTACAACTTTACTTGATTAATTTGATTTCTTTTTCTTATGCTTTCACCAAAGGCCAATGATGATTATGACGCAGAAAATAACAAGCTTGGCTTTTGAGATTCGGGATGGTAAGTAGACTTCATTTACTTCACCATGTGTGATTAAAAAACGAATGCAAAAAGTGTCTTTTCCGGTACAGTGCAATGCAGATTAGAAGCCTCTTCCCCTTTCTAAAAAAACATGTTATTTTTCTTTAAGGAATATTTTGTAAAGAAGAAGAGCTAACACCATCTCAAAGGAGACTGGCCGTTAGGTAAGATGGAATAATATTGCTGAAGTAAGAAGGTTATATATTAAAGAACCACCTTATTTTTAATCATCTGTGTAATGTCACAAGATGTATGTGTATATCTATATATCTATATATCTATATATCTATATATCTATATATATATATATATATATATTTATAAATGTCCTTTCAAAAACCGCAACAAACACAGGACTTATCCAATAAAGCAAAGAAGTGCTTTATTGAATAAGTCCTGTGTTTGAAAGGATGTATATATATATATATATATATATATATATATATACACACACACACACCCAGGCAGCTGATTTTTTTAATACGTCGTGCACCAGATATGATCCGTATATATATATATATATATATATATATATATATATATATATATATATATATATATAATATATATATATATATATATATATATATATATATATATATATATATATATATATATATATATATATACTGAATTGGTTGTGACCACAAAATTCATATGGACAAAGAGGTCCTCTGCACTCAACCCATCATCAATATATTTAAGATATTGAGACATTTGTGCATACTGCTACTAAAAAATGCTTTACCTTTTAAACAAAACAGGGATTGTTTGTCCATATATTGCAATATATTTAAGCTGAACAACTACGTCAAAGTCATCCCATATCTGGCCAGTCCTATGCTCAATTTTCATCTGATTCATTAAGAATTCAATTGCTTCATTATACATTTTACAAAGGGACTAGGTTTTACCTGCAACTGACTAGCTGCTTTCAAAGTAAAACTCCCAAACTTGGCTGCCCTTTTATTAGACACCAGTGGGATCACCTGACTATAGCTGGGAAGGGTGGGAGCTACAACATGGAGCTGGTCACTGCTCCTGTATAAACTATAACAAACAAGGGAAAGTTGTGCTCACCACTAATTTTTTAACCATTAGGCGGGGGTGCAATGAGGCTGTGACCACAAAATTCATACAGACAAATACAAGAGTCCTCTGCACTCATTATCAATATATTTAAGCCATTGAGACATTTTGTGCATACAGCTACTAAAAATATATTTATACATATATGATATCCGTAATCAGGAAACCAGATATCCAGAAAGCTCGGAATTATGGAAAGGCCGTCTCCCATAGACTCCATTTTATCCAAATAACCCCAATTTTTAAAAAGATTCCCTTTTTTTCTCTGTTATAATAACAGTGCCTTGTACTTAATTCAAACTAAGATATAATTAATCTTTATTGGAAGCAAAACCAGCCTATTGGGTTTATTAAATGTTTACATGATTTTCTAGTAGACTTAAGGTATGAAGATCCAAATTATGGAAGGATTCCTTATCCAGAAATCCCAGCTCCCGATAACAGGTCCCATACTGTAATGGAAGCTGAAGTCTCTCACCCTCGTGTTGGCCATGGCGTCCAAGATGGCGACGGTGTCCAAGATGGCGACTCCTTCCTCCATGTGGATCCTGCTGGTCCCTGTGTGATGACGTCAGCTGCCTCCCGCTCTCCGATTGGTCGCCGGCGACGGAACGTTCGTCGGCGTCAGAACGTTCGTCGGCGTCACGACGTTAGCGTCTTGACGCCGGCGTCAGCGTCATGACGTCATCGCGTCCAAATCTTGGCGCCAAAACTCGCCTATTTAAACCCCCTGGATATTGCTATCATTGCCCAAATATAGGTTCATCTTCGTGATTCCTGGGTGTGATATTATTGACTGATTCTTGTGTACCAACCTTGCCTGTTATTCGGATTGACCCCTTGCTGCCTGGATTGAAACCTTTGCCTGTACCTCGACTATTCTTCTGCCTGATCCCTTTGTACCACGAACTCGCTGACTACCTGCCTCCTCCTTGGTCCGCACTTCAACTGAGCCTTCGGGCCCTTACATTATACTTGGGCCATGGACCCATCTGAGGAGGCTGCGGCTCAACCAGACTTCGGAAGAGCCTTTCGTGGGATTGCCTCACGCATGGAGGCCTATGAAGCTCAGCAGTCACATTTTGGCCAAGCTCTTGAAGCCATTTTGGACAAGTTATCGGCTCTCTCTCCTTCGGCTCAGGTTCCTGCACCTGCTCCGGCCACTATTCCTGTGGCGCCGTTCCATGTCTCCGAACCCCGGATTCCGGCACCTCCGCTCTTCAGTGGTGACTCTGAGGCTTGTAGAGGATTCATCAACCAGTGTGAGATCCAGTTCACTCTGCTACCTCATCAATATGTCTCAGAGCGTGCCAAGGTGGGATACATCATTACCCGCCTGACTGGGAAAGCTGTGGAATGGGCATCACCGTTGTGGGAGAAGGAGGACCCCCTCATAGATGATTCGAAGGCCTTTATTCGTGAGTTACGCACAGTGTTCGATGCTCCCGGCCGGTCTGCATCTGCCTCCTCTCGCTTGTTCCAGATCCGCCAAGGTACATGTTCGGTGCCAGAATATGCCATCGAATTCCGTACTCTGGTGGCCGAGACCAGCTGGAACAATGATAGTTATCACGCTGCCTTCTACAATGGGTTGTCCATGCGTCTGAAGGACGATTTGGTTTCACGTGAATTGCCTACTCGTTGGGAAGATTTGGTGGCGTTGGCAGTCAAAGTGGACACCCGCCAAAGAGAGCACCTGGCCGTAAAGGAACGTGTGAGGAAGTTTCAACCTCCCCTGGCTCCTCGTTTCCAGAGACCTGTTCTTCCCAGCACTTCTTCTTCTTCTACTCCGGCTTCTTCTCCCTCCACCTCAGAAGAGCCTATGCAGATTGGTCGTGCCCGTCTTTCCGAACAGGAAAAGTTAAGGAGAAGGGCAGCTGGACTCTGTTTATACTGTGGGGGCAAATCCCACTTTGCCCATGAATGCCCTGCGAAGTCGGGAAACGCCAGTGCCTAGGTAAGTTTGGGGAAACTTACCTGGGCGGGATTAATCAACTTCCCCAGGCTTCTACTCATCGTTTCCTTCTCCCTGTACAGTTCCAGTTGGCTTCCAAGACCATCTCTACCCAAGCTTTCCTTGACTCCGGTGCAGCTGGGAACTTCTTGGATAAAGCCTTCGCAGAACAACATTCTATTCCTCTCCAAAGTCTGGCTGTTCCACTTCGTGTTCTTGCCATTGATGATCGGCCTCTTTCTTCTGCCTTCATCTCCAAGTCTTCGCAAGAATTATCCTTCAAAGTGGGCACCCTGCATACCGAGAGACTTTCATTCCTGATTATTGATTGCCCCTCGACTCCTGTAGTCCTTGGACTCCCTTGGTTGCGCACCCACAATCCAGTCATTGACTGGTCCACAACTCAAATTTCTCGTTGGGGTTTCTTTTGTCGACAGAACTGTCTTCCAGCCCAGTCCTTGGTCAAGGTATCCTCTGTTGTTTCAAATTCTTCAATTCCTCCTGTTTATCAAGATTTCTCCGATGTGTTCAACAAGAAATCTGCTGAAGTCCTGCCACCCCACCGACCCTATGATTGTCCCATTGAGCTTCTTCCTGGAACCATGCCTCCAAGAGGACGTACTTACCCGCTCTCCCCCTCTGAAACTGTGGCGATGAAAGAGTACATCCAGGAAAACCTGCTTAGGGGCTTCATTCGTCCTTCTTCGTCTCCTGCAGGAGCAGGCTTCTTCTTCGTAGAAAAGAAAGATGGCAGTTTACGTCCCTGCATTGATTATCGCAGATTGAACAAGATTACGGTGAAAAACCGCTATCCGCTCCCCCTTATCTCCGAGTTATTTGACCAGCTCAAAGGCGCCAGCATCTTTACCAAGCTTGATCTTCGGGGAGCCTACAATCTCATTCGGATCAGAGAAGGGGACGAATGGAAAACCGCTTTTAATACTCGTGATGGGCACTACGAGTATCTCGTGATGCCCTTTGGACTCTGTAACGCCCCTGCGGTTTTCCAAGAGCTGGTAAATGATGTCTTCCGGGACTTACTTGGCATAAGTGTGGTTGTATACCTAGACGACATTCTAATTTTTTCTTCAAACCTTTCCGAGCATCGAATCCAGGTACGGGAAGTTTTGTCTCGTTTAAGGAAAAATAATCTGTTTGCCAAGTTGGAAAAGTGTTCCTTCGAAGTTTCTTCTATTCCTTTTTTGGGGTACATTATTTCCCAACAAGGCTTCAAGATGGATCCGGACAAAGTCTCAGCGATCCAGGATTGGCCCCTCCCCACCAGCACTAAGGCTATCCAGAGGTTTATTGGCTTTGCCAATTACTACAGACAGTTCATCAAAGGCTTCTCCTCCAAGATCTCCCCTATCCTGTCTCTCATTCGGAAGGGTGGGAAGCCCCAATGTTGGACACCTCAGGCTTTAGAAGCTTTCAAGAACCTCAAGGACTCTTTTTCATCTGCCCCAATCCTTAGGCACCCTGAACCTCTTCTTCCATTCTTCATTGAGGTGGATGCCTCCGACGTAGGAGCTGGTGCGGTGTTGTCCCAAAGGTCTTCTAATGATGGCAAAATTCATCCTTGTGCTTTCTTTTCTAAAAAGTTTTCTTCTTCTGAGCAGAACTATGACGTGGGAAATCGTGAGCTATTGGCAGTTAAACTAGCTCTTGAAGAGTGGAGGCATCTGTTGGAAGGTTCCTCGCTGCCAGTATCTATTTTTACGGATCACAAGAACCTCGAATTCATCCAGTCCCTTAAACGCCTCAATCCCAGACAAGCTAGATGGGCACTTTTCTTCTCCAAATTCAATTTCGTGATCACATTCCGCCCGGGGTCCAGAAACAAGAAAGCTGACGCTCTTTCCAGAAGCTTCATTCCCGAGGATTCGTGTTCCGAAGACCCTGAACCCATTGTGCCTCCTGTTAAAATTATTGCAGCCTTATTCCCCACCATGGCCTCTCAGTTATTGTCCGCACAGTCCTCTGCTCCTGACAGTACTCCTTTGGGGGTTGCTTTTGTTCCTCCAGATCTTCGTCATTCTATCCTTGCTCAGTCTCATAATTCCAGACAAGCCGGCCATCCGGGTATCAAGAAAACTACTGAACTCCTGTCTCGCCTAGTGTGGTGGCCTTCTCTCCGAAAGGACGTCAAGGATTTCGTCTCCTCCTGTTCAGTTTGTGCAGCTTCCAAGTCTGGCCACTCCCCTCCCAAAGGATTACTTTTACCTTTACCTATTCCCTCTCGTCCATGGACTCACCTGGCGATGGATTTCATTGTGGATTTGCCTGTTTCCCTCGGTCATACGGTTATCTGGGTTGTGGTTGACCGATTCAGCAAGATGGCCCATTTCATTCCCCTGCGTAAGCTACCTTCTGCTCAGGAACTTTCCATATTATTCATCCAACACATCTTTCGTCTTCACGGATTCCCGGCTGAAGTGGTGTCGGACAGAGGTTCCCAATTCGTTTCCAAATTTTGGAGATCGTTATGCAAGGCACTTCATATCTCTCTCCAGTTTTCCTCTGCCTATCACCCTCAATCTAACGGAGCTGCTGAGAGAGTCAACCAAGCATTGGAGCAATTTCTTCGTTGCCATGTCTCCTTGTGCCAAGACGACTGGGCAGACCTTCTTCCTTGGGCAGAATTTGCTCACAACAATGCTATGCACGCTTCTTCTGAAAAGTCTCCGTTCTTTTGTGTCTATGGTCAGAATCCTCTAGTTTTTCCGCAAGACCTTCTTCTCACAAACGTCCCTGCTGCCAATGATCAGGCCGCTCATATGCTTGCTATCTGGGTTGCCACTAAAGCTAATTTGGAAAAGAGTTCTCTGTCTCAGAAGAAATTCGCGGACAAGAGAAGAATTTCTTCCCCACAATATTGCCTCGGTGATAAGGTTTGGCTGTCTACACGGAACATTCATCTTAAAGTTCCTACTCCTAAACTCGGCCCCAAGTTCATCGGTCCTTTCCCCATTATTGAAATCATCAATCCTGTGGCAGTTCGTCTTCAGCTTTCCCCCGAGATGCGGATTCCCAATGTCTTCCATGTATCTCTTCTCAAACCGGCAAAAGATTCTTCTTCTTCTTCCTCGTCTTCTCCTACTCCTGTTCTTATTGATGGACACCAAGAATTTGAAGTCAAAAGAATTCTGGACTCTCGAATTTCCAGGGGTAGGTTACAGTATTTAATCGAATGGAAGGGTTTTGGTCCAGAGGAATGCTCCTGGGTGAAGGACTCTGACGTCCATGCTCCTCTTCTTATTCGAAGATTCCACAAGCAGTTTCCTTCCAGTCCCGGTTTCGGTGGTCCTGAGGCCCCCCCTAAGGAAGGGGGTACTGTAATGGAAGCTGAAGTCTTTCACCCTCGTGTTGGCCATGGCGTCCAAGATGGCGACGGCGTCCAAGATGGCGACTCCTTCCTCCATGTGGATCCTGCTGGTCCCTGTGTGATGACATCGGCTGCCTCCCGCTCTCCGATTGGTCGCCGGTGACGGAACGTTCGTCGGCGTCAGAACGTTCGTCGGCGTCACGACGTTAGCGTCTTGACGCCGGCGTCAGCGTCATGACGTCATCGCGTCCAAATCTTGGCGCCAAAACTCGCCTATTTAAACCCCCTGGACATTGCTATCATTGCCCAAGTATAGGTTCATCTTCGTGATTCCTGGGTGTGATATTATTGACTGATTCTTGTGTACCAACCTTGCCTGTTATTCGGATTGACCCCTTGCTGCCTGGATTGAAACCTTTGCCTGTACCTCGACTATTCTTCTGCCTGATCCCTTTGTACCACGAACTCGCTGACTACCTGCCTCCTCCTTGGTCCGCACTTCAACTGAGCCTTCGGGCCCTTACACATACCTGTATTTGTATTCATGGATTGATTTGTAAAGGAATCTAAGAAATGTTTTTATTGCGAGAGTAACATTTAATCAATATGGGGCAGGGCTTTCCCTAAACCTCTCATTTTATCTTCTGACCTTGAGTAGGAGTTGCAGTAAATATGGCTTCCCTTGGCCCACCGACAATTAGTATGGAGTATCCTATACAAGTCTGAGACATGTACAACATGCCCTTTGCGGGGACACCACTGATAAATGAGCATTAGAATTTCTCTATCTATAACAAATTGTCTGGATCTATGTTAAATTCTTCGCCCCTTATTTTATTGTGCGCACAGCCCTCGCCCCACGGATCATATTCGCCAGCGAGCGAGCTCCAGCTGGGAAGAGTAAATGAAAGAATGAGCACTAAGTGTATGATTTAGTCACAGCGTACAGCATGCGCTCATTGTGCATTCAAAGAGGAACCTTCTGGATTCCGTACTGTGCATTTCAATGGCTGTTCCATAAATACCAATGCTGCTGGAATAGATTCCCGAAATGGCGAATTTCAGGCTGAAAGTTTTCTAAAGAAAATCCCTGAAACCCTGATGGGCTCGCAGTATTCATGCGTAGCTTTAGCAAACTGCACAGAGAAGAGAACTTTTACTGAACGTGTGTTACGTGTAAGACAGGGCTCCTTAAAGGCATAGGCAGAGGATGATTTTTGAGTTTAGGAAGGCTAATTAAAAGAACAGTAACACCAAAAAAGGAAGTGTTTTAAAGGAATGACACTATAATATAGTGTTGCTCTGCACTGGTAAAACTGGTGTGTTTGCTTCAGAAACACTACTATAGTTTATATAAACAAGCTGCTGTGTAGCCATGGGGCAGCCATTCAAGCACAGGATACACAGTAAATAACAGATAAGTTCTAAAGAACCCCATTGTATACTACAGAGCTGTGTATCCTGTGTAGCCTTTTCTCCTTTTTCAGCTTTGAATGGCTTCCCCGTGGCTCTACACCAGACTGTTAATATAAACTATTGTAGAGTTTCTAAAGCAAACACGTCAGTTTTACCAGTGCAGCACAACAGTACATTATATTTTCATTGCTTTAATTGATTTTAATTTTTTAGTGTTACTGTTCATTTGCCAGAAAATTGTTTTCCGTACCAGAGTAACAGGCTAACAGTGCCCACAGAGCAGATGGGGGAAACAATAGTATTTTGCTTTTAAAAAGTCACATATTGAGTGCTATGATCACTGCACCAGGTTAGTGTGTGCCGTGTGTCCTCCAATCCTATATCACATGTATGTTCATAATGAGTGAGCTGGGGCACTCACTTAATGCTCCAATACAGCGACCCATACCAGGAGCTCCGTTCTGGTGCACAGTCCACAGTACATTTCTTAGGAAAAATACTATTGTTTCCCCCATCTAGAGGGTACCTCCTGTAGGAGAAACACTTGTTATATGATAGGCTAATAGTATGGCTTCATGAGTACTGTCTCTCTCTCTATACCTATACGATTTATATACCATATATGACATGGAAGAATAAATGCAGCACCTGCTTCTATATAAAATCCAGTAACAGCATAGATTAAATAATCTTCCAGTTCCATGTGTAGTGTATAACATCCCTGATTACATAGTATATACCAGAAATCAATTTTGTGAACCTAGTAGAAGCTTTTACTTAAGAAAATAAATTTTCCCCAAAATGTAAAGTTATGTGCATAAAACAAACAGATAAGGACATAGGCTGGGCTCTTGCAAATACCCACACAGACACACTTGGCATTGCTTCCCTCACCTTCCTCCTTCCTGTACTCTGTGTTTTGCCATCAGGATTCCATTGTGATAACCTGACATTTTTGCACTTCAGTCCATGCAGGAAGGGGTAAAACTGAAGCAAGCTGACATAGATTAATAAATGCTGACAATGGGATAAAGGGAGCTGCAAATACATGTTACAAACACCAAAATCATTTTTTACATGACACTCACTGTTCCCTTTTCATTGCATAGGATTCTGAATAGAACTAAGAAAAATCTTTCAGTGACATTATATTTAAATATAGATAAGAAACTGGCAGCCTGGAATGTGGTAATATATAGTGAATAAAGTACCCCCTATCGTAAAATATAAGGATATTATAAGTTAATGAGGAGTTCCATGACCATATACTGTAAAAGAACAAGGCCTAATGCAGAGTGTTTTTATACAGGTCATGGAATATCCTCATATTTTGCAAAAGAGGAATGTTAGTTATTGTAATACACAAGTTTCAGTGAGTCATGTGATAGAAATTACATCACTAAGCTCCCATTATAACTGATGACATCACTAAGTACCGTTTATAATTTACAGGATATTCATGGCTTTTGTGTATATATATATATATATATATATATATATATATATTTTTTTTTAATAGCATAAAAAATACAGCACTCAACAGGTGAGTTAGAGTAGCTGCTTTTAATAGAAAAACAAAAAAAATTCCAACATTTCAATCACATCATAGTGATCTTCCTCAGGGAAAAAAACACGAAAAGATTCGTTTTTTTTCCCTGATCATTATGATGTTATCGAAAGGCTGGAGTTTCTTTAGTTTTTCTATTAAAAGCAGTTACTCTAACTGAGCCTGTTGAGTGTGGTTTTTTTTGTTGCTATTTTCTACATATTTTACCTGCACCCAGGCATGCTGTGTTATAGTTTCGTGAGTGCTCCTCCATGTTCCGTATATATTCACTGTAGTCCTGTAGGCAGCTGCACATGGTGGTTAACCATGTAAGGGGGTGGACCAGGATTTGAGTGGAAATGATTGAAAATTTTTATGATAACTGGACGTATGTGTGGAAATTTTGGAGTATGTTTAAAAGGATACTGTCATGGGAATAAAAATTTTTCTCCAAAATGCATAAGTTAATAGTGCTGCTCCAGCAGAAATCTGCACTGAAATCTGTTTCTCAAAAACAAACATATTTTTTCTATTTAGTTTTGAAATCTGGCATGGGGCTAGACATATTGTCAGTTTCCCAGCTGCCCCCAGTCATGTGACTTGTGCTTTGATAAACTTCAGTCACTCTCAACTGCTGTACTGCAAGTTGGAGTGATATCACCCCTCCCTTTCCCCCCCAGCAGCCTAACAAAAGAACAATGGGAAGGTAACCAGATAACAGCTCCCTAACACAAGATAACAGATGCCTGGGAGATATGAGAACAACACTCAATAGTAAAATCCAGGTCCCACTGAGACATATTCAGTTACATTGAGTAGGAGAAACAACAGCCTGCCAGAAAGCAGTTCCATCCTAAAGTGCTGGCTCTTTCTGAAATCACATGACCAAGCAAAATGACCTGAGACACACCAATATTACAACAAAAAAATACACTTGCTGGTTCAGGAATGAAATTTTATATGGTAGAGTGAATTATTTGCAATGTAAACAGTGTCATTTACAAATAAAAATGACATCATAAAAATCATGACAGAATCTTTTTAAAACTGTGAGTAAAATAATGTGTTAAATGTAATTTGACTAAATCATCACTAGGTGTCAGCAGGAAAAAAGTTAAGTGTAATATCTATCTCCACCACTAGAGGAATTTGAGAACACCAGGTATAGGTATAGGGAAGGGTTACGCCCAGGGTGTGGTCTTTGTTCCCTGCAGGTGCAGTTATCTAGTTCTCCTAAAGTTCAGGCACTAGGTGCCTTAGCCAGAGAGGACTAGAGTAGCACAGGTAGCTGGTACCCCAACCAGAGGGCACTGGCAAGGTGTCAGGATTGCTGAAGGAGGGAGGTGGTACGAAGCAAATTCCTGATTGGGGCTAAGTGGAGGGACGTAGGACGGGCTGCTTGACGGGTAGGTAGTGCGCAATCCTTGGCAGGGGTTTGCAAGTCCAGTGGTTTTGTTGGGAATGTACTTCTTGTAACTGACAACCTGCATTGAGTAAAATTTAAACCTACATGTAACCATAAAGGAAAGTGAGTACTACTGTGCTGAACCAAATAAAACTTTCTGTTCAAGTTCCACTTCTGTGTGTTGTGCCCTTAAGAGTTGGACAAGGCCCTTACAAGCATGATGCTGAACTTCGCATACAGTTAGGCTTGCCACCTGTCAGGTTTTGACCCGGACAGCCCGGTATTTTGAGGGGCTGCCCGGGTCTATACTTCCTGCCCGGTTTTCCAAATAAGCAAATAAACCAGGCGGGATTCCCTTGATTGACACGGCGACCGGCCAATCGCTGATCTGTGTCATAGCCCCGCCCACTGACATAACGGATCCGCCCACTTACGTCATAAAAAAGTATAAATAATTGCAATTCTATGCTGAAATCCAGCTGTTTAACAGTTCTTCTCTTTCTGCATCATTTGAAATCCTGGCAGGGAAGGAGGGACTAAACACTGATGTTACAAATTGTAAGAACTTCTCCACAGCTTACAGACAGCATGCAGGAACTACATAACCCACAATGCATTGCACTGTGATGTTCTTTTCCTTATTGAAATCACATGTGCAGGAAATTGTGGGGTTTGGAGGATGCAGGCTGAGCACAGATGGCTGGTGATACAAAGTAACAGTAGTCAGCCAGCTCAGCAAAGTAGTCAGACAGATCAGCAGGAGAGCAGGGGGCTAGGCTTCGGGAACTGTCAGAAACCATTAAAAATCATGAAACATCTGCATATTGTTTAATTGATGTACAGTATATTGCAAAGTTGCTTGAAATTATGTTTACTTTTCAAAAAGCTTAAGTTATGTTTTTGTGGAGTTCCCCTTTAAATAATATAACATTTTGAATCTGTCTTTTGTTACCCTGGTTTTAAGGAAATGTACCCTGCTGGTTTGGGGAGGCTTAGCCTCCCCAAGACTTCATTAAAAGGGACAGAAAACTGTCTGCTCTGTTTATACTTGACTAAAACCAACAATATACAAGCAAATTTAAAGGGGTTGTTCAACTTTGAGTTAACTGTTAGTATGATGTAGAGAGTGATATTCTGAGACAATTTGTAACTGGGTTTATTTTTTTATTATTTGCTCTTTTTGAGTTATTGGCCGATATCTATTAGGCCAGTCTAAACATCCCATTAGGTGGGGGCCTGCTTAGGTGCCCATTATAATTTGATTGCTGGCCTGGAAGCCATAAGATAGGATCAGTTCTATTTGGACCATTATGTAGGTGGCCAAATCGTGCAAAGATACTAGATGGTATGATTCTCATTTGAAATCCCTCTTTGCCAATTTGGGGCACTAGAAAAGAGTCAGGTGCCTTTAATATGGAATATGGATTATAATAATTGATACCTTCAGTAGAATCTATATGTAATGCACTCTGATTAACAATTTACAAGGTTAAACCAGCAACTATGGTTTGTGTAAGGGGCACAATGCACTAATATTACAGATAAGTTTAGCTGCACCATCCAATCAAAGAATTCTAACATTCTGTCCAAATAAGTGGTTGAGTCTTATGCAAAAGGTTAAATAATAGCAATGCCATTGATATTGCAGCCAAATAATATATTCTATAGAAAACATTAAGATTAGAATGAAGTAAGAGACCCAAGTTGGGTGATAGTCTGGGTGCTAATGCCTGTAACCCCTTGCCAAGCTGAAGTGTTCCACTACTTTTCAAATTACAACATCACAGTCAGGTCAGAACTTCTCAAAAAGCAAATTAAATCCAACTCACCAGATAAGTTAAGTGGTCCCGGTGCAGAAGCATTAAGTGAGTGTTAAGGGGAAACATTAAACAGTTAAGTTTGCTATACACGGGCCGATAAAAGCTGCCGACAGGCAAAGTCGGCAGCTTATTGCTAGTGCATGGGGCCCTCCAAAGGGATTCCTCCAGCGTTATCTGGCAGAAAATCGGGCAGATGTCAATTGGGGAGGCTTAAAATTACCATAGATTGAGGACTGAATCAGTTTGTTGATGCTGTGCTCATTCCCACCTCCTGCATTCCTGGCCTTGTGATTCGATTGTTGAGCCCTAGGGCCCACAATCGGACCAGCCCAATATCATCCGCTCAAGGTGGGCATATCGGTGCAAGATCCCATCAAATGAGCGGATGGGATATGGCCATAGAAGCCACTTGATACATTTCCTGTCTACATGACCAAGTGCATCTTTCACCTGAAGTCAAAACAAAATTTCTACATTATAATTGCTTGTCAGTGGTCTGTTGGTAGTGCTCATTTAGCCTCATTAGCTTTCCTTTTGTCTGCCTTTTGCCTTCTTTTTGCTTTGATGTCGCAACAATTTCAGAGGAGCTGGCAGATATACTGTAGTTTACTGATCTGTTAATGTCTCGTAGTTTAAAGTTCCTTGAATGGACAGACCATTGGTTATTACAGAAAATCTTCATGGCTTCATGGTGTGGGCAAATAAATAGTGATGACTTCTTTATAATGAGTTTAAATTTCGCCTACTTCCTGGATATCTACTGTACTCTAGCAAACCTGCACTCTACAACCCCCCCTACTTGAAATAAATGAGATTTGCCGGAACTTTAGATGTGGATTCCCCCTCTTGTCATACATCGAAGTGACAGAAAGGTCATACAAATGGATAATTTATTTCTTGGTCGGGGTGGACCTCACTTCTGTAGAATCCTCAATGTATCAAGAGAAGGACTCATAACATTTACATTTTTATGTTGCCCGTTGTTTGCCATCTGTTGTTCTAAGCCTGCTGTTGATGGTACAGGTTCATAGCTGAAAGGACTTTACAGTTGGTATCACTTCCACTATGTTTCTGGACTTCACCACCAGTCATGTCCACTCTAATCATTCCGATTGTAAAGATTCTGTTCTTCTGCTATTTTGCTACTATGGATTATATTCCTGGTAGCTTTGGCACCAGACTTGCTTTTGGCACCAGACTTGCTTTTGGCACCAGACTGGTAGAACACCTGGCTAATTCATTTATTATAGAAGTTCTCCTGATCTGACCACAAATTGCTGCAAGCCAGCACACAAATAAGAAGTTTGACTCTGGTGTTTTCCAATAATTATATTCTCTACAAGTGCATGAATTTGCTAAACCTGTGGGTTTTGTTTACAATTTTCCACCCATACCCATGGCCCATGATCATAACAACTGCCAGGTTCCTCCAATGCTGCAAAAGATGTCCAATACTTCTCAAAGCAGCTGGGAACTGCTCACCCTTGGCATCTCTATCTGCCCCTGATACTGTGACCTGCTCATTCCTACAGGCGTGATTATGGTTCAGCCTCATTAAGCTTCGCAATCTTAGATGTGGGCAGTAAGTGAGTTCATCGTCGCTGTGATCAGTTACAGTCATTAGAATCCGATGACTGATTAGGACAAAGGTTCTCAGATGGGAGCAGCTTTAATTGTAATCAGCATAAGATCTATGCTCTTGGGACGTCATAAAGGTGTGACCGGTATACCAATGTTTTATGTATTTTCTGGGTTAAAATAATTGCATCTAATATAGAAAAGGTATATTTGTCATTGATATGGATTTTAGTTGCACATTAATGAGAACGTTACTGTAGGATGAGCTATAATAATAATAACTTATAACTGTTTGATGCTGTTTCTTCTTTCTGGTACATGCTAAGGTCATCATTTTTAATAATGTTGTTTTTTTGGCTTTGTGAGTGCTTTTTTCAGCCAAGTTGTCTCAAATAACACTGCATTTATAATCCAACCAAAATAGTTGGATGTTGCCAGAAGCATTCTCATGTAAAATTCAAAAGAGACAATACTGGGCATTATTTCAAAGATCTACATCTGCCTCGAACCCAGCCAACAACGAGAAAGTCATGTGTTCTTGTAACATGATAGCTTGAGGGGAAGCTACGTGTAGCCGGGTCTGATCTGGATGCACACGTAGGGATATTAGAATGGACTAAAAAAGGATAAAGATGTGTATGCTCTGAAGGGGAAAGTAAAGAGATTTTAATACCCCCCAGCCGAGTCTAACAGTGGCTCAAATGGGATGGAATATTTTTCTTAGTGGATGACACGGGAGGGCCCATTTATTGAAGGTTGAATTTTAGTGGTATTGGAGCTTTTTAAAACCAACAACACAAGTGTGAAAGCACTAGTCCAATCCTGAATCCATAAACATTGCAGTACTTCCAATTGATGATATTAAAATCGCCTTTATTTCACATATGGCAGAGCACTGGTCCAATGTCTGTACAGCAAGGTCTGTCATTTTTGTGAATTTTCCTTAAACTTTTGTGAAGGTTCTAGAAATGATGTCAAATGCATGTTGTCAAGTTTCCATGAGTGGGTGGAACTAAGAATTAGTACAGCTGGTGTTCTATGGTCTTACAATACTATCTTATATTTGTTAGAGCAAACGTCCCCAACCTTTTTCACCCATGAGCCACATTCAAATAATAAAAGATTTGGGGAGCAACAAATATTATGGGCGGTGCCAAATAAGGGATGTGATTGGCTATTTGGTAGGTCCAATGTGGACTGGCAGCCTACAGGAAGGTCTTTTAGGCAGTACGTCTGGTTTTTATACAACCAAAACTTGCCTCCAAATCATAAATTCAAAAATAAACACCTGCTAACCCTGGGGTGCTGCCCATGGAACTGGTGCTTTGGATACTGCTTGTATTGTTTATAGGCTTTTATGAGCATTATCTCTGAAGGGTTTGCATGTTCATAGATAAAAGCTGTTATACTGTGCACTTGCTTTTTCAGGATGTTCTCATTCATGTGTGTGTGATTTGTTCTAGCTGAAATAGAGCGACCCTATGAACAATGCCGCACCAGGATATTCTTCCAGTAACCATGTCTTTGAGTTCTCACCATTGCTTCATCATGTCTTTTCACAATGGTACCAAGTCAGCTGATCCTTTGTCCTCCTTTGCCCTTGATTTTTCTCGATATCATTTCTTTTCCAAGGACTCTGCTCAAAACACATTGATACTATTTCCATTTGAGCTTGAAAGCTTTTATAGACGATCCTGCTTGGTTTGCTTAAAGGAGAACTAAAGCTTGACTAAAGAAGTAGGCTAAAAATGTTGTATTTTATGGGGCAGATTTATTTAGGGTCGAATTGAAAATTCAAATATTCCATTTTTTTAATGGTCAAAACTCTCAATTGGAATTGTTAATTATCCAAACTCAATTCGAGTTTTAATTCGAATTTTGAGATTTATCATACTGTAAGAACTCAAATTCGACTATTCGCCACCTCAAACCTGACGTGTTCATGTATAAGTCAATGGGAGAGGTCCAGGCATCGATTTCGACATTTTATTAGCCTTCCTGACATTCAAGTTTTTTTCCGAGAAAAAACTCTAAACGAGTTTAGTCAAATGCGATTCGAGTTTTCGAGTTCGGAAAAATCATCCGAGTTTTAGATGTTCAATTTTTCTATTGAATAACCCCCCAATAGAATTTCTAGTATATTCGAATATAATAGAGTTTAAAAAAACTCACATGAATTTAAAATTCATCCTTTAAAAAATGTGCCTCTATGTGTTGTGCTTCTGTACCAGCCAAAGGCACCCACAGCCCTTTAGCAGTAAAGATCTGTGTCTCCAAAGATGCCCCAGTAGCTCCCCATCTTCTTTTCTGCTGATTCACTGCAAATGCTCTGTGCTGCTGTCACTTACTGAGCTTAGGGACCCACTCACAATATACAATACAGAATAGAAATGTCAAAATATAAGGCTGATTAGTAATTAATACAGGTAATTATTACATGGCAGCACAGAAACCAGTGCAATTAGCATCAGAATTTAATAATCAGCCCTGTAGCATCAGCTCTATAGTACAGACCAACCTCATTTTCTGCTTGATAATTAGTGACGAGCCCTAAGCTTAGCTTCTCAACAGCTGCTCAGAGCCCACTGAGCATGTGAGTGTCACAGACACTTTCCAAGATGGTGACCCCCTGTGACAAGTTTGAAGTCCTGGATCATTGCTGCTATTGACAAAATGAAACTTTGGGCTGGTGCCATAAGTTCGGAATATAAAATATGACATTTTTAGTCATATTCATCTTTAGGGTTTAGTTCACCTTTAACTTGCTGTATACGGCATACAATGTGATCCCAAGGCAGCAAAGTTATATTTCCTTATGCAGACCTTTTTGAATATGCCATGTTTAACATCGTTCCCATATAATGGCACCTGGGATGAATGCTGATCCTTATATGGAGAACTTAAATAGCACAGTGAAGTGTTATATCCTAGGGTAGGCTGCATTTGATGTAACTAGAGAGATAGTTTGATATCCAGTAGGATATAGATAAGTACATTTGTGATTTTAAGTGCATCAGCAAGATCGCGAGTAGATACACATAAATGCTCAAATGATTTAGTCTTATTTTTCATGACAGAAATAATACTCAACTGATTTCTGTGCAGAGATCACAGGTTTTGCCAATGCCCACGTATCAGCAAATGCTCTTAAAGGGCACCGGTCACCCTGCCTAATATATACAGTCTGCCTGGTGGTACAATAGTCTTTTTTTCTTTTTAAAAAAACTCCTCACCAGCTCCAGGTACAGGCGGCCATGTTGGGGCACATGCATGAGTGCTGCGTCTCGCTCATTATGCACATGATGCTTGTATGTGAGACTCGATCATTATGCACATGCGTTCCCATGTGTTCTGTGTACATCTTGAAGTATCTCATTATGAAATTGTCATGCGATGGTAAAGATCTCTCTGATGTACTTGCAATCCCAAATTTAATTATCTAAGGAATGCGCCCTTTAAACTGGCCCTTAAACACAGGCCTATCCTGTATTGCATTCAGCCTGTGTCGCCCCAATAGATGGAGACCATAATAGGGACCATACATAGCACAGTATGGCCACCTTTTTATTGTTCCATTTATTTAGGCCCCCGAACCATCGGAACAGCACTGGCTAACACGGTACAACAACTTCAACTGCAATAACAGCAGGAAAGGGACAGGAGCAGCAGTTCCAATTACTTCCTTATCTGCCAATGGCCGACCTGCTCGGTCGATGAGCTGACTATTATCCATGGTCCATAGAAATTGGTCAGGATTCATACAATTTTATCGGTGTATGTATGTCAGCTTTAGAGTCCAAAGGAAAAGGAGATGAAAATATAAACTGCAGTACAAATACTTCCATATTACTGTACATGGTATATTTTAAAAAGCTCAAGTTGCAGCCATTTATAATAACAATATCATCACTTAATAATAGCCTAAATATCCTGGACGTGTTTGTTTTGAAAATCATATCATTTAGGCTATTATTGAAGGCTCAGCACAAAATGAGTTCAGCATTGGGTCAAACACACAGTAATTGGACATTGATCTTTGGACGCAGTTGATCTTTAAGCTAGAAGTTATTATGAGATTCTTTTCCATCTCCTGTCGGAGTTCAGATATGCTTGCTCTGCTTTTTCAGGGGCCAATGTGAATAATGCATCATCTTTATAAAACTGATGTAGAATATGTTGACACAATGTAAATAATAATAATAATCATAAACAAAACATATTTCAAAACGATATAAATACACGGGTGATTTATTATTCATTGTAAACAGTGGTGGAAGTTGTCCGAGAACGGTGAACAATATCTGACAGTAACTCCATCCACACTACGCTTTCTGGCGGTTTTAGGTTTTTTTGTGATTGAGACCCCTTTCGGGGTTCATCATTTGGCTTTTCTTTCTTTACCCCCAAAAGAAAATGTAAACCTTATCTTGACAATGTTAAAAAACCCTTATGTATTTTGCAAATTTACTGTCAGGGCCTAGTGGATTTTGAAAGGTTGGAGTATGGACCAAGGAGGAAGCTGTATACAGAAATGTATTCAAAGGGCTGTATCCGAAGGGTTAAGAAAGTTTGTAGTCATATCCAGGCAAAAGATCAGGGCAGGCAGTGAATAGCAAAGTCAGGAGTCAAAGCAAGAAGGTCACGAACCAGGAAACAATAAAGAATTAAAGCACACCCATGAACACTCAGAAGTAGAACTTATATTCGAGCATTGAACCCGGGTCTCTGGTGTCTCTTTTTTTCAAATTTTTGTGCAAAAACGCGACGTGCTGAAATCAGCGATGCTGACATTTACTTGTTGGACAGGGTTCCAGAGATGAGGGCATGATGGAGGTGCAGATGAGGGGGTAATGTGGTGGGATCTAGGTGTTGTCAAGGTCCCATCCGTGCAGGCATTGCTTTGAGACATCTAGTGGAGAAACCCTAGATTTTTGGAACCTCTGTTCTATGACATGGTAATTCTCAATATACAAGTTGAAGAATTCTGAGTCTGGTCAGAGGGGAAAACTTAAATCAAGTGTATCTTTTACTAAAGAGGGTCCAACTCTAACGTAAAGCATGTCTAATGATACTAGCAAAGACACCTAGTCTTAAATAAGACATAGGAAGGTTACTGACATACCTAGGGTTAAGTGGCTCCGTCTTCCTGCCTTTGGATACCCATTGAATATGGAAGATGTGTCTGGATTGTCAGTTTATGGTCACGTGGGATAACTGGCAGGCTATATAAATAGGGTCCCTTTTGCATAAATAGGGTATACTTTTCCCATGCACACGTAGGCTTGTGTGGCATTCACCATAGACTGGCATGGTAATTTGCAAAGTTCAAGATGTTCCTTTTGGTTGCTCTGTATTTTGAATTCCCACTACATTCTCTCAGACTTCTTCAACTGTCAATGTTTGAGCCAAATCATTATGAGAATCTAACTTTCTGCCACCAATAATCCCGTAATATCATTCTTAGGAATGAGGGCTCATGGTTTATACCAGGTGTGAATTACAAAACATCCAAACCCTAGGGCACAGCTAGCCAAATTAAACATGAAATAGTTGTTGTGCTGTCCTAAAATCTAAGGTAAGAAGAATTTCACCGGCACACAGGAATTGTAGTAGCAGGGCAAGCCCTTGGACTGTCCTAAAATCTCCAACACCTTGTAAACTGAAATGAAATATGTGAATGTATTGCTACATGCATGGCTATTGCATTTGTGTTGCACAGTAAAGGGAGGTGCAAAAGTACAAAACAGTACATTGGAAATCCTTCATAGCACATACACAACGTCGATATTTTTGCAAGAACACAAATTCCTAGAGACACACCGCTCCTATGTTTATTTGTTTTACCTACACCAAACCCAACAAACCAAAAAAAATATATAAAAATATAGGACATAAACCTCTTACAAAGAGCTTATAGCTAAGTGTCACATGCATTATATCCATATAACATAAAGGAAAGGGAAATGGCGTGTATGCAATAACACAAATAAATCATTATGGTGCTTTGGATTCTATTGATCCCATCCCAACATTCATAGCCATCATCTACTCTAATACAACAAGATAAAGTTGTATAAAAAGCTCCACCGTATGTGATGTCTGGTAATTTGTTTGCAGGAAGAGCTTTTATGGTAAAACAATCATAGATTACAAACACTAATCAATCTGAAAAGCTGCCTCCTCCATGAAGCATATACACTTGGCTCCCGTAATGTTGATATGTATCGGATCTACCAGACCGCAGCAGTGCACTTAGCACAAGTATAATTCAAATGGCAGCAATGTACTGGCAAGAAGGATACTTATCATGTTAGTGTGGCCTATTCCATTTTGTTTTCTGAAATACAGCATTCGTAAGAATGGGCTGAATCCCAAACCGAATCTGAATTTGCATATGCAAATCAGAGACAGGAAGGTTCAAAGAGAACCTTCGTGACAAAAAGTCATGTGATTTTAAAGATTCAGATTCGGTTTGGCCAGGCAATTGGATTTGGTTGAATCCTTCTGAAAAAAGCCAAATCTCAAACTGGGTCCTGGATTTGGTGTATCCCTACTTTTTATATTATTCACGGGGGGTGTATTTCCTCACCATCTAACATCCATGTCTTATTTGCAGCATAGCAGGTCATAAAACAGTCACAAAAAGTAGAAGCTCAATGGGGCCTGGGAGCACATGCCCAGACCTTTAGCTTGAGGAGATAACTGATCTCCAGGAGAATGGGCTGCTGCTCACAAAAAACCCACGACCAGGCATTGTAAAAGAATAGCAGACTTTACTACAGGAACATATAAAGAACAGACAACCTTACGCGTTTCATGCTTCAAAGCACTTATTCATAGACTCATGACTAATAAAGTCTTTTACAACGCCTGGTTGTGGGGGGTTTCTGCGAGTGCCAGATGTTAAATTGCCACCCTAGAGAAAGCCAGAAGTGGAAAGACAGTGTTGTTGCAGCTAATCATCAATATATCTATTTTCCTACTTTCTCCTCCAATAACATCGGAATGAACCCCCTCCCCCACGGAAAAACAGCTGTTTTATGATAAAAAAAAATACATTTTTTTAGCACACATATCTAATTATGGCTGCAATCGCTACACTTCTATCAATGAGTTATTTTATACCTTTAACTTGAATGGGACTTCCAGTGGGTGTGCTCAGTGCCCAAGTGAATAGGACACAGTACTCGCCTGGTAGCATTGTTTTGTTTGCTGCCAGTGATAAAAACTCTACATGCACTGTAGCCCAAAAGCGAATAAAGTAATAAATCAGCGAGTGTTGTTCTATGCTCATTTACAGAACAAAATATGTACGTTAATAGGATGGAGGTTTATTTCCTGTTCCATTTTACTGTATCTCACCAGCTGCTTATCTTTGAATTACAGACGCATGCCAAGTCTACTGGAGTATTTAAGTTACAACTGTAATTTCATGGGTATCCTGGCAGGCCCACTATGCTCATATAAAGACTATATTGCTTTCATTGAAGGCAGATCATATCATCTGAAACAGTTCGAAGCCAACGGGAAAGAAGACCCAAAGCACGAACAAAAAGAACCTTGTCCAAATGTAAGGATGTTTTTCTTTCCATTTCCTTCAACCCCGTTTCCTGCAGCCATCCATGCAATTCCGGCACGACGGCTCAAATGCTGACTGATGCTTAATCCTAACAGAATAAGCCGTGTTAGATATAAATGTTTAATTATATCATGTTTGTGTGGTTAGTATTCACTAATGAGTTCATTTCAGCAGTGAAAGTTCAAATGTTGTATTAGTAATTAATTTGTCTAAATGCATAATGGAGAAATGGAGATAATTTCATTATGCTAATTCAGTTCATGGGTAACATTCTGATACAGCCATTAGTTAATGGGTGTATCCTGTGATATTTAAATAACTAAACCCTAAGAATGAATATGGCTAGAAATGCCTTCATTTATATTACGAAGTTACTGCACCAGTCTTGAGGTTCAGTCTGTCAATAGTAGTAATGATACAGGCCTTTTTAAGGTGTCACAGGAGCTCCCCATCTTGGATTTTGTTAGGAGTGTCAGTGACACTGCACATGCTCAGTATGCTCTGAGCTGCTGTTGAAAATCTAAGTTTAGGGGTCATCCCAATTGCCACCAGCCCATATCAAAGGGGCCAGAAGGTGTCAACCCTACCCACAGTTCTGCCATAAGATTTCACATAGACAAATACAAGAACATACCTCCCAACTGTCCCGTTTTGAGCGGGACAGTCCCTCTTTTGACAGCTCAACCCACAGTCCTGTGTTTGAACTGGAAAGTCACGATTTCTCTGCACTGAAGAGCCAGAAAAGAGACAATGTTTCTAACTTAATTAGAAACAAAAGATACATTTGTAACAGTTTTGTCCCTTGGGAGAAGTTAGAGCCTAAAGGGATACTGTCATGGGAAAACATGTTTATTTCAAAATAAGTTAATAGTGCTGCTCCAGCAGAATTCTGCACTGAAATCCATTTTTCAATAGAGCAAACAGATTTTGTTATATTCAGTTTTGAAATCTGACATGGGGCTAGACATATTGTCAGTTTCGCAGCTGCCCCCAGTCATGTGACTTGTGCTCTGATAAAATCCAGTCACTCTTTACTGCTGTACTGCAAGTTGGAGTGATATCAGCCCCCTCCCTCCCCCCCCCCCCCCCAGCAGCCTAACAACAGAACAATGGGAAGGTAACGAGATAGCAGCTCCCTAACACAAGATAAAAGCTCCCTGGAAGACCTAAGAACAGCACTCAATAGTAAAAGCCAAGTCCCACTGAGACTGATTTAGTTACATTAAGTAGGAGAAATAACAGCCTGCCAGAAAATAGTTCCATCCTAAAGTGCAGAGCACAAGTTACATGACTTGGGCCAGCTGGGAAACTGACAATATGTCTAGCCCCATGTCAGATTTCAAAATTGAATATAAAAAAATCAGTTGAAAATGGATTTCAGTGCAGACTTCTGCTGGAGCAGCACTAATTCACCTTCATAAGTAAAACTGTAATACAACATATAAACTACAGAAATGTGTTCAAACTTTCATAACCTGGAACATTTTGTAAAATGGGCATGGTAATTAGGGGGTGTGGCTGCAAAAAGGGGCGTGGCCAACACTTTCACCACGCTCCACGCAGCAAATTTTTCTGTCCCTCTTTCCATTTCCAGAATGTTGGGAGGTATGCAAGAGGCCCTCTGCACTAAACCTATCATCAATATATTAAAGACATTGAAACATTTTGTACCTTAAACTACTAAAAATGCCTTCAGATTTACCTGCAATGATTCTTTTTTTTTTCCTATATAAGCACCCCCTCTATAGATTCTGCCCTAAACATTGGCCTATGAATTCCTTTATAAAGCAATGGCTATTACTCTAGAATTCCATGGGGAAAAGTTGCATTGTGGATAAAAAACATGGTTATTTGTATCAGAATTTTGTTTAGTGGATAAGGGTTCATTGTTATTTATGTGCCTGGTTGTTTTTCTGCCAAAGCATAATTCCGCACATGTCCCAATGCTAGAGGAGTGGCTGTAATTCTCCATGACATTTGGCTGTTTGCTGCAGCAGACGTGCCGGCACAAGCTTGTTATGATTATGAGAATCCAGACATATTTTCACTTCTTCCACAGAACACACCCTGGGACATTGTAACTCAGCCCATTCTTATCTTCTGTGTCTGGGTATTTGTATTGGGTTTCATGCTGGTACAGGTATGGTATCTGTTATGCAGATAGCCCACGATTAAGTGCCTTTGTGGGTATGAAACGCGTAGGGCAGGTGGAGATGCAGGTATACTTTTTTAACTTTGACTAATAAAGATATTTTTTAACTAAAATATTTTGGTCCTGTGGAACCCTTTGAGTGCCGGACAGCCCTGCTCATTTTGTCGCATATCTGTTACCCGGAAACCCAATATCCAGAAAGCTCTGAATTACGGAAAGGCAATCTCCCATAGAATCCATTATAATCAGATAATCCAAATTTTTAAAACGAATCTTCCTTTTTCTCTGTAGTAATAAAATAGTGCCTTGTACTTGATCCCAACTAAGATATAATTAAAGGAACAGTAACACCAAAAACTGAAAGTGTTTTAAAGTAATGAAAATATCATGTACTGTTGCCCTGCACAGGTAAAACTGATGTGTTTGTTTCAGAAACACTACTATAGTTCATATAAACAAGCTGCTGATTAGCAATGGTGGAAATTGAAAAACGGCAAAATGGCACAGGTTAACTAATGGATAACAGATAACACCATTATGTTCTACAGAGCTTATCTGCTGTGTAACTTGAGCCTTTTCTCCTGTGAATGGCTGCCCCCATTGCTACACAGCAGCTTATTTATATAAACAATAGTAGTGTTTCTGAAGCAAACACATCAGTTTTACTAGTGCAGGGCAACACTGCATTATATTTTTATTACTTTAAAACAATTACATTTTTTGACGTTACTGGCCTTTTAATCCTTATTAGAAGCAAAACTAGCCGATTGGGTTTATTTAATGTTTATATGATTTTCTAGTAGATTTAAGGTAGGAAGGTATAAATAACAGAAAGATCTTTTATCCGGAAACCCCGAGGTTCTGAACATTCTGAATAACAGATCCCATACCTGTGATAATCTCGAGTAGCAGTTGTCAAGCCTTCCATATTCTTATCAAAGTCAACTCCCAGTTCTTTCCCATGACAAACATCACTAACCAGTTGTCTGCCCCATTACACACAAATGGGGTGGAGAAAAAGCAGCAGATAAAATTTGGATGCAGGGTTTAATTTCAGTGTAAAACATACTGTAGAAAGAGTGCAGAGTGGTCTTGGGGATATACTCTGACATCAGTAACAGTCACCTTGTTATAGTTCCAGGGGTATACAGGGCAGCAATAAATACTCACCCACATTGGCTTCTTTATCTCATAATAAGGTTCAACGTGAGCTCAGGACTTCTTCATAAAATGGTTCAACGTGAGCTCAGGACTTGTCCTTAACATGCTTCTTTGTTACTGTTTTAATAATATAAACATAGTTTTTTGTTATTTTTAGTATGAAAAACTAAAGTGCTATATTTTTCCAAATAAGTAATTTTGAAATGAGGGGGTAGTAAATTGGAGGTAGTTCCTGGCTGGTGCAATAAACCCACTTAATTGGGTGGTTCATTTTCAAGTTAACATTTAGTATGCTATAGAATGGCCAATTCTACGCAACTTTTAAATTGGTCTTCATTATTTATTTTTTATATTCCATTGTTTCTCTGATTCGTTGCAGCTTTTAAATGGGGGTCACTGACCCCATCTAAAACACAAATGCTCTGTAAGGCTACACATGTATTCTTTGTATTACTTGTCTTTCTATTCAGGCCTCTCATATTCATAATCCAGTCTTGTATTCCAATCAATGCATGGTTGCTCAGGTCATTTGGACCCTAGCAGCCAACTGCTGAAATTGCAGACTGGAGAGCCTCTGATTAAAAAGCTAAATCGATCAGAAAGTACACTGAGCCCCCTTAGATCAAACATGGTTTATGCTATTTTTTGTTTTTACACATGAGCTGAAGCAATGTTCTGTGCAAAATTCTAAGATAATTATAGGGAAAATACATGAAGTCAAAACCCTACTCATAAAAAATATACACATATCTTTGAAGAACGCTGAATGCAAAGGGAACAAAGCCACAGCTAATGATAACTTAGTACTGAATATATTTTTACATATCAATAGGCCCTGGATCACTTTATTTAGTTCCAAAGTAGTTTAGACCATGTTATTGTGCCATGGAGGAATCAGGAATCATTGGGGCTCACTAGGCCTGTCTGGATAGAGCAGGGGTCCTCAACTGTGAGGCACATTCAAATGTAAAAAGAGTTGGGAAGCAACACAAGTATGAAGTCCCTGGGAGTGCCAAATAAGGGCTCTGATTGGCCATTTGGTAGAACCTATGTGCAGCCTACAGTAGACTCAGTGTAGTTTTTATACAACCAAAACTTGTCCACAAGCCTGGAATTCAAAAATAATCACCAACTTTGAGGCCACTGAGAAAAACATCCAAGGGTTTGGCGAGCATCATGTTGTTCATGAGCCACTAGTTGGGGGTCACAGAATTAGAGTAACCCAAATGACTGCTCACTCCTTTTGTATTAGTCCTGGGCCCCAGTTAGGACTGGGCTCCTGTCTGTCCAGCCAACTCCTGTTTTCACCCTAGTGGTGTCCCTGGTGGGTGGATCAGAAGGCGCATATGCTTCACTCTGTTGTCATAAACATATACCCAGTCGAGACTGTGGTGCCATTGGGTTAGTCTTTCCAAGCTTTCTAGGTCAGGTGGCTTGAACGGAATAGCTTGCTAGGAGCATCCTTTCATTGAGCAAATAAAGGGATACTATTGAACTACTTCTGATTATCACATGTATTTGCTGCAGCGTGTGACAAAACTTTCAGTGGAATGTCAAGATATTTGCCCCATTGATAAGATCAACTATCAGCTAGTATTTGCTTTATTGCTTTTCTAGGGATCCTTGGAAGGTTGACATTCTACATGTCTATTGCAGATAGCAGAATATACAGAAGAGCTGGGGGCAGATCGAGACATGATGGGGGCAGTTAGAAACATGATCACTCTTTTCATACAGTTTCCTTCTTTGTCTTTCAGGCGGCTGTTATTCAAAAAGTGGTCGTCTGTGCCGTCTCCTTAGCATTTTACATGACGGCCACGCGGATATTGCCAGTGGAATACAACATCGATGAACAATTTCAGGAGACATCATCTGCCCTCACAAGGATCATTTATCTCTACTTGTCTTTAATGGCTGCAAGACCAAAGTACTATTTCGCATGGACACTTGGTAAGATGCTGCGTGAAATCAGACGGAGGCTGCCATCTTGTGGCATTCCTCTTAACTTGGGACGTAGGAATGTTTTGTTTCTTCTCTACGTGTGAACAAAGCAGGAGGGGAAATTTATTTCAGGGGTGTTGTGGGCTCCAATTACACTGAACAAGGTGTGGGCTCCTTCTATTACACTGAAATTCTGGAAACCAGTGGCGTAACTAAATGTTACTGGGCCCCACAGCAGATTCATTTTAGGCCCCCCAACATATCTAGAGGTTATCCTGTTTTACCAATACTGTATATATATTGAAATTGCTCAATAATTAGGGAATCGTGGGGCCCCCTATACCTCCTTGGCCCCCCAGCAGCTGCAGGGTCTGCTTCCTCTGTAGTTACACCCCTGCTGGAAACAAATGGTGCATTGTGGGGACACATCAATGTTTGCACTTACTGTCTGTAAATTAAACTTTAAATACTTTATATGATAAATAAGTTCACAGGTGTACTTTACAGACAGGCAGGATCATAGTTACACTAAGTGGTATTACGAGCACAGTGATACAGCCCTGGATTGTAGGGCCCAAACAGTGGTGCTCCTAGGGATTCAAAACCTGATCTTTATAACTTAAGCCCATCATGCCTGGGGTAATAATCATACTAAGCCTGTAACTGCTCTACTGGATAGCCTAAGTGTAACTTTAATTTCTAGACTGACTTACATATAGGAGCTAGCCTTCATTCTTAGTGGTACTTGTTCAAAGCATCCCTCCTCTCCACCTTCCACTGAGGTTCACTTAATGCTTCTGGCACACCAGTCCTCATCAACAAATCATCATTTGGCACCACCAGTGATTTAACATTCCTTCTCCTTTAAGACAGCAGTCCCCAAACTGGGTAGCTGGTTCAGTAGGCGAACCAGGGAGAAGTGCCTGAGAGAACCCAGTCTCAATATAATTTGGGCAAAATTTGTTCTCTTAGATGGTCCTGGTTAAACTTTGGATGAATAAAACATAAAGGAAGACATTAATATGATACATAATTACTTGACTCACCAGCATCACAATGTGGTCCAAGTGCTCCAGCCCTTCAGCTTAGGGGAGTGAATGAAACCAAAGAAGTGCATAAAGGGATAGGCACACAGAAGATCCACATAAGCCAGGTCATCAAAATCAAGTACTAAAAAGTTAAAAAATTTTATCTATACCATCATTACTGCAGTCTTACGTGTTTCGTGCCTATAGGGCTCTTAATCATAGACTTTAGATGAACATGTTGGCTGTCCTAGATACTCAGAATCATGGCTGATACAGCAATTTTTTCATATTTAACTTTGTTACGATTTAAGGTTGGCTGTGACATAATGTAAGAGCTTAAAAGGGACCATGAACTAAAAAATCTAAAAAGCACCTGTTTAAATTCTTTTTATGACATCTGGCCCTCAAATATGCTGTGTAAATAACTGGTTCAAATCTTGTTCCTTTTAGCTGATGCTATCAATAATGCTGCAGGGTTCGGTTTCCATGGCTACGATAAGAATGGAGAAGAAAACTGGGATTCAGTGTCGAATTTAAATATTAAGCAAATAGAGGTAGGTGGTCATTGCATTTATGAACCTTAGGGTTATGGCTCACCAGGTAATCATATTGTCATAGGCCAAGTTTAACGCTACCCATGGTATTTTCCATCAATGACAAGCAGCTACAAAAGATCTATGGAATTTTGATCCTAAATACTATTAGCAATGGTCCAACAAACCTGAAAAATGTCAGTATCACTTTAAAGTGTATATTTACACACTCATGGCCTCATTTACAAAAACAGAAAGTGTCAGACTGGGGAGCCCATGCCCCACTGGAGGTAACCACCTGAAGGGCTCATCACCCCAGCCATTGGCTGCCTCACCCTTCTTCACAACGACCTTCTGAAAATTTGCCAATCCTCCCATCCAGGTCAGGCAACAGGCCAAGGGTGTTGTGACCCTCCGAGTTTTCTCCCAGTGTCCCACCTGCCCAGTCAAAAGGCTCCAATACAGTTTATGTTTTGACCCAAGGCACAACTCTTTGTGTTCCTCACACTTACTCACTGTACAGAGCTACCTACATTAGACATACATTATTCTCTATATAAAGGATTGGCTCAAGAAACCTTCCCATGATACGTTTTATGGAAAGCTGAAACTGTTCTAGTTTCTACCAGCACTGATTATACATCATTTTGCCTTCACAAGTGGTTTGCATCTTCTAAAGTCATTCTGAACAATGCAAAGTCCCGTCCATGTTACAGGTCCAGCTCTTACACGAGTATTTACAGCAACGCATTAGTCTAACAACAAACCAAGGTTTACATTTGCATTTGGCATATGAATGGAAAATGTCAGAAAGTCATCAGACGCATAATCCCTGTAATTGGATCAGCCGTTAGTTTATAGTGAGCGCCGAGCCTTTTCCATCTGTAGATACAAAGAAGCATGGATGGAGCTGAAATTGTTATAACACCATGCTAAATTATTTCAAACTCCCACAGTCTCCCTGTACATCAGTCCATTTGAAATACTGAGCTGCAATAGCTAGAATATTTAGAACTGAACTGAGAACTGATGTTATTCCTAATGAAAAACCTTAAATTGGTTTTTGTTTTTGCATTGCAGTTCTCAACTAGCTTTAAGATGTTTATCGATAACTGGAACATCCAGACGGCAGTTTGGCTCAAGAGGTAGGTGAGCATCAGGGGAACGACTCTATACTGTTTATGGCTGGAGCTGGAGGTCCAATGGAAGGCCTTGTGTTACAAGCGTGCTTTCTTCTGTTGTATCCATGCGGGGGCTAGATAGAAAAGAGAAAGTTAATGTTAGTGATGCAGGAAGCATCTCCTGATGATTCGCCTCTCAGTTCTATTGTTCCTGTCATATTAAGCAATAGAGTAGGGGAGCATCAGGGGAAGCTTCTTATCTCAGTAAATTAAACTTTAGTCATTCTGTCAGCCCACCCAGTCTGAACAGCAAAGGGAGCTCTGAGCAGTTGGTGGGTACATAAACTGTATCAATTTAGAGCAGTTAACAAGTCGTTGTCCCCACCCAGAGCTGCTTCAGAAAGACATAAGAAGGTGAAAGATGAAACTTTATACTTCAATATTAGAAAAACAGTCACAAATATCAATAGAAAACTAACATTTGATTTCTGCTTCTTATATAATAACAATATGTATGATTTTAGGCACTTTTGCCTTTATGGGGGTTTATTGGGGTAGTCATTAACTGCCTGCAAGTAGTATCAGCTATTTGTGGATGTCACTAAATACTGTGCTTCATTCTATTCCCTCAGAGTCTGTTATGAGCGAGCCACATACAGTGCCACTGCACAGACCTTCTTGCTGTCAGCTATTTGGCATGGAGTGTACCCCGGGTATTACCTGACCTTTTTCACTGGGAGCCTGATGACCCTGGCTGCAAGAAGGGTAAGGAAGGTGTTTTCAGAGCTATTACATCCTGATGGAATAATATACACACACCAAGAGCTCAGAACTGATATTGTATTCTCATCTGTATGAATGAAGAGACGGGTGTGCTGATTAACAAATAGAGGTGCAAATGCCAAGAGCAGCCAATCAGCCATAGGTTTTGACCAGGTTACTATTAGTGGAAAAATGAAAGCAAAGGCCTGATTGGTGATAGCTAGTGGCAAGTGTAATTTAAACTAATCTGCAAGACCAGGACTGTCCAACTGGAGCAGTGTTGGACTGGAGCATTGGAGGCCCACCAGAGCATGCGACACCAAGGGACCCTCTCGCACCCACAAAGAGCCTCCCTACGCACATGTCCATGTCGTGTCACATCCACTTACCTCCTTTGTTCTGTAAACTTTGAGGAAGTGGCTGGATGGGGAGTGGGCCTGGGTTGGCAAGGCCCACTGGATTTTCTCCCTTTGTCCTGCCTGCCAGTCCGACCCTGAACTGGAGGTACGCAGGACAGATTTGGCCCTCAAATGGATTATATGCCCCCCTCCCAGTCTACCATAGATTTCCTCAGATAACATTATTTCAAATGGATCTGGTCTGGCCTCAAAAATATTTATTATAACAACTCGGGGGTTATTTACTAAAATCAGAATTTATCTCATAATTAAAATGAAAAAAGTTTGACCAAACTCCCATGCCAGATTCTGCCTTATTTATTAATAAGATAACTCGAATAAATCGGATCAGGAAAAAACCTCAATAAAATCATGCATTTTACCTGAATCAATCGATTTTTTTGCCCGAAAACCCTGAGTTGTTCAGATTATTGGGCTAAACCTAGCGCAGACCATGATAACTTCCAAATGGTATAGTTGCATCTCCCCTAGACTATACAGGTCTGAGATGGCAGATTATCGGATTCAGGCTTTTTGCAGCATTGGGTATAATTTTAAATTCTAGTTTTCAGCCCAAACATCATGACTAGATAAATGTGTGGTTTAGTAAATAACCCTCCTAATGTGCCTTCTGTATGGACACAGTTGCTGTATTAGTTCCTTGGTGTTCTTGGAGGGATAATTGAGAAGTTACCCATTGGTAGTGATTCACAAGTCATTTGTTCTGCTGGTAATTTTATTGGTGATCAAAGGGTACACTACAGGGGCCCATTTATTAAACCTCGATTTTTTTCTGGTCAAGATTTTTAGGGGGAAAAATAAAAACTCAAAGTTTTAGAGATACCCCAAAGCTGCTAAAAATCTGAATCGGAAAATACTCCATCTCAAACCTGTCGAGGTCATGTAGACGTCAATGGCAAATGTCCCTGAAGTTTTCTTGACATCGTGATCTGCACTGGATAATCAAAAAAAGTCTGGGTTTTCACAGACAAAATTTGATAAAATCGAGTCTTCGGAGTATCAATTGCATGAATTGACGCTTGATTTTGACAAAAAGTTTTGTTGCGCCGATTTTTTTCAAGAAAAATGATTGATAAATTAGTTCAATTTGTGGAAGGGAGTTTGGTTGACTTTGTTTTCATAAAAACTGAGATTATTTGAGTTTTAGTAAAGCAGCCCCTACATGAATCCATTCCCAATAAAATCCATCGGGAAGGTTGTGAGTAGCTCCATACTTAAAAATCTAAAACTCTCCAGTGCCAGGGTGGAACAAAGCATAGGCAGCAGAAGATGGTTTTGGCAGGGGGGGCCCAAGATGGAGGACACAGGCGGTGCGCTTAGCAAACATTTGGCCACACCCCCTTTTGGCCACTCCCTTTGAACTCCACCTACTTTCCCATGTGCTTTCACTGAGTTTTCAGGAAAATCAAGTCTGGCACTGCAGGAAGGGGGTATTAACACCACATGTACAATTTTTACATGTGAATGCTGACACCAGAATGCTGGCACCATAATCACATTATAGCGAAAAGGGGGAAAAAGATTCTGGCATCTAAAGTACATTACATGCAGAGACTGTGGGGTACTCAAAAGACATCCAAAGGAGCAGTAGGTAAAAAAACCCAGAACATTATATAGTTAAAAAGAACATTATATAGTTAGAAGCAGAGGCACTGGCACACCAAATACATATATGGAGATTGGAGAGCAATGGACAATGGCACCATGAGCAGTAAGATATAGAGAATACTGGCAGGCCAAGCACAATATACAATAAAACAAAGTGGGTATACAGTAAGTACAAGAATGCATTATATAGTAATATAGTATGAATCAGTGAGCCTAGGCACTCCAAGCCTATAAGTTCTAGCAACTCTCCATGCACTGCCTCACTCTATTGCTCTACCAAAATGCAAGGTATGAGGAGATGCATTAGTAATGTGAAAAATTCAAACATCTGTCACTACATGGATCCCTTTTATGCTAGTTAGACAGCAATGTTATATTATAATGGAACAGTTGTACAAATGCATCAATCCCACTGCATCAGCATAATAATTATATATAAACATAGTAATTTAGTTTGAAAAAAGATACGCCTAGCCTTTTAGCCTAAGCAAAACCTGTATTTTCTGTATACCCCCTCCAAGAAAGCAGGATGGCACAGTACAATTCCATTTATAAATACCACTAAGAATCATAGCAGAATGGCAACTTCATTTATAAATACCCCCAGAATTCAAAGCAGAATGGCAATTCGAATTATAAATACCCCCAGAACTTATATCAAGATGGCATAGTGGCAATTCGATGTATAAATACCCCCAGAATTCATGGTAGGATAGCACCATGGCAATTCCATTTATAAATTCCCCCAGAATTGATAGTAGGATGGCCCAGGCACAATTCCATGTATAAATACCCCCAGAATTGATAGTAGGATGGCCCAGGCGCAATTCCATGTATAAATACCCCCAGAATTGATAGTAGGATGGCACAGTACGATTTCATGTATAAATACCCCCAGAATTGATAGTAGGATGGCACAGTGTGATTCCATGTATAAATACCCCCAGAATTGATAGTAGGATGGCACAGGCACAATTCCATGTATAGATACCCCCAGAATTGATAGTAGGATGGCACAGTGCGATTCCATGTATAAATACCCCCAGAATTGATAGTAGGATGGCACAGGCACAATTCCATGTATAGATACCCCCAGAATTGATAGTAGGATGGCACAGGCACAATTCCATGTATAAATACCCCCAGAATTGATAGTAGGATGGCACAGGCACAATTCCATGTATAGATACCCCCAGAATTGATAGTAGGATGGCACAGGCACAATTCCATGTATAGATACCCCCAGAATTGATAGTAGGATGGCACAGTACGATTCCATGTATAAATACCCCCAGAATTGATAGTAGGATGGCACAGTGCAATTCCACACTCATTGCTGCTTTTTTGTATGGGATGCGCTATAATCAAAAAATGTAACAGTTCCCCTTTTCCCTACTCAATTGCAAGTCCTCAGGTTTTTATTTACAAATTTCTTATCTAGCAAGAGCGCAAAGACCCCCGAGAGACAAGAGCTGTTTACTGGTCTTATGAGGAGAAGGGCGTGGCTCTTGTGTTCCATTCTACGGACTCATCACTTACTGTTCCCTCTTCCTACACCGGTTTCTAGTTTAACCTTTTATTTGCCAATAGGATTGTCGCCAACCGATACTATTACATTAGAATTGCCGCAGTGCAGAAATGTAACAAGCAAAGAGATTCTAATACATCAGCCGCTTTTACAAGGGCAAGTGAAGCTGCATTTGTTCGACAATAATTTTTTTATGGTGGGCAGGAAAGTCAGTCTCACTAAAACATGGTCAGGTACTAACCTCATGGGTGCGGGACCCAATTGTACACATCGCGCCAACAGCAACATCACGCAGCGTGCCAACAGCAACGTCACGCATCGCACAAACAGCGACACACACACACAGTGCACCAACGATGTTTTACTAGTATTTGCTTAATGTATTTCCTGATACATGGTGGGCCCCATAAAGGGGGTGTAGTTGGTGCAGGTGCACCAGGGACTGTGTCCCTGCACCCCTGGTAGTTCAGCACACACAAAAAAAAACTACAAAAAATATTTGTGAAAAATAAAACAGCAAAAAAAAATTTGTAAAAACAAAAAACCCTTTCAAACCAGAGGAGGAAAATTCTGTGTGTGTGTGGGGGGGGGGGGCTACAGACCCTGTAGGTTTTGTTTGTTTCCATTAGTATTACCCATGAGAATAAAAATGATTGAAGTGTGATCTTTAACATTAATACATTGCATTTTGTGTGAATTTTTTTTGCTGTATTTTAAGGTATGATACTAAACTAAAAATGCACATGTATCAACACTAAAATAGCTACATTTTTACTTTCTTTTTAGATAAGAAACAACGTCAGGCACCATTTTCTACACTCTTCTGAGCTCATGTTTATGTATGATGTCATTACCTGGATTGCAACACAAGTGGCCATAAGCTATACGGTGGCACCCTTTGTACTTTTGTCTGTAAAACCTTCCCTACAGTTTTATAGGTGAGTACTGATGACTACAGGGTATTACTGAGGCAGGTGTCACACTATGAGTTTAGTAGATGCTATTTGTAGCTGTCTAGAAACAGGTATCATTGTTTATTATAAGGGAATACTAGTCTACTATCCCAATGGAGAACAAAGAAAAGTGTTTCTTGCTAGCTACAAGTACCAGCCAATATTTCCTAACTTTGGCGTACTTTATTCTAACCCAGATCTAACCATACTGCCTGTATACTGCCCTTGCCTTACAGCTCTAAAACATGAGGAATGTCCCTTCCTGATAATTTTCTTACCTAGAACTGCCTGCTGGTTTTTATATCAGTGCACCATTATTGTGCTATTGTTCCATCAAGTAGGGAAGTTGTTGAATGGCAAATTCATCTGTTTTATTTCTTGATTTCTTTCTTACCTGTTGACTTGCTACACTGAAGATTTACTTTATTGCTTTTGGGAAATCATTCTCTGAATCTTTTTTGTCCAAGTTAGTGTAGGTTTAACTGCAGTTGGCAAATCTCCCTATCTGCTATCACCCTTAGGGGTAGATTTATTAAGGGTCGAATAGTAAATTTGTGTCAAAATTCACACACTTGAATCATAATCCCCCTATTCGAATGTAATTTCTAATGTGAGATTTATCACACTCGACCCTGGAAATAGTCCTAATTTGAGTATTCGCCACCTAAAATCTGCCACGTTCATGTACAAGTCAATGGCAGAGGTCCGTTGAGCCATTTGGAAATGTCAATAGCCTTCCTGACATTCCAGTTTTTTTTTCAGAGAAAAACTCGATTCATACGAATCCAATACGATTAAAATTTTCGGGTCAGAACTATTCAATCGAATATTATACATTCAATTTTTTTCTTAAATAACCTCCCAGTAGAATTGTGAGTATATTTGAGTTATAAAGAATTCACATGAATTAGAAATTTGATAAATGGGCCTCCCCGTGTTGAACTTGGTCTCCTAGGGCCCACCAGACAACCTGACACCATGGGCCCACTTTTCACAGGCATTAGATATAGATAGTGCCAAACTGTATAGGTTTTTATAAGGACCCTTGGCAAAAATATGCATGGGCAGATGTAAATTCCCCACTGTTGGCGCCTGCTTAGGCTTGGCCCAACAGGAGATCCTCTGGCACTCTTGTAGGCCAGTCTTTGGACCTTTCAGAAGACAGCAGCCTCCAGTACCGCAAATCCAGTTGTTTTAGAATTACTTGATATACCATGACCTGGATGAATGAAATTCTTCATAGTCATAACACAATTATCGTTTTTGCACTAGTCAGATCACCATGTACATCTCAGAAAATGTGCTTAGGTACAACTGGCCATATACATCTTATGTAGAGTACAGTAGCCTCATAAGACATAAAATCAGGTGACCCCCACTTTGAATATCTATGGAAAGGGAGTGTCCATTCAAGATGAATGGGAACTGCAAGCACAGAACCTGTGGCAGGGGGTAATAGTGCAGCCAAGGATTGATGCTTAGGTCATTGCCCCAGTGTTACCCATTAGTACAGAGTCCATAAGTGAATATAATGAAGGTCCTGAGAATGAAGTTCACCCCTGAGAGAATATGAAGTGAGCACATCAGAAATTAAACTATGGATACTACTGATTTCACTGTGGCATTTAATTGTCCAGTCTGAAAACGTCTTGTTTACTTTTGTCTCTCCATCTTTACTACTCCTTATTGCCTTCTCGTTTGTTCTTCTTGATTCCCATTCCATCCTCAAAGGCTTCATTTCTCCTGGGGTTTGTGTTTTTTGTAAGGAACGAAAAAGGGGACTGTCCCTTTTGCAAAGCAAAGTACAAGCCTTTATAGCCAAACGTCAGGAAAAAATGTTTGTTATTAATAATCATATCTATCATAGTATACCTCCAAGTGCATTATTACTGTTCTGAAAATCAGCTGTAAGAAAGTATAAGGATGTTCCCATTGCATTGAAGGATATTGTAGGGTGGGAGAGAGTGGTTTACTTGGGGTTTTCCCCATTTACTGATTTTTGAGCCTTGCTAGTGACTGCTAATGTTTGGGTAAATTCATGGAATACTTACAGGAGCCTCATGATCCAACGAGCAAATAAAGTGGGGCCATTGGTGTAATGCCCGAAGGCGCAGTTGAAGTAAGGACCAAAGAGAAGGCAACAATCCAAGTTCGCGGTACAGAAAAGGGTTTATCAAAGAATGGTCGTAAAACAGGCAGAATGGTCAAGACAGGCAGTACAGATTCAAAGTCGATAACAGGCAAGGTTCAAACACGGATAAGCAAAACAGAATATATCGCACCCAGGAACTATATGAAATAGACCTATAATTGGGCAAGGTCAGGATGGAAATGAGGGTCTTTATAGTCCAGTCTATTGGCGCCAAAATTGACGCGCTGGCGTCAGACGCAGACGCCAGCGTCCCCACGCTGACGCCTTGACGCCGGCGCCCGATTCTGACGCCGGCGTCCGTTCCGTCGCCGGCGACCAATCACAGGGCAAGAAGGAGATGATGCAGGATGATTGCGACCACCCGGAGCCATGTGCAGGGAAGAGGAATCGCCATTTTGGACGCCATCTTGGAGCAGGTCAGTAGACTCCATTACAGTACCCCCTTCCTTAGGGGGGGCCTCAGGACCAGGACGGGAAGGAAACTGCCTATGAAACCTGCGAACAAGGATGGGGGCATGGACATCCGACTTTTTCACCCAAGAGCATTCCTCGGGACCGAAACCCTTCCATTCGACAAGGTACTGGAGAGCGCCCCTGGAAAAACGAGAGTCCAGAATCCTGCTGACTTCAAATTCTAAATGGTCATCGATAACAACAGGAGCTGTGGAAGAAGAAGAGGGGGAAGACACTGCAGGTTTAAGGAGAGACACATGAAAGGCATTAGGGATCCGCATCTCGGGAGGAAGAAGAAGACGAACTGCCACAGGGTTGATGACCTCGATGATGGGAAAGGGACCGATGAATTTGGGGCCAAGCTTAGGAGTGGGAATCTTGAGGCGAATATTCCGTGTAGACAACCAGACCTTGTCACCAGGAGCATAGGGTGGGGCGGCAATTCTCTTCCTGTCGGCAAACTTCTTTTGAGAGGATGAACTCTTTTCCAGATTAGCAGTGGTGGCCTGCCAGATGGCCAGCATATGAGCGGCTTGATCATTAGCAGCAGGAACATTTGTGAGTAAGAGATCCTGAGGGAATGCCAATGGGTTCCGGCCATACACACAGAAGAAAGGAGATTTCTGGGAAGAAGAATGTAAAGAATTGTTATGGGCAAACTCCGCCCAGGGAAGAAGGTCCGACCAGTCGTCTTGACACAAAGACACATGGCAACGAAGAAATTGCTCCAAGGCCTGGTTAACACGTTCAGCGGCACCATTGGACTGGGGATGATAAGAAGAAGAAAATTGAAGAGAGATATTTAAAGCATTACACAGTGACCTCCAAAATTTAGACACAAATTGGGGACCACGGTCGGACACAATTTCTGCTGGGAAGCCATGGAGGCGAAAAATATGTTTAATAAACAGTTCTGAAAGTTCAGGAGCAGAAGGCAGTTTGCGGAGAGGAGTGAAATGAGCCATCTTACTGAATCTGTCGATAACAACCCAAATGACAGTGTGGCCGGAGGAAATGGGCAAATCGACAATAAAGTCCATGGCGAGGTGAGTCCAGGGTCGAGATGGGATGGGCAGTGGAAGAAGAAAACCCTTGGGAGGAGAATGTCCGGATTTAGACACAGCACACGTGGAACATGAGGAGACAAAATCTTTAACGTCCTTTCTTAAGGTTGGCCACCATACTAGACGAGATAAGAGCTCGGTCGTCTTCTGAATTCCAGGATGTCCGGCCTGTTTGGAACTATGAGACTGAGACAAAATAGCAAGACGAAATTCTGGAGGGACAAAAGCAACACCAAGAGGAGTTTCCGCAGGAGCAGAATCTTGAGCGGACAACAATTGGGAGGCACAGGAAGGGAACAAGGCAGCAATAATCTTGATGGAGGGTACCACAGGTTCAGGTTCCTCGGACACAGAATCTTCGGGAATAAAGCTTCTGGATAAGGCATCGGCCTTCCTGTTTCTGGAGCCAGGACGAAAGGTAATGACAAAATTAAAACGGGAAAAGAAAAGTGCCCACCTGGCTTGCCGGGGATTCAGGCGTTTGAGGGTTTGGATGAACTCAAGATTCTTATGGTCGGTAAAAATCGTCACAGGAACCGAAGAACCCTCCAGTAAGTGTCTCCATTCCTCCAAGGCTAATTTGATGGCAAGTAGTTCACGATTCCCCACATCATAGTTCTGTTCTGGGGCAGAAAATTTTTTAGAAAAGAACGCACAAGGATGGAGTTTACCGTCAGAAATGGATCTCTGTGATAAAACTGCTCCAGCTCCGACATCAGAGGCGTCGACTTCCATGAAGAAGGGATGTAGAGGTTCTGGGTGCCGAAGAATTGGAGCGGAAGAAAAGGCCTCTTTGAGGGACTTGAAGGATTCTAGGGCTTGAGGAGACCAGTGTTGAGGTTTGCCCCCCTTACGAATCAGGGCCAGAATTGGAGAAAGTCTGGAAGAAAAATTTTTTATAAACTGTCTGTAATAATTGGCAAAGCCGACAAACCTCTGAATGGCTTTGACACTAGTAGGAAGAGGCCAGTCCAGGATTGCAGACACCTTGGCAGGATCCATCTTGAAACCTAGAGGAGAAATGATATAGCCAAGGAAAGGAATAGACGAGACTTCAAAAGTGCATTTCTCCAATTTAGCAAAGAGATTGTTCTTCCTTAGTCTGGAGAGGACTTCACGTACTTGGGCACGATGTTCCAAAAGATCTTTAGAAAAAACAAGAATGTCATCCAGATAAACGACCACACATAGACCCAACAAATCCCGAAAAATATCATTAACAAACTCCTGGAAGACCGCAGGAGCATTACAGAGACCAAAGGGCATGACCAAATACTCATAATGTCCATCACGGGTATTAAAGGCGGTCTTCCACTCGTCCCCTTCACGGATCCGGATAAGATTGTATGCCCCCCGAAGATCCAGCTTTGTAAAGATATTGGCACCCCTAAGTTGATCAAACAGTTCAGAAATAAGAGGAAGAGGGTACCTGTTTTTAACTGTGATCTTGTTGAGTCCTCTGTAGTCGATGCAGGGCCGCAAACTACCATCCTTTTTCTCAACAAAGAAGAAACCTGCACCGGCAGGGGAGGTGGAAGGACGGATGAATCCTCTCTGAAGATTCTCCTGGATGTATAACTTCATAGCAGAAGTTTCCGAAGGAGAGAGTGGGTAGGTGCGGCCCCTGGGGGGCATAGAGCCGGATAGAAGTTCCACTGGGCAATCGTAAGGCCGATGGGGAGGAAGAATCTCAGCAGAAGACTTGTTAAACACATCGGCAAATGCTTGGTATACAGAGGGAAGAGAAGAATTAGAGGACACAGAGGAAATTTTGACAACCGGAACAGTGGGTAGGCAGTTCTGTGAACAAAAAAGGACTCCATCTGGAAACTTGCAATGTGGACCAGTCAATGACTGGATTATGTGCACATAACCATGGCAGTCCCAGGACAACCGGAGTGGAAGGGCAATCAATGAGGAGGAAGGATAATCTCTCCAAATGCAAGGTGCCCACCTTAAAAGAAAGTTCCTGAGTAGAATGCGAGACGAAGGCAGACGACAGAGGACGATCATCAATCGCCAGGACACGAAGAGGAACTGCCAAGGGTTGGAGAGGGATGGAATGACGTCTTGCAAAGGATCGATCCATGAAGTTTCCTGCAGCACCGGAATCTAGAAAGGCTTGTGAGGAAAACTTTAAAGAGCCAAACTGGATCTGCACCGGAAGAAGGAAACGTAGAGTAGAAGAATGGGGAGAATGACAAATCCCACCCAGGTAAGTCTCCCCGAGCTTACCTAGGCTTTGGCGTTTCCCGGCTTCACTGGACACTCCTGGGCAAAGTGGGCTTTACCCCCACAGTAAAGGCACAGGCCGGCAGCCCTTCTCCGGAGTTTCTCCTGTTCGGACAGGCGGGCCCGCCCAATCTGCATGGGTTCTTCAGCCGGCAAGGAGGAAGAAGCAGAATCCATAGGAGCAGGAGGAAGCTCAGGGGGAACAGGATTGAAAAGCAGGGGTCTCTGGAAGCGGGGGGCCAAAGAAGGTTGGAACCGGGGGTACCTCTTTGTACGCTCTCGGTCGAGTTCAAGCTGGAACTCCCTCTGCCGGGTATCCACCTTCACCGCCAAGGCCACCAGATCCTCCCACCGAGAAGGAATTTCCCGGGAAACGAGGTCATTCTTAATGCGTATAGCCAAGCCGTTGTAAAAGGCCGCGTGGTAACCATCGTTATTCCAGGAGGTCTCTGCCACCAGGGTACGAAATTCAATGGCATACTCGGGAACTGAGCGAGTGCCTTGTTGAAGCTGGAACAGTCGAGCCGAGGCTGCAGTAGTACGACCAGGAGCGTCAAACACCGTCCGGAGTTCTTGGAGAAAGGCCCCGGCGTTGTCGATCAGCGGGTCTCTCTTCTCCCAAAGGGGAGACGCCCATTCCAGAGCCTTCCCCTGCAGACGGGAGATGACAAAACCAACCTTGGCTTGCTCGGAGACGAACTGGCCTGGCTGCAGAGTGAATTGAATTTCACATTGGTTAATAAAACCACGACAAGCTTTTGGGTCTCCGCTGAAAAGAGGTGGAGCGGGAACACGAGGTTCAGACACCTGGAGAGGAGCAGGAATGGCAGGAACAGGCACAGCCGCAGGAGCCGCTGGAGACATGGCAGTCAATTTCTCCAGGATAACATCAATTGCCTGGCCAATTTGAGACTGCTGGGCTTCATAGGATTTCATGCGAGAAGCCAATCCCCGAATGGCCCCTCCGACATCGAGGGGTACTTGGGCCTCCTCCGAGGGGTCCATGGCCCAATTATACTGTAATGCCCGAAGGCGCAGTTGAAGTAAGGACCAAAGAGAAGGCAACAATCCAAGTTCGCGGTACAGAAAAGGGTTTATCAAAGAATGGTCGTAAAACAGGCAGAATGGTCAAGACAGGCAGTACAGATTCAAAGTCGATAACAGGCAAGGTTCAAACACGGATAAGCAAAACAGAATATATCGCACCCAGGAACTATATGAAATAGACCTATAATTGGGCAAGGTCAGGATGGAAATGAGGGTCTTTATAGTCCAGTCTATTGGCGCCAAAATTGACGCGCTGGCGTCAGACGCAGACGCCAGCGTCCCCACGCTGACGCCTTGACGCCGGCGCCCGATTCTGACGCCGGCGTCCGTTCCGTCGCCGGCGACCAATCACAGGGCAAGAAGGAGATGATGCAGGATGATTGCGACCACCCGGAGCCATGTGCAGGGAAGAGGAATCGCCATTTTGGACGCCATCTTGGAGCAGGTCAGTAGACTCCATTACAATTGGTGGTCACAAAAGTAGGCAGAGCACCTGTAAATAATAAAATAATTTTGAGAATTAGCTAAATAATAAGAGGGAATCAAGACAGCACATTAAAAACACTAAATAAGAACAACTCACAGTCAGCGAGAGGCTGTGAACTGAGTTTTTGGAGGATCCCAGGATGGACATGATCCTTAACATCTTCTTCAATGGACCTGAAGATAATATAAGCATACTGAATACCTGGTGCTCCAAACACTAAGAGATACAATAAAATGGTTCATCATTAAAGTGGACCTGTCATCCAGACACAAAAATCTGTATAATAATAATTTTCAAATTAAACATGAAATACAATTTAAATTTTTTATTAAAGCATGCATAGCTGTTGTAGGCTCATTTAAAAATCTCAGCTGTCAATCAAATATTGTCTGCCCCTCCTCTATGTCTTAGGCATAGGGGCGGGGCAGACAATTACTTTCACTTTCCATTCAGCACTTCCTAGATGTCACTGCTCTCCCCACATTCGACCTTTCTCTTCACTATTTAATTGTGTAGCCAGGGCATGGGGATGGACATCAGGTCCCCCATTCTGGTTCACAAACAATATTCTGAGATGATACAAGGTTTGCCTTAATAACAGTGTCCACAAAATCGCTCCTGTCTGCTTGCTATAATTATAAAGTCCCAGACTGAAGGAAACAAGATTAAAATAATTTATAATTCATAATTAAAGTTAATTTTGCTTGACTAATGTGATAAAATAGGATTTTGAATAATTTGTTTGGGTGACGGGTCCCTATCTTTTAGTGTGTTATAGAATGGCCAATTCTAAGCTACTTTTCATTGGTCTTATTTTGTTTTTATAGTTTTTTTCATGATTTCTGACACTTTCCAGCTTTCAAATGGGGGTCACTGACCTCATCTAAAAAACAAATCCTATGTAAGGTTACAAATGTATTGTTATTGCTGCTGTTTAATATTCATCTTTCTATTCAGGCCCCTCCTATTCATACTCCAGTCTTTTATTCACATTAATGCATGGCTACTAGGGTAATTTTGGACCCAAGCAACCAGATTGCTCAAATAACAAACTGGAGTGCTGGTGAAAAAAAAAGCTAAATAACTCAAAACCTACAAATAATAAAAAATGAAAACCAAATGCAAATTGTCTCAGATTATCACTCTCTACGCCAGGGGTCCCCAACCTTTTTCCACCCGTGAGCAACATTCAGATGGAACAAGAGTTGGGGAGCAACACAAGCATGAAAAATGTTCCTGGCTAGTGCCAAGTATGGGTTGTGATTGACTATTGGTAATCACCTGCTCTGAGTTACTGGGAGCAACATCCAAGGGGTTGGGGAGCAACATGTTGCTCACGAGCTACTGGTTGGGGACCACTGCTCTACGCCATACCAAAAGTTAATTTAAAGGTGAACAACCCCTTTAACTCTGTACCCAATGTGCACTCTGTGAAATTAATAAATAAAAAAGTGCATTCACTGACCTTGACAGAGTGCAAAAAACACAATTTATAATTTTTCCCACAATGCAGCATTTTTTTTACCAGAGTTCTAGCGGCATTGCAAGTGATTTGATTGGTGCAACTGTGTGGTGTCTGGGCATGTGCTTCATCACACATTGGTCCCATCATATATCATACTAAAAGTTAACTCAAAGGTGCATGACCCCTTTAAAGAGCTGAATATGAAAAACACAGGTAGACTTCATTGTCCTAATCACTAAAGCATGTTGTTAGAAGAGTTGTATCATTGCTTTCCTGCTGCTATAGCAATGCCCATCTAACAGTCTAATCTCATTTGCTGCAGCTCCTGGTACTACTGCCTCCACATTGCCTGCATATTGGTGCTGCTCTCAATGCCGGCTCGGGCAAGAAAAAAGGGCGGAGAAGAGAAGGCAACCATCTCTCAGCCAGTGGGCCAACAGAAAACAGAAGACAATATCTCAGCACAGAACAGCCATTCCAACACAAACAATAACAGCAATCAGAGAGAAGAGACAGCCTGGCGACGTCCCAGTGCTGCCCAATGACAGAGGGGATAGCCTTTTGTATATTTTTTAAATTCCATTTTTTAGAACCAACTGGTTTGTAATTGTGCTCGGGACATGATGGTATTACAAAACATTCTATGTAAGGATCCAAACGCAAAGGAAGATCGTTAACCCCGCAATGCCATGCCACTTAAGCCTAGCCTTACACATACTATTTCCATTATTTTATAATGGGCACTCAGGACTTGTAACATGCGTTGTGTATGTGTTCCTTCGATGAACGTATGTTGTCTGACGGCATTGTAGGGGTTACACGATAACGTCACCAAACGTAGATCTCTAGAAAAAATCCTGTTCAACCTTTTGCCTTAATCCTTCTCAACTAAATTACGAGGCGGCATCGCTCCTGGGTACATTTTGTCATCTTTACAAGCGCGCCGCCGCCGATGATGGTAATTTCAGCGTTCTAGATTTGTAAATGAAATTAGTAATAGAGAAATACTTGAAGCAAAAATAGTGGACAGCTGCAACGGGTTAAAACCGAACCAGACCTTTTTTTTTTTGTACGTTAGCAATATGGAATGCTATCTGCTGCCATTTCAAGGGGAAATAATGGTTGGGGCCATGATAGAAATACATTTTAAAGGCCAGAATTCTGCATTATGTGTCTCTGTTTGGTTAATGTACTACAATCCCAGTGTCCCCTGCCAGCCAGGAGATGTAGTTCAGAAAATGGCCAGGGAGCCATAAGTTTTATTAACTGCATGGTATGTTGCAACTGTCAGTTACAGGTATATTAGTATTAAGTAACTGGTTTTGTTAGCTACCTGGGTATTGTACGCAGACATTGGTTTTAAGTGAAAGGTATGTTTGCTGAAAGGCATAGCCACCTCTAAGCTTGACTGGTGGCAGGATTTTAAATTCACAAAATACAAAAACTGAGGTCAAAAGGTTTCTGACCTCTTCAGCATGTTGGGGAATTCGGGTTGCAGCTCTATAAGTGATTCCAGTGCCAGATCATGGGTTCCAGGACTGTACCCTTGGTATGAAAAGGAGCTTAGAACACAACTAAAGGTGGCCATACACTTTAAGGGGTTATTTATTAAACTCTGAATGCCGATTTTTTTTACAATAAAATCTAAATTTTTAGTGAAAAAAACCCACACATTTTTCAGGATTTATTATACCCCGAGGATGGAAAAGGTCCTAATCTGAAAATCCGGCATCTCAGACCTGCCGAGGTTGCATATAAGTCTATGGGAGAAGTCCCGAAGATATCTTGATGGGTTTCGTGCAATAATCAGAAAATTTTGTGGTTTTCGGGCACAAATCTGAAAAAATCTGAGTTTTAAGGTGGAAAATCTGAAAAATTCGTATGATTCCTTTTTTTTCACGTTCTTTTCCCACATAGAAAATTTTACAGGAAAATTTATTTATAAATAAGGGGAAAAAAACCTATGCGTATTTTTCAGAAAATAATGAGATAAATTTGGCCTTTGATAAATGGCCAAATTTGTATGGCCACCTTAAGAGCTTGTATGTAAAGTTGGCTCATGCAACAGCAGCAATGGAGTGAAGGGGACAGTAATAAGTTGCTCTTCATCTGAGCATTCCAAACATTCGTTTTTGTTATGCAAAAGTTTGATACCTATTACATGTTAGCTCAAAGTTATTGATAAAGAGAGACGTAATCTCATGGGTGAATGAAGACCACCTCAAATATAAGACATCCATTCAGGGCTGCCTTTACTGATAGAGAGTCCTGGGATGAAATAGACTTGCCTGTCCCCAATGCTTATGTAATGTATGACTGTCCAAAACTGTTCAACCTATTGTCCATCTTCTGATGGGTACTGGGCATTGTACTTTAATAATGACACAGGTTGATCAACACCGATAGAAACTGTAACTGTTGTCTAGTGTTGCCGTCTAGTCCTTCCATACCTGCTAGTCCCCTGGACAATTGCCTTTGTTTAGACAGCTCCGGTGCTGCCTTCTCTAAAGTAATATAGTTTAGATGAATGTTTAATAACTGAGTGAGTGTGGTGAAGTTCGTTTTGTTATAGTAGGTACATTGACCGAGCCAAACAGTACAGATAGATACCTCCAAAGATGAGAGTGGCATAAGTTGTACAGGTATGAGATCTGTTATCTAGGAACCTGTTATCCAGAAAGTTCCAAATTATGGAAAAGCTGACTCAATTTTTTGCAAATCCACATTTTTAAAAATGATTTCCTTTCGCATTGGCATTATGGGTATTTGTGCACGTAGGAATAGTACTAAAAGTGATTTGTTCAGTTGGAAGGAAAGGTTTGGACTGCCTTAGTGGGACTGACAACCCTTGTCATCCTGGTTCAGGGATCTTTAGCCTTTGCCGCTCCAACTGTTACTGTATAGCTGTAATAACTTACTGCCCAGCGGTGCGATGGGGACGCCACACTGCTCCTCTTCAGTAGTAGCCGGGAACTAGGGCACGCACGGCGCGCCTCCTCTGCATTTATAGGCACGCTGGCGTGTTGATGCCTGAGTGCAATGCCGCAAAAGCTTAAAGTATGTAAAGGGACATTTAGGATTTTTTCACTGCCCGTTATAGGACTTGTTCCTTGTGAGTTTCCTGGTGCCTCTGTGCTATATAGCTTCTGTGATCTGATTCTTGTTGTGACCCCTGCCTGTTTTTGGACGATTCTGACTTCTGTATCCTGACCCTTGCCTAGTAACCAACTCTACTTATTCCGTATCCCTTCGGATTGATCTCCTGGTTTGACCCTTGCCTCCCTGACTCCGCTCTGCCTGCCCCGACCCGGCCTGATCTGACTACGCTTTCTGTCTACGCCTTGTACTGTGACCCAAAAGACTTTGCATTACCGTCGTGCCCCTTTGCACATTCAAAACCCTTTGCTTGGCACCTCTCTTAATAAGACCTGGAGGCATCCGTTTAGCCGAGGGCTCCTTCCAAGGTGAAAGGCAGCTGGCTGTTAAAGGTGAAAGCAAGACCAGAGAACAGAGTGCTTAGCATTGGTTCTGAATTTAGGGTGCCGACCGTGACAATAGCAACTCCCTGCATCCCCTTATACAGGCATTTGATGGACACTTTAGTAGTTACAACTAACACTAAGTTGCTTTATTGTAACTGTACATATTTGTTATGTTTTGGTAGCCGAGGATGAGTAGAGTATAACAGTGCTTTATTAGCAGGCTCATGCAGCCATTACACAACAGTAAGCAACTCTAACACCACAAGCTGTATAGAAAGTATGCACAGTATAAGTCTTGAGCACAGTGACATCTGCATTTGTATAAACACCACATATTATCTGTATTTTATAGACCTGCCCAGTGGAATGATGTATTAATTACTGATTGCAAATAGAGCAAAACTAGGATTGTTGCCCAGTTCATTCAGGTGCCCAAATAGTTTGGGGCTGCGCAGTACAATTGCAGTTAAAAGTTTCCACTTCCATCAGAGGCACATAAATATGACACTGTGCATTATACACAAAAGCCTGATGGCTTTGTATTAACCCAAGGCTGTGTCTTTCCAAACAAAACTCAAATAAGCCTGTAAATAATAATGTTGCCATATTTCCCGAGGGCAGAGAACCAAAGCTGACGTCAGATGAGCAGCAGAAAAAAGGCATTTGCTGAAGGAACCTTAGGTGCCTCCAAGTGAGGATAATATTGTAGGGATGCATCGCTGTATCAGCCTGCGGTAAACATATTATACCATAATCATTAGTAGGATTCATGTTTTATTTATTTCCCTTAAAGGCAAGTATAACCCCATATAAGCCCAGACCCTAGGCCTTCTAAGTTTTACTACTCTTAGTGGGTTATTTATCAAAATCTGATTTTTTAAGTAAAAAAATCTGCCCAAACTAGAATCCTCGATTTGACCTTATTTAAAAAAAAAATCGATAAACCCCCACATTTTTCAGGTTTTTATGCCCAAAACGCTCAAATGTTTCATGAGAGCAATTGAAACCCCCGATTTTCAGGGTTTTTTTGGAGAAATTCAGCACAGATCATAATTTTAAATTTGAAATGGGACCTTTACCATTGACTTCTACAGGACCTCAACAGCTTGGAGTATTTTCAGATTTTTTTTTGCCACTCTGGCTAAAAATAAATAACCCCCTTAGTGTAATCACTATGTGCTATACCCTGGGCTTAGAGGAAGAGGTGGGCAGCAACAGCGTAATTGGACATACATATGCTGTATATATATATTTATAATACACAAAAGCCATGAATATCTTGTAAATTATATCCTTATAAACGGTGAGTTCTGATGTCATCAGTTATAAACGGTGAGTTCTGATGTCATTTCTGTCACATGACTCACTGAAATTTGTGTATAAATATATATATATATATATGTATATATATATAGACACAAATACATATATATAGTGAATAAAGTACCCCCAGTTGCAAAATATGAGGATATTAGAAGTTACCTCGGAGTTCCATGACTTGTATAAAAACACTCGGACTTCAGCCTCGTCTTTTTATATGGTCATGAAACTCCTCGGTAACTTATAATATCCTTATATTTTACAAGAGGGGGTACTTTATTCACTATATATATGTATTTGTGTCTATATATATATACATATATATATATATATATATATATATATATATATATATATATATATAAAGATGCTTGGGTGTCCGCACTCTGTCTTTGTCGCAGGCGAGGTGCATGATCAATTGGAATGATCCAATCGATGCAGGGATCAGCACACTCTAGTAAAGGTGAATTAAAGTGTTTTTATTTGTAACACAACATTGTCCCACGTTTCGGTCCCACCTGGGGACCTTTATCAAGGTTGTAAATTAAGAATATACTGCTGTTGGCCATGGTAGAAGACCTGGTAAAGCACTATATAATGATCAGTTTGTCTTTGAATCTGTGATCAGAGATACTGTTTGCTAAGGTCTTAGAACATTTTTAAAAGATGTTAAACTGTTTGTGACTCTGCTGACCACACGAGTCAGTCTTGTGATTTCTTATCAGAGCTGCACAAATAAAGGACTTTTTTTTATCATTTTCGAGAAGCAACTTCTGCTTTTTGATTGGCCATAAGCCAGTGGCACAGTCACGCTCCTTTATGCACAGCAAGGCAAATCTGTTTGTTTAAAGCGGAATAGTCTTGCCTCATTTTTACGGTGAAGGAAATATAAACATATGTAGCAGTTTAATTAGACGTTACAATATGTCAGGGTGTAAGCAAAGAGTGTAATATGAGGATATAAGGTTCAGACTAGAAGCCATAATTCACAATAGCTCCTGCATGGAAAGGTCAGTTAAGAGAATTACTTTGATTTCTAAGTAGCAAACCAGTAGTTAGTTAGTTTACGGTGGTGGAGATTTAGTCAGCTGCAATAAATTTTCGCTACTGTGGGCTACTCCACAATGCCTTCCTACCGCTACCGGCAAGAATGTGAATCGTCGGCAGGATGGCATACGTATCGCTTCGGTTTTCCGAAGTCAACTGAAGTTTCCTTGTGAGGCAATTTTGGGCAACTTCGGAAAAATCAAAGTGATGCTTATACCATCCCGCCGGCGATTCACATTCTTGCTGGTGGGAAGGCATTTTGGGGAGATTAGTCGCCCGCAGTAGCGAAGATTTATTGCAGGCGACTGTGTGTCACCACCTTTATGATCAGAAGCAGCCCTGGGTGCAAAATATGTGTGCAAACATCATAATTTTGCACCTAGAAGTTATGCACCTATTTCTGTTATTTGAGGTACTGGGTGCAGCACACTGAGGCACAATGGAGCCCTGACCAAGAATGTTAATCGCTGGTGGGATGGCATGCGTATCGATTCAGTTTTTCCGAAGTCAACCGAATAGGGATGCTCCGAATCCCGGGTTCGGTTCGGGATTCGGCATTTTTCAGCAGGATGCAAATCAGGACTCGGATTCAGTTCAGTATTCGGCCGAATCTTTCGTGAAGGATTCGGGGGTTCGGTTGAATCCAAAATAGTGGATTCGGTGCATCCCTATAACCAAAGTTTCCTTGTGAGGCAAAGTCAGACGACTTCGGAAAAATTGAAGTGATGCTTATGCCATCCCGCCGGCGATTCATATTGTTGCTGGTGGGAAGGCATTTTGGAGAGATAAGTCGCCCGCAGTAGCGAAGATTTATCTCAGGCGACTAAATCTCCCTGTGTGCCACCACCTTATGATCAGAAGTAGGCCTAGGTGCAAAATATGTGTGCAAACATCATACTTTTGCACCTATTACTGTTATTTGAGGTACTGGGTGCAGCACCCTAAGGCACATAAAGGGTTCCCTTTCCATATGTTTCTGTACACCCTTGCCCCCTTGTGGGGCCCCTGTAATGACTTGCGCTAGTATAACTTGTGCTTGACACTGCGATCTTGAGACCACTTTCACCGGGCACAATTATATTTGGATTCTGGAGGGGGGGGGGGAGTTAGATTGTACTGTGTTCCCATGAAATAAATGCTAAAAAGTGCCCTTCGGTGTAAGCGCTTATTGCCTTAAGCATTATTATGCCCTTACAATTCAGTTTTAATTACAATCCAACCAAGATATAGCCATCGTGACACACTATACCTCTCATTGTGATTTTGTACACGTCATTGTTGTGTATGTGTGCGTACGTGTAGGGAAACTTTTCCTGTAAGTCAAGGTCAAAGCATAGCAAAGGTGGGTCTTGGCCCAACAAATCAATAGGCTATTTTCTGGAATTTTTTCTCTGACATATCCCCACCGTTGTTATTATAGAGTTATTATAGAGCAGCAAGAACAAATAGATGTAGGCAGCAAATAAACAAGGCACAGATAGGCTCTAATAGGGAGGTGGGTTAAAGGAACAGTAACACCAAAAAAATGAAAGTGTTTTAATGGAATGACAATATCGTGTACTATTGCCCTGCACTGGTAAAAGTTATGTGTTTGCTTCAGAAACACTACTATAGTTTATAGAAACAAGCTGATGTGTGGCCATGGGGGCAGCCATTCAAGCACAGGATACACAGCAAACAACAGATAAGTTCTGAAGAATCCCATTGTATACTACAGATCTTATCTGTTATCTGTTGTGTACCCTGTGCCTTTTCTCCTTTTTAAGCTTTGAATGGCTGCCCCCATGACTACACAGTAGCTTGTTTATATAAACTATAGTAGCGTTTCTGAAGCAAACACATCGGTTGTACCAGTGCAGAGCAACAGTACATTATATTTTCATTACTTTAAAACCCTTTAATTTTTTTGGTGTTACTGTTCTTTTAATCATTCTACACTGGATGCAAAATCACATTGTTATTTATAATCTGAACCCTCCATGCACTTGGACTTAAATCCTCTCATAGGCACATTCAGTGCAAACAAAAAGGTGTTCTTATGCATATAACATTTTCTGCAACTTTGAGATCTAGTATTTGGAGTTGTAAACATACCCCATAAAACATGCTGAAAATATTAAATTAAATATAAATCCCAAACTTTATGCACTGTCAACCCACCAGCTGCTGCTGTACCTCTTTCTTCATATTACGTTGGTCCTATGGAGTTTCAATCCTCATGAAAATATGGTTATTGGAATCCTATGTTCCTCACTCATTCTCTACTGAACGGCATTTCTATAAACTTGACTTCTGAGTATCTGAGATGCCTTAAAGGACAAGGAAAGGTCTTTTTACCTGGGGGTGCCAAAATTTAGGCACCCCCAAGTCATCGCATGTACTTACCTGAAACCCCGGGCCAGTGCAGCTATTAGGCGAAAACTGCACCGGCCCAGGATTCTTCGACCGAGCACCACAGAGCGATTGTCTTAATTTATTTTCTTGCGGCTGCATAAGCCGAACTTTAACAAAAAAGCCAACTATTTTGTTTTACTGTGCATGGCCATGCGCCTGCCCTGGGATATTTGAAGAAAGAAGAAGCTGGAAGATGATTGTTCTGTGGAACAATCCCGGGCTGTTGCAGTTTTCTCCTGATAGGAGCACCGGCCCCAGGTTTCAAGTAAGTACATGCGATCACTTGGGGGTGCCTAACTTTTGGCACCTCTAAGTAAAAGACCTTTCCTTTTCCTTTAAGCCCAGGGGGTATTAAATGCATTGCAATCCAATAATGCATCCATAGGTAAGTAGCGTGCATGTTGTATTCTTCTACATCTTTTAGATGCAGAAGTGCGGATGCAGACTAATAGGTATTGGTGATATTTTCTGGAGTGGGTCAAGTGAAACAGTTTAAAGAACTTGAGCTACCAGTATACCCAATCTGTGCTCAAGCAGAGGTATAATGTTAACCTGTTTTGTTGCTGGACTTAAGCAACACATCTTCACAGTTTAAAGACAAATCAAGCTATCTCCCAGTTGTGACTATGAAGATTTTCATTCATCCAGGTCATGGTATATCTAGTATAAGTAAATCTAAATTCACTGTGATTGTGATTGGATTAGTGGAAGAGTTTATATGCCGAGAACTTCCCACGCCAGTCAGTTGAACTGAAGAAGCTGCTCGGATGAGTAGTGAAACGTCTCCAATGATTACTCAGCAAGTCCAGTTGATTTAGATTTACCTATACTATCTATCTCCCAGTTACTTTTTGGAAATGGAGTCAGATATTTGGTTCTTAATTGACTGGGGCACAAATCAAATGTACAGCAGAATCTGCCTAGACTAACATTCCTGTGAGTGGACATGAATAATTCATTGAGAAATGAGGGAAATTGTGTATTTAAAGTCACATCATAAAGCTGCAATAGATGTGAAGAATGAGCAGATCAGTGGTTCCAAAGCCATTGGGAGATTAATCTTTACTTCATGTTTGTGCACTAAATATCGGCAGCCATTGACAGATGGAGAACACTTGTATATGTTTGGTTCAGATAGCTCACCATGTCACTCATGAACACACAACTGCTATGACAAGTTGAGATGTAGTGTGCCATGGAAGTTGTGTGATGTCAAGACTCAAGATTCAAGCTGAATCTGTAGCCTAACTCTTTAGTCCACTCATCCCCAACCAGGGTCTTGTGAGCAACATGTTACTCACAAACCCCATGGATGTTGCTCCAAGTGGCCTCAAAGCAGGTGCTTACTTTTAATTCCAGGTTGGAGGCAAATTTTAGTTATGCAAAAATACAGAGACTCTTATATGCTGCCACTCCACATAGGGGCCTCCCAATAACCAATCACAGCTGTTATTTTGCACCCCTACAAACGGTTTTTTATGCTTGTGCTGCTCTCTAATTCTTTTTACATTTGAATGTGGCTCACGGGTATAAAAGGTAGGGGACCTCCATTTTAAACCACAACTAAATTGGCTCGTTGTATCTTATTTTGATTTCATTGGCTACAACAGAGGTTGGGGAAGAACTTATCATACTCACAGTAGAGTATGCACAACCCTGTTGATCTGAGTAAGGCTTATTCAACGGCACACTACACTGGTGTCTTAAGGTCCCTTTGGTGGTACTTTTCAGATATAGGGTCATTGAGACAGCCTTACGGTTTTTCATTTAGTCTACTTATCAAAATTGACTCTCAGTGGAAAGGTTGCCTTACATTTAAGGGTTGTGTGTTAAGGAATTCACAATATTTTCACTGGTGGGTTGGAGATACCCAGTCATACATCACTGTGCCATGTGGGCTTCTTCACATAGATGTGTGTATTCTGTTTCATCCTGTAATCCGTACCCCAAACACTGATTTTTACTGGTTGGAGTGGAGCAGGGACTTTCTTCACTGGTTTCACAAATGACTAGAAGAACACACACAATCTCAATCATGTACCCACCCTCTGTATTCACAGTATTTTGAGATTGTCCCCTTCTACAATCTGAAACAAGATGTAGTGTACATGACCATCCTTTTTAATAATTCAGAATCTATTTTTTGAAAGGTGTTCTTTTTTTAACTAGATTTACCAAGCAGATCTCAATGTTTAGTGAGTTCAGATCCCACCGTGTACTTTGCATTGTAAAAGTCATTATTTTCAGATAACCAATTTCTAGTTTGGGACCTCAGCAGTGCTGTGTTTGTACTCTTCTATCTCCTCACTGTGTTTCTAATCTTTCCTTCTCAATGTTTTTTTTAATGTGTACCTTCAAAATTTTATTAAACTATAAGTTTAAAAAATGTTTGGCTCTTTTTTAAGTACATATACACAATTGTTATAAAGAATGCAGATCTGTTGGACAATAAAGGCCCCCATACACGGGGCGATAAAAGCTGCCGGCAGTTTATCGACACGTGTGTAGAGCCCTCCGACGGGTTTCCCTGATTGATATCTGACCAAAATTTGGGCAGATGCCGATAGGGCAGGGTAAAAAATCCCGTCGGAACGGTGACGGGTCCCCTTTAAGCTTCAGTGTCTGCAGATTAAAGGGATCCTGTCATCAGAAAACATGTTTTTTTCAAAACACATCAGTTAATAGTGCTACTCCAGCAGAATTCTGCACTGAAATCCATTTCTCAAAAGAGCAAACAGATTTTTTTATATTCAATTTTGAAATCTGACATGGGGCTAGACATTTTGTCAATTTCCCAGCTGCCCCTGGTCATGTGACTTGTGCCTGCACTTTAGGAGAGAAATGCTTTCTGGCAGGCTGCTGTTTTTCCTTCTCAATGTAATTGAATGTGTCTCAGTGAGACATGAGTTTTTACTATTGTGTGCTGTTCTTAGATCTACCAGGCAGCTGCTATCTTGTGTTAGGGAGCTGTTATCTGGTAACCTTCCCATTGTTCTTTTGTTTGGCTGCTGGGGGGAAAAAGGGAGGGAGTGATATCACTCCAACTTGCACTACAGCAGTAAAGAGTGATTGAAGTTTATCAGAGCACAAGTCACATGACTTGGGGCAGATGGGAAATTGACAATATGTCTAGCCCCATGTCAAATTTCAAAATTGAATATAAAAAAATCTTTTTGCTCTTTTGAGAAATGGATTTCAGTGCAGAATTCTGCTGGGGCAGCACTATTAACTGATTCATTTTGGGAAAAAATGACAGTATCCCTTTAAATATATGCTCATATCATTACCCCAAAGCTGTCAGAAGGAATAGAAACATAGATTAAAGCTGCAGACACTGAAAAAAAGCTTAGGTGATTTTTTTTTGTAGCTTAGTGCCCAGTCGAAATCTCAACCCAAAGGGATTCCACACCCTCCCCAGTGCCATCCATAGTTATTTCTTTAGAGAACAGCTTCAATTCAGGTTTTACATAAAGACAAACTTCTCCACACTTTTGAAGGGTGTAGCCATTTAAATTGACAGCCCAGTCACAGGTTTCATCCCACCAGGTCTCAGTGATACCAATTATATCATAGTTATTTGTGCATGCAATTAAACTCTAGGTCTCCCATTTTACTTGACAAATTCTGTGCATTTAGAGCATACAGTGGAGGTTACTACTTTTCCCTCTATTTACATTATTTAATTGAGAATTACATTTAATAGTTACTGTTAGTCTGTTTATCTTGTAATAGAGGGATCTCCCAAGATGGTAAACTGTATGCCCTCCTTACTCCTCCTTCAGCTCCATGACCCCTTACTAATCCCACTGCCCAGTCAACCCTATCTCCCCCATAATACTCTGGCTCACCCACCCCCCCCCCTTGCCTAGTTTAAACACTCCTCCAACCTCTTAGCCATTCTTTCCCCTTCACCCCTTCCATTGAAGTGCAATCCGTCTTGACTATATAGATTGTACCCCAAGGAAAACGCAAAAAAAAAAAAAAAAAAAAAGCCAAAGCCAAAGACAGAAATAATATATTTGCAAATACAAGTATGGGCTCAATCATCCAGAAAGCTTGGGACCTGGGATTTCCTGAAAATCTTTCCGTAATGTGGCTCATCATCCACTAAAAATAAATAAAGCCAAATCCGCAGGATTGCGTTGCCATGGACATGGATTTATGCAGCTTAGTTACCATTAAGTACAAGGTCCTGCCATACTATTAGAAAGAAAAAGGAACCTTAGAGAAATATATGATGATACTATGTATGTATTTGTTGAAAAAACACAATAAATAATAAGATTTAAAAAAAAAAGAAAGAAAAAGGAAATGAAAAATAAAGATTTTTTTAAATTTAAATAGAGTACTATAATAAACTACATTTATGCATTTCAATAAAACTTTGCATAACAAGTTTCCAGATGATAAAAGCTGGACCATGTGGATAAGTTTAAATGGGAAATAAATGGAAATTGCTGTTGCTGATAAATAATTCTAGGGTGGAATCATCATTAGGGGCATCTAATGCACATTAGATTATACTGATAGATTTTGTATAAATTATGTGTAGGCTAGCCAACATGGCCAGATGTTTTTTTTAAAGCCTTCAGCCTGCCCAGGCTGCTTTTTTCCTGCAATGCAGCTCTCTACACCTATGACTTGATGCAAGTGTTTTTAGGATGAGCATTAAAGCATACTCTTTTGCTCTTAAACTAGGATCCGGGACTCTTAAGTGACCCCTACAGTATAAGCGATCACACTCACTGGTATTGGAAACAATACTGAAGTGGTGCATTAACAGAGAAGGTGCACACACATCAAACGTTGGGGCAAATTCCCTAACTGGCGAAAATTCGCCAGCGACGGCTTTGCAGCCATCACAACACTTTGCCAGGCGTAAATTCGCTAGGACACCAATTCACTAAAGTGCGAAGTTGCGTCCAGGGCGACCAACGCTGGCGAATTTGCGCTAGCGATACTTTGGCAATCAAAGCGAAGAAGCTCTAGCGTTGCCTAATTTTCATACGGCTGGAAATGATAAAGTTACATGGACATATATGTTGCAGCAAATACATTACATTACACCAGTCCAGGGAACCTTAATAAATAAATCAAGTTGTAATAATGCCCTACACATGAGCCCAGTGTATAGTTTATGTTCCATATGTTAGAAAATGGAGGGGGGAACCCGGTTACCCAAAAAAAAAATTTACGGACCTTTGCAGGTCTGAGCTGGCGAAGCCAAGTCTGGCGGAAGAGGTAACGTTCAGTAAAATCCGCATCTTAGTGAATTTGCGGAGTTACTCACATTGAGTAAGGGAATCTGCACTATTGAGAGGTGTATTGTACCAAGAACAGTATGGATGGTGGTTGCACCCAGTGGGAAATTGGGTAAACACTGGACAAATTGCAGGAATAAGCCGATCGAAATCATGCGCAAGTTACGGGACGCCTACATACCAACACCCACTTGCCCCTCATGAATATAGTGCTGCTGTAAGCAGACAGCACTTTATTCACTGGAGGAACACAGGTCTCTTCACTTAATTTTGGAGTGCAGAGACCTGCAGCTGTGCTTACTGCAAAGCTCAGAAAACACAGCCTTTTTCTTCTTTTTCTTCTTTTTCTTAAATGAGTCCTAATACCTCTGCCTAACGCACTCACACATTACAAGATGAGGTTTAGGGAGGTGTAGGTAATGTGCGTTTAGGGAGCAGCCACGACCTGTCTTTTATTCTTGTTACAGGCGATCACTTGATAAACATTCACAGTGTGAGATCTCACTTTTAACATGACTCCAGACTTGCCAGATTCATGTTAGGAGGCGCGATGACTCACATGCAGTGTGCAAAGTGCAAAAAAGCCCACAGTTGGAATTTTTTTCCAGATACATAAATATATATTAACCGGAGCTTTAAGAAAATCAAATTCCGAGGCTAAATTGGAGTCTATGCAGTAGGTAGATGATGTCTGGCCAGACTGTTTACTATTCTAGTTGTTAATGACTGAATTGGCAAGTGACTGCTCTGTGTCTCATTACAAATCTCATATCCACTATCTTTTACCCTGATTTAGCATAAAACTGCACTAGAAAAAGAAGCCCTTGGCATATCCCAAAGTCCATTTATTGTGCAGCGGCATAATGTACCAATGGTAACAATTGTACCTACTCTATGCCCTGCTATATTATAAAAAGAGGATTTTGGATGTTTAGCTATTGCTCCCGCTATCTGCACTAAGCATTACAACTAGGGTTGCCAACTGCATTGGACCCCCCTGCATTGGAGCCCCCACTTCCTGCAAAAAAAAAACTTTGGAGGGGCCTGGTGTGGACAGCATCCCTTTCCCAGTCCTCGACTTCCCATCCACTCATGTTCCCCACTCCTGTTGCCTGCTTGCTTTCACATAGAAGAGCGACTAAGGAGGGGGGATTTCTATACAAATATAGAGAGAGAGCAGAATTCATGGTCTGGGACTATATTATTATGAAAATGGTTTATTTACATGAAACCGGGTTTTACACGAGCTGTTTTATGCAATATCTTTTTATAGAGACCAACATAGTTCGGGGGTAATAGTTTTTAGCTGGATGTTAGCAGGGCAACAGGCAACACAGCAGATCAGGGTTAAGTGTGAAGCATTGCGCTCTCTTGATCTGAGCAAGTCATACATTTTGCATGTTGCACTATCCCGTCTGATGTACACATTAAGCATTTTGCAGTCACAACTGATGATTCATAACTTTTAAAGTTTGAAACCACCTTAAAAATTAAAAACCCTTAAAGTTCCAATATGGTTTTGCTCCTTTGTCAGTTATTCTTGGCCGGTGCATCTGGCTCAGCTGATTGGTCCTACATTATTCATATACAGAGCATGGGACATGAACCCTCCTGCTATAACTGGCAGATAATGGCAGTTAGTGTGTGATGAATTATTTAGTAGGAACGTTCATGTTGCTTGTGGGACACGATCGCAGCTGTGCAACCTATAGAAACATTTGGTGGTTATAATTTAATATCTTCAGGGAATCTAATATTTGCAGGGAATGTTTCCCATTGTATAGGTTGACCCAGGAGGGGTAGGCGTAACCCATAAGGGGCAAATAACCACATGCCTCTGGGCTCTGTTTTAAATCGTAGAGACCTGCAGACTACTGTACTGCTAAAGGTTTTCGTCTGTAGTCTTTAGTTTATTTTCTGTGGATCAGCAGAGGTCCTTTCTTACCTGATGGAAGGGATTCTAGATAGGACCTTGGGTTCAGAACCAGTGTCCCACAAGCCATTGAAAAGGATGGAAGAAGTCACTTATTTATTACACTTACACTTGCAGTGATTTATATGTCTGACACTCAGCCAACAATACTGTCTAGACCCTGCTCTGCCAACTAATTCTGCACTGCCAACCCACCCTGCTCTGCCAGGCTGTAGTCACATTGCATAACCTCCTTGCAGTAAATGAGGATGGAACAGACCACCCAGTTAGCTAATCAGAGAACAACTTATAGAAGAACTGTCAGAACCAATGGAAGTCTTATTGAGTTATTAGTTAGGAGAACCCCTCCCGCCCAATAAGAAAAGCGCCATCCGTTAACCTAGATAGTCCCCCCTCTCTGCTTCCTCTACGCAAAGCACATTATTCCAAAAAGTGTGCCTGGATATCATGCTCACGTATCCATCCAGAGTAGCGCAGCGGAGCGGAGCTCATGGGAGCCATGTTAATATATGTCAAATATTTGAAGCTAAGTGACATAAATACAAATTTTGAATGAATTTACTTGGCTTCTCTCCTTTAGGTTAATGTTTTCCTACGGTTTATGTTATGCTGCCACCTCGTGGCAGCACCTAGTATTTGCAATCTGTAAAGGGGCATATTTATAAGTGTGTAAAAAAATGTTGCTTGAATGCACCAGTAAAATTAAGTGTAGTTATAATGCTGTGTAATGACTTTGGCACATGTGTAGCTGAGGGTATAATTCTGATTTAAACAAAATAACTGTATAAAGTGCTGCTGCAGCTTTTTATATCACTTTTCACACAATAATTTCTTTGCCATCTACATGCCGAAGGATCAGATCACAAGCAGAAAACGGGCAGTTGGATCCAACTAGGTTTTTAAGCCTGTTCAATTGACATCTGGCCGACTTTCGGGCAGATATCGATCGGGGAAGTCCGTTGGAGGGCCCCATACACTGGGCAATAAGGGGCTGACTTAATCTGTCTGCAGCTTATTTCAGTGAGAGCTGTGAAGATGTGGAATTGTCTCCCTGAATCAGTGGTACAGGCTGATACATTAGATAGCTTTAAGAAGGGGTTGGATGATGTTTAGCAAGTGAAGGAATACAGGGTTATGGGAGATAGCTCATAGTACAAGTTGATCCAGGGACTAGTCCGATTGCCATCTTGGTGTCAGGGAGGAATTTTCCCCCTCTGAGCCAAACTGGAGAGACTTCAGATGGGGTTGTTCCTCTGGATCAACTAGCAGTTAGGCAGGTTATATACAGACTTAAGTTGAACTTGATGGACGTGTGTCTTTTTTCAACCTAACTTACTAACTAACGAACCCTAAAGAGGACTCTGAGGGAGACTGCACCAGTGACTATTAAGCATGTGTGTGCTGTACTCACCCAATTTTAGGCTTAAAGGGCATGTAAAGGCAAAAAAAAATAAAATTCAATTTTTACTTTCTTTAATGAAAAAGAAACCTATCTCCAATATACTTTAATTAAAAAATGTGTACCGTTTTTATAAGAAACCGGTCTGTATGCAGTGAAATTCTCCCTTCATTTACTGCTGTGGATAGGAATTGTCAGATGGTCCCTAACTGCTGAGCAGGGAAACAATCATACTTATGAACAGCAGGGGGAGCCCCCGCCTTACTTCCCAGCCATGCAGAACTCAAGCAGCTTTGTTTATGACGATTCCTAAGCAGCCCAGACCACACTGAGCATGTGCACAGTCTTAGTCTTGCAAAGATGTTTAACAAAGTTACAAGATGGTGACCCCCTGTAGCCAACTTTGAAAGCATAAATTATTTGTTTGATTAGGTTTGTGGTGCAGTAATTCATGTATACAAAATACAGCATTTCTAGCCTAATTCTATTTCAGACTTTACATGCCCTTTAAGGCACAAGTGCCCCCTTGAGTGTTTTGCGTGACAAGTCGATTGGTCGATACCGGCCTTCCTATATTCTTGCCGTTTTTTCCTATTAATAACATTGGCATCAAGCATCATTTTTACCGGGCAGGTGGCAATCTCTAATTCCAGTCCTGTAAATGCAGACGGATACAGGCAGGCCCGGACTGGCAATCTGTGGGTTCTGGCAAATGCCAGAGGGGCTGCTATAAGGTGCCATAGAAAGTCAGTATTTAGTGGACTGGTGGGGGCTGTTTGGGCCTCTATGTGGGCTGATTGGGCCTCTGTGTACCTGAAATGCCAGGGCCTATTTAAAGTCTCAGGACCTGGATACAGGAGAGGGACAGAAATTGGTTCCACCAGTATTAGCGCTAGTGTTCCTAAACTGAAGTCCTGAAGCACAATATGGTTTGTCGTAGGGAATAGCATTCCAGTAGTATCCACCAACCTAAGTGATTTTATCTATATCTTATATGTATTTACCAAACCCCAATTTATTACACAACACTCTACACAGTTTCTAGGCTCACCCTAGTCCCTGCCCAATGGATCTAACCTGCAACAAATGTTCTTACTGGACAAGATAACAAGGTAAAGGTTTATTTCTGAGCCACTTTTCCTACCTTTTTATTAATAAACAACTGAAGGAGATCAGAATAGCAGCAGAAAAAGTAAGAACATGGAGCCAGAAACCTAATGCAGAGCCAGACCTTTAGCACACAATATAGATGATACACTAATCAAGGGAAGGCACCCATAACTGCAATCCCTAATGCTTTATATTTGGCCTGTATTTGGGCCATTTGTGCAATGAAATGTCACTTTGGAATGTGACTCATCTCTGTTTACACGTACCAAACCAGCAGCATTACAGTTCCTGGTCATCTGTTAAACTAATGTCAAGAACAGGAACCCAGGAATTCACCATAGCAACAGCTTCCAGCTCACTTGTCAACACTTCCGCCTGCTGCGGCAAAACCACGCCCCAAAATAAGAACAGCATTTCCAGGGAGCCCCGCCCAATGTGCTGGTGTGAGAGTAACACGTCACGTGACTTGTTGCTGGTGGCCGCCTCTAGGAGAGACAAGATGGTGGCGCTGGGCGCATAGAATCAGCGGTGACTGCAAGGAGGGCTGTCGTTCGGAGGAAGGCGATTCCGTTGTTGGTATGAATGGCTAATGGTGGGCTTTGTTTTTATTCAGGATGGTATTGCCCCAGTTCGGTTTGGACATATGGGGGAGGCGGGATACAGGTGTGTTGTTTACAGTACAATAGGTCTTCTTCTGCCTGAGATTCTGAGGCTTTTGTTGATCAGGCTTCTGGGAGTTGTAGTTCAGTTGAGGGTGGGCGCTGCATTCTGTCATTCTCACGGGCGGTAGCCTGTACCTGTCATTGTTATACCCCCTGCTGCTATTGGTACGTCCCGGCACGGCTATGCTTTATGGCTCATGTCGGAACTGGCCCCTTGTCTCATAACAAAAGCCACTCCACTACCAGGGCAGGTTTTTACACTGGGGAGGCCACAAAGAACATTTACACTGGCTGACCCTTAATGGCCAAACTGATATTTAAAGTAGATATTGTAAGATACATCAGGTATATATATAGTGAATAAAGTACCCCCTCTTGTAAAATGTAAGGATATTATTAGTTACCGAGGAGTTTCATGACCATATAAAAAGACGAGGCCGAAGGCCGAGTGTTTTTATACAGGTCATGGAACTCCGAGGTAACTTCTAATATCCTCATATTTTACAACTGGGGGTACTTTATTTATTATAATACACAAATTTTAGTGAGTCATGTGACAGAAATGACATCACTACTCACCGTTTATAACTGATGACATCACTACTCACCGTTTATAACTGATGACATCACTACTCACCGTTTATAAGGATATAATTTACAAGATATTCATGGCTTTTGTGTATTATACATAGATGTAGTCCAGCTGCAAATCTCCAAAGCCACTGATGATGCTGGGAGTTGTAGTTTGACAGCAGCATATTATTGTGGTTGGACATCCTTCAGTCATGAAATCCTAGATGGGGGCCACTCCTTACATTACATTGTCTTGAGCCCTTTATTCACTTGTTCCCCCTACAGTATTTATTCCTGTGATTTCAAGGTAGGGAAGGATTTTAATATATAGTGAATAAAGTACCCCCTCTTGTAAAATATAAGGATATTATAAGTTACTGAGGAGTTTCATGACCATATAAAAAGACGAGGCTGAAGGCAGTGTGTTTTTATACAGGTCATGGAACTCCGAGGTAACTTCTAATATCCTCATGTTTTGCAACTGGGGTAGTTTATTTATTATAATACACACGTTTCAGTGAGTCATGTGACAGAAATGACATCAGAACTCATCGTTTATAACTGATGACATCAGAACTCACTGTTTATAAGGATATAATTTACAGGATATTCATGGCTTTTGTGTGTTATATCCTTATTAACACTATTTCATTTACAAATCCTGTTGTTATTAATTAGAGATGCACCAAATCCACTATTATAGATAGGGTTATCACCTTTTCTGAAAAAATAATACCGGACTTCCTAAATTCGTGCAGTATTTTTCCTATCAGTAACATTGGCATGAAGCATACTTTTTACCAGCCAGGCCGGTAAAATACCGGCCAGTAGTGATGTGCGGCCGACCCGAGACCCGTGGGTGTATTCATGGGTCGGGCGGGTTCGGGCCGACCCCTGGACGAAATGCGCCGGTCGCGACCTAGTGCGGGTCGGGTGCAGGTCGAGAAATTCTCGACCCACACATCACTACCAGCCAGGTGCCAATCCTAATTGTAGATTCAGCTGAACCCTCTGAATTATTTTGTGAAAGATTCGGATCTGGATCCTGCTGAAAAAGTTTGAATCCTGCCCAAATACCAAACCGAATCCTGAATTCTGTGAGTCCCCATCAGTAATAACATTATAACACAGAAAACACTAATAATAGGTTTTTATACTCTGCATATAAATGGCATCTTTGGAACCCTGTTAGTCTTTTGCCTGAATTCATCCTTTGGGAACACTAGCTCAGTTAAGCAAAATGGCTTTTCACTTGCTTGGGTCTCTCGGGGAGAACCACATTAGTTAAAACATATCCATCACCTGCTGCTTCCCCTTGAGAATGATAGGAATCCACTGTTTTGGAATTCAACCTTATCCTGAATCATTCATAAAGGGTTTGGCCAAATCTGAACCTTAATTTGCTTGAGCAAATTAGGGCAATGAAGGGTTAAAAGGAACCCCCGAAAAGAAATTATAATTCCGTTTTGATTTGTCTATATCCTGAATCCGGTGCTTCTCTATGAGAATAGTGACTTTAAAGGGGTTGTTCACCTTCTAAACACTTTTTTTGAGTGTTGTTGGTTTCAGATTGTTCTCCAGAAATAAAGACTTTTTTCAATTACATTGGGTTTTTTAATTTTTTTGACGTTTTTCCAAAATCTAAGTTTAAAGTTGAATGTTCCTGTCTCTGGTGTTTGAGTATGACAGCTCAGTAATTCATGAGCAGACTCTGAACTGTTACAATTTTGCAACATTTAGTCGATACATTTCTCAGCATATCTGGAGTATTAGCAACTATTGTATCAATTCTAACAGTTGCCTTTAATGAAACCCAGGGATTCTGCTCAGCAGGGACAAAGATAAGAAATGTATCAACTAAATGTATCAATTGAGATCAGTTTACCGGGTCGACGACCCCCCCCCGAGCTGCTTTAGAAGGTGAAAAATGACACTTAACACTTATTATTAATATTAGAAACAGTGGAGTACATTTCCAGAGGTTGTCCTGTTTTACCAATATTTATTGACATTTCTCATTAATTAGGGCCTCATAGGCCCCCTATACCTCCTGGGCCCCCTGCAGCCGCAGGGTCTGCTTCCTCGGTAGTTACGCCCCTGATTAGAAAATAAATCAGACATAGAAAATAGCTGAAACCAACTGAACTGAAAAAAGTGTTGGAAGGTAAACAACACAAATGATTCAATCTCCGGTGGGGTTCCAGAATTTTAGACATTGCCCAGTTATTAAAATCACTCATCCGAGACCCTGGGTCGATGTTCCTTTGCGATTAAATTTACGCCGTCCTGTACGAGCACCATGTCGTCACCTTCTTCTGCTTCCACCATCCTCTCTTCAGCCTGGTCCCGGTTTGAATATACAGTAGCATGAAAAGCTAAAAAAAGAAGGTAGAAGCAGAAGAGGATTGCAGCATGGTGCTCGGGTAGGTGCAGCTTTCAGCAAAGAGGAGCACCAGCCCAAGGTCTTTCCTTCTATTTTTAAACATCATAAAATCATTCTGTTCGTCTTTTCCTCAAATTCAGTGCTCTTGATATCACTCCTTTTGGGGGAAGCTATGTCTGTTAGTACTCCAAGGCCAATCACTTAGCAACATTCAGTATTAGTATTTTGCCAGGCATCCCTTGGTAGGGGTATGTCATCCTTCATGAGCTCTCTAGAGGTACAAAGATCATAGAGTAGCTAATTGGGCCATCAAACTCCTTCAAAGCAGAAGAAGGATTATTCCTTTGGAAATATCTACCCCAAGAAGCTCCAAAGCTGCAGCGCTTTTCTTATCAGAGTGTTGCCGTATATTCTGTATTATCCCTTTTCTGTATGTATTTATTGATCTTATGGTGCCACAAAAGTATGCTATGCTTGAAAGAGAGGGAATCGTGCTTAAAACATGTGTATCTGACATTCTTGGGTCTCTATAATAAGGGCTTAAAGGAAAAACTATACCCCTGAACAATGTAGCTCTCTATAAAAATATATTGCATAAAACAGCTCGTGTGTAAAACCCTGCTTCATTTAAATAACTAATTTTCATAATAATATACTTTTTTTACTATTTTTAATCATAAATAGAAAATTGCCATTTTAAAAAATAAGGGCTGCCACCCCCGAGATCGTATGATTCACTGTGCACACAAACAAACCGTACATGTTAGGTCACATGAGCCAATTAAAAGACAAAGTTCTGTCCTTTGCTTCCACCCTTCTTCCTGTTACAGTTAGAGCTGTAGTATTTCTGGTCAGGTGATCTCTGAGGCAGCACACAGACCATCATGAAATGATGGTTCAAGGCAAGAGATGTAAAAGGGCAAGATTTACTTAACTATATAGACCAGTTTGGTAAGATTCTTTAATATGCCTCTTAATTTGATAAACACTATCTGTTGCTTAAGTATTCATTTTGGGGGTATAGTTTTCCTTTGTGGTTTGTTTTACAGCATAGGGCTACTGTACTGATTTCCAAGTCCGGAAACCCAATGAAGATAAAGTTATGCCTCCTTATTCCCCTGTCTCTTCACTTACAATACACACACACACACACACACACACACACACCATTCTTAAAACTTTTTAACCTATCCCTGGAAAGGGTATCTCATTGCAGATATGCCTGACATTCCAGGCATGACAGTGGGCCTTATAATGCAGTGTCTCTGGTGGGCAATAGGGTTACCAGTTAGTGATATCTCATGGCCAACCTCCATGCCTACATTCTGTCAACTTCTGGGGTGTCACTGGAGCATTACAGGAGAAATCTCTTCCATGACTCTGCTCTGTCTTACTGGTGTATAGGTACAGGTATGGAGATGGGGAAGTCCGATCGTTCGAGGATTCGTACGATCGGATCTTTTTCGTCTATGGCCATTTTAAAGCTTAAAGGGGTTGTTCACCTTCCAAACACTTTTTTCAATTTAGTTGTTTTTAGATTGTTCCCTAGAAATAATGACTTTTTCCAATTACTTTCCATTATTTATTTTTTACGTTTTTTCCAAAATCTAAGTTTAAAGTTGAATGTTCCTGTCTCTGGTGTTTGAGTCTGGCAGCTCAGTAATCCAGGTGCAGATTCTGAACTGTTACAATTTTGCAACATTTAGTTGATACATTTCTCAGCAGCATCTCTGGAGTATTAGCAACAATTGTATCAATTCTAACAGCTGCCTGTAATGAAACCCAGAGATTCTGCTCAGCAGGGACAAAGATAAGAAATGTATCAACTAAATGTATCCATTTAGAACAGTTTACAGGATCGGCGACCCCCCCTCCCAGAGCTGCTTCAGAAGGAGAGAAATGACACTTTATACTTCAATATTAGAAAAACCGTGACACATAGAAAATAGAAAGTCATTGGAAAAAGTCGTTATTTCTGGTGATCTATCTGATAACAACTAGTTGTTTGAAGGTGAACAACCCCTTTAAGAGTTCATTTATATGGAGCAGGTGTGTTAAGCTGGCTTTACACAGAAAGATTCACTTGCATGGACATGTAGCTTATGTGCTGGTCCGATCAACTGCATGTATACCGATATGCTACGGTCTGAGAAATATATTGCCTTCAAAATGGACCGAGTGATATGAAAATAAAAGGAATTTGAAAACTTGAAAATCTGGTGTGCTGGTCCATTTTGAAGGATATATATATATATATATATATATATATATATATATATATATATATATATATATATATATATATATATATATATATATATATATATATATATATATATATATATATATATATATATATATATATATGTCTTTTTAATAGAAAATAAACACAATTAACATTTTTGTAGTTTTATTAGTTTACCTACTTTATGAAAATAACCTGAAATTGAGGTACAAGATTCTTCTAAATTTACATTTCTATCATGTACAGAACAAGCAAGTTTTGCCATGGGGAATGTAAATCCTATTTAATCCTTTTCAGCAGGCAGAAATCCTTTAGAAACCCTGTAGCCATAGAAATTGGGAAATGTGCTTCTTAGTCATGTCTATCAAGTCTAAGCTTATACCAGAGGGCTTTGTGTTTGCCATTCCTCATGTAGCAGGATTCCAGCAAAACATAATATAAATATATTCTGCTTCTTGTCTTACAAATATATCAATATTTCCTTATTATTAAAAAATAAACCCTTGAAGAAATTAATGTACACGTTTCCACAAAAAAGGGGATATGTTGAACACACCATGAGTTGTGACCTGGTTCCGTTATCCGGAAACCTGTTATCCAGAAACCGCTGAATTACAGAAAGGCCGTCTCCCATAGACTCCCATTTTATCCAAATAATCCAAATATTTAAAAATTATTTCATTGTTCACTGTAAAAATAAAACAGTCCCTCGTACTTGTTGTTCACCTTTGAGTTAAATTTTAGTATGCTGTAGAGAGTAACATTCTGAGACAATTTGCCATTGGTTTTCATTTTTTATTATTTCAGAAGGCAAATAATTAAAAAACTATAAAAAAATAATGCAGACCAATTGAAAAGTTGCTTAGAATTGGCCATTCTATAACATACTAAAGGTTAACTGAAAGGGGAATGCAATATGTGCTTTGTTTTTACATTCTGAAGCAAGTTTTATAACACTTGGTACCAATATTTCAGCTACTTTGTTCTGCTCAATATTGGTGTGAGTGTTTTTACTTGGAAATGTTTTGTAACAGTTGAATTTTATATTCAGGAGATTAAAATGTTCCGCCCTCAGAGCTCTATAAAATGAAATCGTTTTATTCCCCCCTGTGTACCATTTATGTGGCTGAGCAGAACATAAAACTCAATTAAGTGTAACTACTCCATTGCTTGATTATTAAAAGTCCTTATTCAGTCATTCACAATGCATGTTTTTTTTAATCCCTTTTGCAGCTTTTTGCCGATTTTCAATTTTACCGAGGGTCATGGCAGGCTTGGGTCCGCAGAACCTGCTCGCCTATGTGGAAGAGGGCAATATTGCTGCCCTGAAAACTCTTCTGGAAAAATGCAAGGATGTCGATGAAAGAAATGAGGTAATTCATATTATGGCTTCTTGCAGCTCCAGAAGGCACTCTAAAAACTACATTTTATTTACTTAATAAGAAACAGGGAAACTAGTGCAAAACATATGTTTTCTCTGGGTACAGCCCCCACAGCACACAGCCACATCATACATCACTTTTTGTTTGTCGCTATTTGTCTGACTATTCATTTAAAGGAGAAGGAAAGCTACAGAGGCAGTTCATTGCCAAGAGATTAGCCACAATAGTGCAAGCTAGAACCCTATATTTATACTGTAGAATGCTTTACCATACCTGAGTAAATGGCTTTGGAATTTCTCTGTGTGTTTAGGATTGTAGCTGCCATATTAGGTTGGTGTGACATCACTTCCTGCCTGACTCTCTCTGCTCACTCATAGCTCTGGGCTCAGATTACAGAAGGGAGGGGAGGAAGGAGGGAGTGAGGAGCAAACTGAGCATGCTCAAGCCCTAGCCCTGGAGGTTTAAGCTGAAGGCAGGAAGTCTGATACAGAAGCCCATGAGTACACAATAGAAGGAAAGAAATGCTGTGTTTCTTTTGACAGAGGACTCAGAGCAGCATTACGTTTTTACTGGTGTATTTATATAAACCTTTCTAATAAAGCTTACTTAGTTTTATCCTTTTCGTCTCCTTTAAATCAATCTGGGGCAAGTTGTGTCATCACAAGCTAGGAGTCTACATGAAAGAAGCTCAGAGTGAAAGAAGCCAGCTTCAGGATAGTATTAAGAATTGACAGTATAGTATAAAATTAACAGAATCATTAACAGAATCAATGGACAAGGGAAGGCTTGATCAGTCAGTAATGGGAGGGAATATAATGATATAACTATGGGCATATTGTCCAACTACGAAATACAACATGACTTTATAACGCGTAGCTTAAAGGAGAAGGAAAGTTTAACCACTGGTGGTGCCAAATATTAGGCACCCTCCCAGTGTTTGTAACCTCTTGGTGATACCCCGGGCTGGTGCTTCTGTTAGCAGAAAACTGCACCGGCCCTATTACTTACAGCAAGCACTATGCAGCGAACTTCTTCCTGCTTTCTGTATGGTCATGGCTGCTCAGCCCCTAATTTAGTTCAACAGAATCCACCAATCACCTTCAGTCACTATCAGTCAGGCACACCAATCACCTTCAGTCACTATCAGCCTGGCACACCAATCACTATCATCCAGGATGATTTTGACCAGGAAACACCCTGTGTGCTAGAGGCCTAATTTATACCTTTTGCAGGAAGGGACTAGAGAGAAGTAGATGGGCGGGGCTTGTATCAGGTGAGACATTTTAATTGCCCAGAGCTTTGGGGAACTAGCCATAGAGCTGTGCCTTTGACTGGGCTGGAGATACATGCCATAAGTAGCAAGAAATCGAGCTTATGACCCACGTAGGTGGGAACTACTTTGAAACAGGCAGAAATAGAAAGTGTGAGAAGTACAGTGGGAAGATCATCACGATTAACTAGAGGTAACTAGAGACTGTATATTTGTCCTCGCACGTTAAATGACAGTGTTCATAAATATTTTCGAAAAGAGTAAAACTAGATATTATAAGTTTTATAAGTTTGTTAGGAAACATTGTTCTAGGAACACGTTTTTTCTCTGCACTCTTATTACCTCCCGCTCTAGAGAACGTAATGCAGCTCTTGGTAGGGTTATCCTAAATCTCAAACAGACATTACTCTGATACATTAATAAAAATCATCAGTATAATAAGATCCAGTTCACAATGATATCAGATGGCTAACTTCACCGCCATACGCTGTAGCTAACCGTTTTATGTGACCATGTATTTTTCTACAGAATGGGCAGACTGCATTAATGCTGGCAGCTGAGCAAGGCAACCTAGAAATCGTTCAAGAGCTGCTTAGAAACAGAGCCAACTGCAACCTTGAAGATGTTGTAAGTCTTCTGACACTTGGTTGGATATGGGTCATATGTGGAATGTAGGGGGGGGTCAGTTATTTTGGGCCACTAGACAGTTCCACCATAAGAGTAATTCTCTGTAACTTGGTCAGGAGGCCCTATTGGTGTAAGAGTTTGTAAAATAGAGGAAGGGACTTTTATATTGTGTTTCCCCTTTTCAGCTAAAGTGTGTACTGTTAATTAAACATATACTTCCTTTTTAGCTTTTATGATATTAGCAGTTTTACACTGCTGATAGCAATATTTTGTTACAATAACACCCCCTTCTGAAAAAGTTTAATACATTGTTACTGCCCCTCCTGACACCTCTCTGCACTGTTCTGTTGCTGCTGTCACTTTGAGATGATCTATAATTGCATTCATGGACAGCACCAACAGTAGATCCCAAGTTTTTTTTAGGATATGCTCTTTGTATATAGTTTCGCTCAACGTAACTGCAGTGATGTACTTGTTATTCAGAGATATATCCTTGCTTCCTTCTTGATGATGTATTTCGTTTGCATCCTATAATTTTCACAATGGGTGTGCACTGTCATTACCCAAATACCTAAAAGTAGGCAGCATTTACTTTCAGAGTTTCAGTACACCTTCTATGGAGAGCTTCTTCCTCCCTTAACACCTCTCCAATGTCAATTTGGTATGATCATCTGGTAGGTGGGTTCCCAACGTATCTACTGTCATCTCAGCGCCTAGAGCTTTATGGTAATCTGCAATTCTCTCTCATAGGATAACTGGACTGCACTCATTTCTGCTGCCAAAGAGGGAAATTTGGAAATTGTGACGGAGCTACTCGACTACAATGCGAATTTGGAGCACCGAGATGTGGTATGTTGTTTTATACTTGTTGTCTTGATAGAGTTTAATCTCAGGAGGTGCAGAGGTCGTAAAGTACAAGAACCGTCCTGTGAATGTATCTTACCCCAACAGTTACCTTATATTCGCTGCTCTGTACTTGAATATTTGAGAGTGGGCAAACCCAAGTTCTCTATCCATTACGTGGGAGACTAATTGTGAACGACTTTTCAATTTTTAATTTTTCCAACTTTCAAATGGGGGTGACTGACAAATTCTCTGTAAGCCTACAAATGTATTGTTATTGCTACATTTTATTACTCATCTTTCTATTTAGGCCTCTCCTATTCATATTCCAGTCCCTCTCTCAAATCAATGCATAGAAGGGTAAATTAAACCCTAACTACCAGATTGCTGAAATTGCAAACTGGAGAGCTACTGAAATAATAAACAAAAATAATAAACAATGAAAGCCAATTGCAAATTTTAAGGTGAACCACCCTTTAAATTTAGATACCCTTGTACTCTGTCCTGTTTGTCTAAAGCTGGCCATAGACACAAAGATCTGATCGTACGAATCGAGGACCATGTGTGGAGAGTCCTGACATTTTTCGTCCAGTGGAGATCGGTCGTTTGGTCGATCGGACAGGTTAAAAGAATATCTCTGCATGTATTGCCAATCGTACGATTTTCAGAGGGAGACTGTCACTAGCTTTGGTCGGACATAGTAACATAGGAACATAGTAACATAGTAAGTAAGGTTGAAAAAAGACACATGTCCATCGAGTTCAACATTTGCCAGTTGATCCAGAGGAAGGCAAAAAAACCCATCTGAAGCCTCTCCAATTTGCCTCAGAGGGGGAAAAATTCCTTCCTGACTCCAAAATGGCAATCGGACTAGTCCCTGGATCAACTTGGACTATGAGCTATTTCCCATAACCCTGTATTCCCTTACTTGCTAAAAAGCTATCCAACCCCTTCTTAAAGCTATCTAATGTATCAGCCTGTACAACTGATTCAGGGAGAGAATTCCATATACTTATCATATCATACGATTGCTGTCAGGGGCAGAACATCGGCTGATCTGTTCTTTTGTACTTTATTTGATTGGAATGGTTAGTGGCAGGTCGGGAGATGGGAAAGTCTGATCGTACGATGATTCGTATGATGGGATCTTTGCGTCTATGGCCAGCTTAACTTCACTATATCCGTGGTTAACAGCAGGACTGTTTTGTTTGATTAGCACCACAGTAGACTTTACATAGACTTGTTGCATCTCTGTATTTTACTGACTTTATTAGAGGGCTGATCTTTGTTCCTACCTCTTTCTCAGTCAGGTCTGTAGGGTGCTAGGTCTTTCTTCTATTAATGAAATGCTTCCTAACAAGAAAGCTTTTTATTTTTTAGCTAATACATGTATAGGGTTATTCTGAAGCTGATATAGAAACACAGTTTGCATCTTTATTTTCCTTTTAGAGGGTGCTCATGCTTGTGGAAATGGATAGATGTCCCTTCTGCCCTACACTGATGGCTGTAGTTCAGATGGCTAGAGTACACTCAGTGTTTTGTCTGCTGCTGCCATTTGGTGAATGAAAATTGCCTTAAAGGAGAATTCAACCCTTTAACAAAAAACCCAGCCTAACTGCCCCCCCCTGGGGAAATGCCCCATACTTGATACTTATCTCTTGGCTCAGATTCTGGCATCGGAGTTCACCACAGCCATCTTCCGGGTCTTCGTGTCTTCTTACGGCACTTCAGCAATTTTCGTGAGTTTCAGAGCATTTGTCTCAAAACCGCAAATTGCTCCAACTGTGCATACGGCAACATGCTGATCTCCCACTTAGCATGCCGAAGACCCGGAAGAAGGCTGTGGTGAACTCAGATGCCAGAATCTGCGCTGAGGGGGTAAGTATGGGGCATTTCCCGGGGGGGGGGGCAACTAGGCTGGGCGTGCGGTGGATGGTACGGGTTTTTTCTTAAAGGGTTGAATTCTTCTTTAAGCTGGCCATAAACGTGCAGATTTATCCACATGTTCGATGAACAACAGTCTGGTGCAAATCTAACGACCTACACTAACCATTTAGATAAATAAAGTAGCAAAGAGAACAAGTTACAAATTAATTGACAGACAGCAATTGTACTAAAGTTATGTCTGACAAGTAGTAGTTTGACAATAGTAGTCTGGTATAGTCAGGCAATACATGTAGAGATATTATCGTTAGCTGACATCTTCTAACCTGTCCAATCAACTAAACGACCGATTGGCATGGCACGAAAAATGTCTGGACGATCCACACCCCTACCTTTGTTTCATACGTCTTTATCTTTGCGCCTGTGGCCAGTTTTATTGGATTGGTGATAACTGCATTGCCAAAACTCTGTGTGTGTGCCTTACATTCAGTCCCTATCAGGAGTGTGACAGACAGACAGCTGTTTTGACCACCACCTCTGTTCTCTGCCAAAGGGCATGGGCAGTCAAAAACCATTGTGCCATTAGCCTAATACCGCCTGTAACTGCATGAGTACAAAACAAACCTGCTTTATTACATCTGTGCAAACCATCCAAGAAACATGGGCGGGGTCTTTTAAAATAATTACCACCTGTTATTAAAAAGCAGTTAACCTTCAAATAAATGATATTGGTAATCAGGTAAATATTACCTAAGTGTTTAAGAAAGAAAAACAGAGCTGTAGTCACTTTCTAAATTGCTTTGTATTTTGACCTGTGATGCAATATCTAACTTTATGCTGAGTGATCAAAAGAACAGCGCTAAGATGGAATGCCGTGTAAGCATGAATCTGCAGCACCCCTGTAAGCGCCCTAATAATGCATTTCTCTAGTGTTACAAAAGCAAATTTTGTTGTTTTTTCTGATTTCTGACTTCCTTATTTCCAGGGAGGATGGACGGCCCTTATGTGGGCGTCTTACAAAGGCAGCACTGATGTGGTGGACTTTCTTCTGTTAAAAGGCGCTAATCCGAACATAACTGGCGTGGTGAGAGATCTTAATTTTTTGGCTGTTTGTAGCTGGTTCAATTGTAGATAAATAAATATACAGTTTATATATGTAATACATTTTACAGCTGTGCAAAAAATACATATAATTCTCTCTTTTTGTGGAGGACTTTGTAGAGTTGAGGCAAGCAATATGGCAGCTACCACTTTATATTTATTTATACAGATATGCAAAGTAGGGATATTCTGCACATCCAATAAGCCCTCATACTTTAAAGGTTAAGGAGCATGAATTTTACTGTATTTCTCTGCTTTGAATATATCATATTGCAGTTTACACTAAGAAGAAAAATACAAAATTTTAATTTTCCAGGATCACTTTGTCTAAGGAACTATACAAGAAAGTTTTTTTTGGGGTTCAAATAAAACCTTTCAGCTGAATAACTTCCATTATAGTGTATGTACTGATATGTATTCCATGAATCATTCTATCATGGTAGGGATTTAACACCACTACACAAGTCCTGTGGCTCCTTAACTGAATCAATCCCTGCCTTACTGAGGATGCAACAGAGTTAAATTCAGCTGAAATGCCAGAAGTTGGGCTTCTTGGGTTCAGTGTTAAATGTGTTGTTCCATATTAGAAGCGGGTTAGACTTGTTTGGAACCTGTTGTGTATTACTCAAAACCACCAGTATTCTTTGCAACCCGATTATATTTAACACATCATAATTCTCTTTTCGGTTCCACGGCAAATATTATTTAGGGGCAGAGGAATGTACAGTCAATGGAAACAAACTGACTCATTCACACCACAAAACATCCCGTTAAGTTCATGAGTGAGACAGCTGGAGCTTCTGTGGAAACACAAGCTAAATTACACATGCCTTTTGTGGTCATAATTATATATTTTTTTGATGAATGTTCTATTCCTTAAAAGAAAACATGTTTTTTAAAAAATATTTACAGTCACAGTCTTTAACTATTTTCAGAATAAGTATTTGGGCTTGTTTTCAGCAATACAGCGTCTATCCAATTATTTGGGCTGCCGGCCGAGGTCACTCTGATATTGTGAAACTCCTCCTTCAGTATGGGGCAAAAGTCAACTGCTCAGACAAGGTAGGTGTCAGCAAGTCTGTTTCTCTCACATATTGAGCCTGTCGTATAGGATGTTGACATGCAATTCAAATAAGAAATAACTGAAGAGCCCCTATGCTACACAATTGAAAACCTCTTGACATAATTATGAAAAATAGGGGGCTGTTTGGCAGCTCTGAAATGGATTCAAATTATTTAATTAACCCTACATATGGGTACTATGAACTACAACTCTCAGCAGCCCCGAGATAGCCTCAGAGTTAAAGTTTACAGATCAACTGCAGAAACAAATGGCAGCCCCCCCCCCATCACATTGCAAAGTAGTAGTACAATCACATACCAGATACAGAAAAAAGCAGGCTGCAGTGCAGACAGAGAGCCTAGAACTGCAACAGAGGGAATAAAAAAGGGAGGTTCCTACACAAGTTGGTCCTATTGCACTCTGGGTATTGTAGTCTTCTATTAAACTTGGCAGTTAGCAAATTGTTAAACAAAAACTACATTACCCAATATGCATTGGGAGAGACAGACTGGGAACATTAGGGCAAGAAAAAACTTGTACAATCCAAAAATTAAGAGTCAGCGCTAAAAAGCTCAGGAAATTGAGCACATAGCAAAAAGGAATTTTTATACTCGAGGGAGAACGACTTCTACACTAGTCGGAGAAAAAGAGAACCTCAAGGACTTTGGACAATTTCATTTAAATAAATAAAGCACTCAAGAAAAGTATCCATACCTTGGCTAGGTTCAGGGGCGCTCCGCCAATGAGGCGAGTTGAGGCACTCGCCTCAGGCGGCAGCTCCCCCCTCGTTGCCAGGGACGGCAAAAATGACGCTCCTGGTAACTAAGAGCCAAATTTCCGGTTTTCAACCCGGGAAATTTGTGCAGAGAGTGCAATAGCGTAGTTGAACCGTCCGGCACTGAAAGTGAGAGGCGGGGGGGGCAGCAAAAACGAAGGCCGTCTCGGGTGGCAAATTGGGCAGGATCGCCCCTGGCTAGGTTGTACTTTCAAAACCCGGCTGGGCTTTTAATTAGTAGCTGGAAAACCGACAACCTGGCAACCCTGATTACCTTTAAAGGGATACAGAATTTTCCTGTTTACGTTTTGCATGCCTTAATATTGCTGTACAGTCAATGTAAGATGTCCAGTTTAGTCATATGAAAGGCTATGCAGTGTAGGGCAATTTGATTAGCAGTGAAAAAATCCTTGCTACCCACCATGGATTGCTGCCCATTGATACGAATGCACTTGATTCCCCTTTGTACTGAGATATGTGCCATTGAACTAAAGGCAGCTGGACTAATCAGTGGGTTTCAGATTTTGATTTCTGTGACCGAACGCTTAGCATTAAAGGTAGGCTCTCAACCATAAATCATTTCAGGGCTGCTAATTTTTGGGAGAAATATGGGAGAGGCATTTAAATCTACAGTTAAGGCATTCATAATAAAGGAGTTGGTATTGGGATTGGGTATTGATATTGGTATTCTTTTTCTTTTTCTATGCAGTTTGGGACCACGCCACTCATTTGGGCTGCAAGAAAAGGGCACCTGGAATGTGTCAAATATCTTCTGCAAATGGGAGCTGATGTTGATCAGGAGGGGGCAGTAAGTAATGTTCCATTCTCTCCTTGTATGATGCAGGCATCTGCAACTTTTTCAGCCCAGAGTAACATTTTCTGCTGTGTGGCTGCTCTGTAAGGCTAGCACTACAGACATTGCACTAAAGGCACACTGACATTCAGTACAAGTGATGGCATCAAATCTGCCTGATACTTTTTGGGTTTGTTGTGAAACTGTAGATAGCTAACCATAATGTCACCTTCTATACAGATATTGCTACATGTTCACCTTACAGCCACGGACTTCTTCCTGTAAAGTAAATTGCGCATACAGGCATGGGATCCATTATCCAACATGCTTTTCCAGAGATCGTTCTGTAATCTGGATCACCTTAAAGGGATACTGTCATGAAAAAACATGTTTTTTACAAAACACATCAGTTAATAGTGCTGCTCCAGCAGAATTCTGCACTGAAATCCATTTCTCAAAAGAGCAAACAGATCTGACATGAGTCTAGGCATATTGTCAGTTTCCCAGCTGCCCCAGTCATGTGACTTGTACCTGCACTTTAGGATGGAACTACTTTCTGGCAGGCTATTTCTCCTATGTAATGTAACTGAATTAGTCTCACTGGGACTTGGTTTTTACTATTAAGTGCTGTTCTTAGATCTAAGGGAGCTTCTATCTTGTTACCTTCCCATTGTTCTGTTTTTAGGCTGCTGGGGGGGGGAAGTCACATGACTGGGGGCAGCTGGGAAATTGACAATATGTCTAGCCCCATGTCAGATTTCAAAATTGAATATAACAAAATCTGTTTGCTCTTTTGAAAAATGGATTTCAGTGCAGAATTCTGCTGGAGCAGCAATATTAATGGATGCATTCTGAAAAAAAACATTTTCCCATGACAGTATCCCTTTAAGTTTGCTAGAAAAAAAAATAAACACAAGGATTGTTTTGCCTCCATTATGGATTCAGGCAGCTCAGTTCTTAATAAGTACAAGGTACTGTATTCTTAAAATAGAAAGAGGAAATCCTTTTCAAAAATAAGCATTGCTTGCTTAAAATGGACTCTATGTGAGATTGCCTTCCTGTAATTCTGTGCTTTCTGGATAACGGGTTTCCAAATAAGTGTTTGCTCCCATATCCTAAATTTGCTAGCTAGCTTATTGGTGTTTCTTATGTATAATTCTTTTTCCCTGCTCAGCTCACTACTTGCCCTCTTTTCAGTAGACAAACACAGTTTCCTTGACTAAATACATCTGGGAGGTGTTACCACACTTATTATCAGTGAAAGTAATAAGGTAATGAATGCGAGACAAGCTAAATGTATAAGATCATTCATGAACTAGAAACTGGTCATAACCACAGCCGAAAACTACCCATTACTCCATCTAGTCATCCAGCAACACCTAAACAAGTTTAATTTAATGGCTGACATTTTTATTTAGTTTGTGGGTCCAGAGGATTTCTATTGAGATGGACAAACAAAAGGCCAAACAACCTGCCCTATGTCTTATTTTTCTGATGCAGAGGCACTTTATTTAGGGATGCACTGAATCCAGGATTCGGGCATGATTCAGCCTTTTTCAGCAGGATTCGGATTCGGCTGAAGCCTTGTGCCTGACTGAATCGAATCCTAATTTGCATATGTACATTAGGGTGGCGGGTAGGGAAATCATGTGACTTTTCGTCACAAAAGAAGATTTTTTTCCACTTTTTCCTTTCCTACCCCTAAATTAGAATTCTGATTCGGTTCGGTATTCGGCCAAATCTTTCACCAAGGATTCAGGGATTTGGCTGAATCCAAGATTGTGGATTCGGTGCATCCCTACTTTATTTTTCCCAATGTTTTTGGCATCAGTGGTGACAATCAAACAATTCCTTTTGTGCCAAAGAGAACCATAAGATAACTTGTTTGAATATGTTGAAAGCAGTGCAATTTTAGGTCCCAATGCTTTCTTATGCTTTATCATGATTTCGGGGATGGACATGTCAAACCGTAGCTATTTCCAGATGGAGGATGACATATTGGGGCTCATTTATCAACAATGGGCAAATTTGCCCGTGGGCAGTAACCCATAGCAACCAATCAGTGCTTTGCTTTTTCCAAGCAGCTGCAAGTAGAACAATAAATGCAACCATTTGGTTGCCATGGGTAACCGCCCATGGGCAAATTTTCCCAGTGTTGATAAATGACCCCCATTGTATCAAATCCCTATTTACAGCAGTTCCGTGATTACAGAATCTGTTGCGCATGTTTACTTATTTTCATTTATTTCATGCTGGGAACTGTGTAGTCCATGGACCACATATATAAAATTCATTCATGTCACATATGGTGGAAGGCAGAAAAAGCCATCATGCAGTGACTTGTAACTGCCACATGTAGCCTGAGAGCTGCCAGTTCTGGGCTTCACGCAAGGACTTGTAGACCTGAGCTGATCAAAAACTGTGATAAGTCTAAAAATACATACATGGTTTTGAGTTACAGTTCAGTGGTCAAGAAAAATCTGATTGTATTTGATTTGTATGTTTTTTTTTTTTTTTTTTTACAGAACTCCATAACTGCCCTCATTGTTTCAGTTAAAGGTGGTTTCACGGACACAGTAAAGGAGATTCTCAAGAGGAACCCTAATGTGAACTTGACAGACAAAGATGGGAATACAGCGCTTGCCATCGCAGCAAAGGAGGGGCACACTGAAATTGTGCAAGACCTTTTAGATGCAGGAACCTATGTCAACATCCCAGATCGCGTAAGTGTCAATTCAGAACGACTTCGTAAGTGACCTTTTCTACTAAAATCCTTTTTTGCCGAAGAGGATATATGTACATTTTACTTGCAAATAGTGCGAGCAAGTGACTCATATATAGCGTCTTGCACCAATTGTGGAAAAGCCAAAAATAGTACAAAGTAGTTATTGATGATTCTTAACTGCTTTGGAAGAGTAAAGGACACTGATTATTTTGACTTTGCAGAATGGAGACACTGTTCTGATTGGAGCTGTTCGAGGAGGGCATGTGGAGATCGTTAGGGCCCTACTGAACAAGTATGCGGACATTGATATTAGAGGACAGGTAAGGACATTCTTATATTTCTATGCTCTGGATACAACAAACTGTTGCTCACTATATCATTTAAAGGAAATCTAAACCCTACAAATGAATGGTTAAAATGCCATATTTTATATACTGAACTTATTTCATCAGCCTAAAGTTTCAGCTTGTCAATAGCTCAATGATCCAGGACTTCAAACTTGTCACAGGGGGTCACCATCTTGGAAAGTGTCTGTGACACTCACATGCTCAGTGGGCTCTGAGCAGCTGTTGAGAAGCTAAGCTTAGGGGTCGTCACTAATTATCCAGCAGAAAATGAGATTGGTCTGTAATATAAGCTGATGCTACAGGGCTGATTATTAAATTCTGATGCTTATTGCACTGGTTTCTGTGCTGCCATGTAGTAATTATCGGTATTAATTACTAATCAGCCTTATATTGTGACATTTCTATTCTATGTGTACAGTATTATGAGTGTGTCCCTAAGCTCAGTAAGTGACAGCAGCACAGAGCATGTGCAATGAATCAGCAGAAAAGAAGATGGGGAGCTACTGGGGCATCTTTGGAGACACATCTTTACTGCTAAAGGACTGTGGTTACCTTGAGCTGGTACAGAAGCCCAAAACATAATGTATAACATTTCTAGCCAACTCCTTTAGTTATGCTTTAGTTCTCCTTTAAACCAAATTTAAACTGCATAGAAATGCTTGCTGCACTTGCTTTTCTCTGCTGGGTGGTGCATATTTGCCATTTGTATGTATAGAAATACTTTTTAATTTGGTTTATGAATTCTTCACTGAAGCAGTAAATACAAATACATTAATTCATGTTGTTAGCCACTAACTCGCCCATAATGCTCACCTGTTTTTATTTTATTCTTATAACTTCTCTTATTGTTCTAAATTATTCTTCTAAATTATTATTTTTCTAAATTTGTTTAGACGTTGTGTGGCTTCTTTAAGGTATATTCCTGTAGTCCATTTAGCTGATTTGTTGATTTGCTTATGGTTTAGGATAACAAAACAGCCTTATACTGGGCCGTGGAGAAAGGCAATGCCATTATGGTACGGGACATCCTGCAATGCAACCCAGATACAGAGTTTTCTACCAAGGTAAAGTGTCTTATTATGGCAACAATCTTTATCCCAGAAATGCCTTTTTTTTTATATATTGACATCTTAAACAAAAACTATCTTGATATTTAGTATGGCAATATCCGATTCTGTTGTGTGTATGAATGGGAACTGTAGGTCTGATACACATTTTTCTGTTTATGCCCAGGATGGAGAAACTCCGCTTATAAAGGCAACAAAGATGAGAAGCATTGAAGTGGTGGAGCTTTTGCTTGATAAAGGAGCTAAGGTTTCTGCAGTTGATAAGGTAAACCGTGCAGTGGGTATTACTTGTCAGAACTTGTCAAAGGGCCTGGTTCGTATTATAAAACAAGTTGCTTCCGATGTATTTTAAAGGGGAACTATTGCGGAAATGAAAAGGTAATATTAGCTTCAGCATACTTGAATAAGAAACTTTCTAAATACAATCAATTAAAAATTCTGTACCTTCCAGTAAGGCCTGTAAACCTGGAGGTGACAACACTTGAGACCTATTTATGCAGGCTAGACCTGTATATACACTATACTATCTACCACTGGTCCCTCTCCCCTTGAGAGAGTTAGGGACAAATGGCAAAGAGATATCCCCGACCTGGATGAAGAAAAATGGAAGGATGCTCTTAAGCTTGTAACGGAACTATTCATCACTATGAGGGACAGGTTCATACAAATAAAATTCTTCTTAACCCCTTATCGCCTGGCAAAAATTAATGAAAACAGTATCAGATCACTGCCCCAAGTGTAGAGTGGAAATTGGCACCATGTTCCATATATTCTGGTCCTGTCCGGTAACCCAGAGATTCTGGGGTGCAGTACTTCAATACTTAAGTGAAAAGCTTGCATTACCAAATATTCGCTCACCAGAACTCCCCTTCAATACAATATTGGCAAAAACTGATAAATGACTCTCTCTCAAACCAGAAACTGACCTATCTAGCTAGAGGTTGCCCAGAAAAATTTGAAGCTATTTGGGGTACCTGGCTAAATATCCAAACTGTTTAAGTACATCTAAACTCATACAGAATAATGTATATGACAACTTGTACCTCTGCCTCACCTCACCTCTCTACCTTCGTTCTTATAACTTGTTTCTTCTTCTTCTCTGATTTCTATTGGTTTTGTAAATGTTTAAAATAAAAATAAAAACTTAAAAAAAAATAATTCTGTACCATTTCTGAAATAATCAAGTTTATCTTCACTATTCCTCTCTCCGCATCTGTTTCTCCTCATTTTGTTTTCATCCAGGAGTTGGGTGTCTGATGAATGATCCTATATATCTTAAAGAGGGGCTGTTTTTGTCTAGAAGATGTATTAGAGCTCACTCTATTAAAATCACCAGAAATCCTGTCTCTCTACATGCAGAATTTGTGCAAAAGGCAGTGATTTTGTTTGTACTGAAATCAGCTATTTGAGTGAGCTCTAACACATCTGCTAGGAAAGGAAGCCATCCCCCCCTATAAGATATATTGGATCATTCATCTGACACCCAACTGCTGCATGAAGACAGAACGAAGAGAAACAGAGAGAGGAATAGTGAGAGGAATAGTGAATAAAAATGCAGAATATTTAATTGATTGTATTTAGAACGTTTCTTACTTTAGGAAGCTTATATTAAATTTACATTTTCGCGATAGATCCCCTTTAATATTTCAATAAAAAAAGGGAATGATCTAAATTCAGATATATAAAGTTAACTAAAAAGCGGGGATCTGACTTCTGTCAGTATTCAATTTTTGTATAGGAGAAAAGAAGGAAAGTATCCCCGTCTTTTTAATCAGAAAAAAACCAAAAAGTTATATAATATCACTATGTGATTTAATTTCAATTAAACCATTTAATCTCGTGATTCTGTATCTTTAGGTTCCCCCTTAATAATTCATCCCACAAAGTGCTAGTGCTTAACCTCAATAAAATAGCATTAAATAGGGTAAAACTAAGACACAATTAATTTTCCTTTTAAATATTGTGTATACTTAGTAATTTCTAACTCATGAACAATTCATTTAGCATTAATTAATAAATTACTAGCAACCAACTAAAACACCAATAAGGATGGTAAAGTGCCACCAATTGTGATCAATTCACTTATGAATTAATTAAAGTGCAATTGTTAATATCTCTGATTCCAAGAAAAGGTAGGAAAAGGAAATTGGTAGATGGGTGGAGAAGTCCCGTATTTTCTAGCGGATTGTTTTACTAATTGCGGGACCCCACAAAGGAGGAGAAGTCAGTGCTTCTGGAACTGTGGTCTCAATTCTATTTTAACTAGCTAGATTGAGAGGCTATCTTTTCTAAAAAAAAACACACACATTCCAGAGCATTTATAGTGAAAACAGTAAAACAAGAATGCAGATAAGGAATCTCCTATAATCTGGGTTAAGAGAAGCAATATGAGTGATAATATATAACTTTTTGTGTTTTTTCTGATTAAAAAGACGGGGATGCTTTCCTTCTTTTCTCCTATTTCAGATCCCCTTTAATGTTAATGTCTTTTCTAGAACTGGGTAAAGTTTACTGAGGTTTCTTTTAAGACACATAGTGAGTATAAATCATGCAATGTTTTTCATCAATGCATAAAGCAAGCATATCTCAGTGCTACGCAATATGTTGGCGCTATATAAATACATGTTAATAATAATAATCTCTTTTTTATAAACTGAGGGGCAGTGGCATAAGGTGAAAAGTTCCTTTAGCTGAACAACGGACACAAAGATGTTACTGGGTTTTCCCCCTTGCTTACTCACCGAGGCAGCAGCTGTAGTCAGGTGCCATATTCAACAGCCCTTCCACATTTTTTTAATGAATAACATTGGACCTGGAATATTAAATAAAATCTTAACCGTATCAACTGCTGTGGTCCATTGAAGCATACATAACATTTAAAACATTGTGCTATGCTCAAATATGTAACTTTGAATGAATTTCCTCAGTAAATAAAGTACAGTTTAGGGGACCCGTTATCCAGAATGCTCCGTAATTTGGATCTTCATACCTTAAGTCTAGTAGAAAATCATGTAGACATTAAATAAACCCAATAAGCTGGGTTTGCTTCCAATAAGGAATAATTATATCTTAGTTGGGATCAAGGACAAGATACTGTTTTATTATTACAGACAAAAGAAAATAATTTTTTAAAATTTTGATTATTTGGATAAAATGGAAACTATGGGAGACAGCCTTTCCATAATTTAGAGCTTTCTGGATAACTGGTTTCAGTAATGACTATTACATTTTATTTAATTTTATGAATCTGTATTGATTAATTTTTGATTCTTGCCAGCCAGGTTTTAAGTGTTGTATATAAGGGGCAATAAAATTATTGTGTCTCTATATATATATATATATATATATATATATATATATATATATATATATATAAATATATATATATATATATATATATATATATATATATATATATATATTTCGAGTAAAGAACAGCACTCGCCATAAATGCTCAATATTTTGTATTAAATAGTAAAAAGAGTTACATCACCATATATGTGCACATTCGTAACAGCGACGTTCGTTTCGAGCCAGAAAGGCTCTTTCTCAAGCCATGTGAAACAATGGTGTAAAAGTGCATACAAAGTCCATAACGTTCTTTATAGTCCAGCAGGGGAAGTGACATAGTGCATTCTTGTTCATACTCTCTGTAGGGATTCCACCCTGTAATCTGCATATATATATATATATATATATAAATATATATATATATATATATATATATAATTAAATCAAAAAAAAATGCAGCTCAATCCCTTTTTATTGGGTGCACGTGGGTACGGCTTGATATACCAATTAATAGAAATTTACCCCAGCACTCCAACATATAGCCCCCTGGGAAACCTATTTTTGCACAACTGAACTGTAACTAACACAAAAAGAGACACTTTTAGTTACAAAGTTTGTACAAAGCATGCATAAGCTGACGCGCCCCGTCAAGGCAGTGTCCGTGCGTCAGTCCTATCCTAAGTGAAAAAAGTATTATCTTTGGGGGGAGAAAGATCATACCTGCTTTTCTCTTTGTCTAGCATGATCTCTTCCAAAGACACCATTAAGCGGGGGTTGGGAGAGCAAGCATCAAGGAGAGCGCCACCTCCCCATATATAATATAATTAAATCAAAAAAAATGCAGCTCAATCCCTTTTTATTGGGTGCACGTGGGTACGGCTTGATATACAAATTAATAGAAATTTACCCCAGCACTCCAACATATAGCCCCCTGGGAAACCTATTTTTGCACAACTGAACTGTAACTAACACAAAAAGAGAGAGATATATATATATATATATATATATATATATATATATATATAGTATATACACAGAGAGAGAGAGAAAGAGAGAGATCTATATAAGGAAAGTATAATATCCCAAAACGCTCCGCCCGCTTGGTTCAGGAAAAGGGGTGCAACTTTCCTCGATCAGGTCACCGGTATCCTGATATCTGTAACTTGATTTGTAAAGAAATGAGGAGAGCACTCTGCAAGCATATAATGCTGTGGTTATCTTTTTATTGCTTGACTACTTGTACACGACATGTTTCGGGGCTATATGCCCTTTATCAAGTGTTACACTTGTAACACTTGATAAAGGGCATATAGGCCCGAAACATGTCGTGTACAAGTAGTCAAGCAATAAAAAGATAACCACAGCATTATATGCTTGCAGAGTGCTCTCCTCATTTCTTTACAAATCATAGATCTATATAACTTTCAGACGAGTATCTGCACTCCAAAGCCAATCTTAATAGAAGGAGGGGTGCACGGTAAATCGTGTATACACCAATAGTTTCCAGACCAGCACTCCCTTTTGTGTAAAAAGTATAATCTTTTATTGTTGCATAGTATCTGTGCCCAATGTTTCGGTCCCTCTCGGGACCTTCATCATCCTTGAAAAAGGTCCCAGTAGGGACACAAAAGTGAGTGCTGGTCTGGAAACTATTGGTATATTTATATATATATATATATATCGAAATATATAGATCGAGAGATAGATATTTTTGCAGAAGTATTGAAAATTCAGGTTTCACAAATTTTCAAGGGCCATTGTACAAACTAATTACAAATAGAGCCTGGCTGGAATTTAGCACACTTACATCTTTCTTGATTCTTGCAGAAAGGAGACACCCCCCTTCATATTGCAATCAGGGGCAGAAGCCGAAAACTTGCAGAGCTTTTGCTTCGAAATCCCAAGGATGGACGATTGCTGTACAGGCCTAACAAGGCAGGAGAGACCCCTTACAACATAGATTGCAGCCATCAAAAGAGCATCCTGACTCAGATATTTGGTGCTAGTGAGTATCCGAGCTTTCTTTGTAATGATTGGATTCCATTAATTTCGGGTGGTTGCTTGAGTAAGGTCTGCTACATTTATATTTTGTGATTGTATTGTATACAATTGTCTTTCCTGTTTGTGCCCAAATGTAATCGTTAAAAAGAGAGGGCTGTTGTTGCTAAATCAGCGAGGTTGCTGGAGAGGTAGTTAAACAGGGGTAGAAAATGGAGGTTCTTTGTAGGACATATTTCTATTGTTGTAGAGATCTCAAAGAGCTAAAACTGTGCTGACTATATACAATTCTCACTTATTGTACATTTTTTCCTATAGGACACCTTTCTCCCACAGAGTCTGATGGTGATTTGCTTGGGTATGATCTGTACAGCAGTGCTCTTGCTGATATACTCAGTGAACCCACTATGCAGCCCCCAATCTGTGTTGGACTGTATGCTCAGTGGGGAAGTGGAAAATCATTCCTCCTAAAAAAGCTTGAAGGTAATTTGACATATGAAAGCTTACAGTATACTTAAAAATGGTTTTGTCCTAGTGCAGCCCGCCTAGGCAGAACAACACAGAAATGAGCCTGTCCGTGACAGTGTATATTGTAAAGGGACCGTGTTTTTACATTGCTATAATGGGCCTGAAGCACAACTGTTTCCACTGGCTGCAAATATGGTATAAAAATAAACCCAGTTAATAAATTGATATTAAATATTTATTAGTATCGCCTGAATACGTTTGGAAAAACCCTTTGTCATACACATCACAAGAATCCATTATTTAATATTTATTCAGATTCAAGCAGAGAGTAGCTGCTGTATGAGAACCAGCGTGTATGAATACAGGCCACTATTTTGGCTGGTTTGCTGTCCTTAAGGGATGCCCTGAATCCACTATTTTGGATTCGGCCGAACCCCCGAATCCTTCACGAAAGATTCGACCAGATCCGAATCCTAATTTGCATATGCGTGTTGGGGGTGGGAAGGGGTAAACATTTTTACTTCCTTGTTTTGTGACAAAAAGTCACACGATTTCTCTCCCCAGCCCTAATTTGCATATGCAAATTAGGGTTTGATTCGGCTGGGCGGAAGGATTCGGCCAAATCTGAATCCTGCCTAAAAAGGTTGAATTCCGAACCGAATCCTGGATTCGGTGCATCCCTACCTTTGACACATGCTAATAATGTTGCTTTTTTTCTCTTTAGACGAGATGAAGACCTTTGCAGGCCAGCAGATAGAGCCTTTGTTCCAGTTTTCTTGGCTCATTGTTTTTTTCATCCTGCTGCTCTGTAGTACCATTGGACTGCTGCTTTCCTTTACAGTCGATACAAAACTGGGCATATCTGTGGCACTCAGCTTGTTGGCTGTGCTCTACATATTCTTCGGTGAGTTTGTGCTGGGAATGACATGGTCTTCTGTTTAAGGGGATACAGTATAATGTTTAACTTGTGGATTAAACGGGTTGGTTCACCTTTGCATTAAATTTTAGTATGTTATAGAATGGCCAATTCTAAGCAACTGGTCAGTTGATGGTCACTATTTATTTTGTACAGTTTCTTAATTATTTGCCTTCTTCTGATTCTTTCCAGCTTTGAAATGGGGGTCACTGACCCCATCTAATAAATACATGCTCTGTAAGGCTACAAATGTAGTTATTGTTACTTTTTATTACTAATCATTCTATTTGGGCCTCTCCTATTCACATTCCAACCTCTTATTCAAATCAATGCTAGGGTAATATGGGCCATAGCAACCAGATTGCTGAAATTGCAAGCACGAGAGCTGGTAAATTAAACAGCTAAATAAGTAAAAAAAAACACATAATAAAAAATTATAACCAATTGAAATTTTGTCTCAGAATATCACTCTCTATATCATACTAAAGGTTAATTTAAAGGTGAGCAGCCCCTTTAAAATATTTTTAAGGATTGGTTTCCTTCTTGCATGATATGGAGGGATTTAGGTTCTTCAGCTGCTTGTTAATGGTATAGTATATTTTCACACGTTTATATTACTGCAAGCTGCCAAAATCTGATCTAGAGCTTTGCTGAAATATCATTGGGAAGAAATGGGGATATTTTGACATCTACTATAGTGTTAAATTCCTGCTGTCTGCAGCTGCCATCTACTTCGGGGGAAGACAAGAAGGAGAAAACTGGAACTGGGCTTGGGTGCTAAGTACCAGACTGGCAAGACAAATTGGGTACCTGGAATTACTCCTAAAACTCATGTTTGTGAATCCCCCAGAACTTCCTGAGCAAACCACTAAAGCTTTGCCAGTCAGGTAAGACCTCTCTTTTCTTGCAGATTTTATAGATCTGAGAATTTCTATCATAGAATAAAAGTCAAACTACCATTTACAAATTAACCCGTTTCTATTCATCCAGGTTCCTTTTCACAGACTACAATCGGCTCTCTAGTGTAGGGGGAGAAACATCCATGGCTGAAATGATAGCCACACTCTCTGATGCTTGTGAGAGGGAGTTTGGTTTCTTAGCCACACGGCTCTTCAGAGTGTTCAAAACAGAGGAAACACAAGGTGAGAGAGTCATGCTGTGGGCTTTTTCCCTTGGATATTGTTTGATATTCCAGCATGAGATACAAAAGCAGATACTTACTGGCAATTAAAACACTTAAATAAAGTGACAGTACATTTTTCCAACATAAGATTGTAGTAATACATGTTCCTTCAAATATGGTGGTTAAACAAAGTCACCCAGTCAAATAATATATTCTACATTGCTATAACACAACAGAAATAGAGCAAATATAAGGATTGTTGATGTACTTGTTCTCTGAAAATACTTGTTGTGTTGTGCAATAGGTGGAATGCATCTCGGGGTAAATAAGATCTCTTCATTAGTGCCTCATTGCTTATTTTTTATCAATCGCTTCCTCTCCACAATTGGTCCATTTCTGCCCCCTGCCCAATTTCAAAAACCTTATTGAATCTGCTTTCAGAGTAGGAGGAAAGTGGACATTGTGGTTGCACAGTTTGTATACAAACAAACAGTGGTGGAACTACTGGGGGAGCAGGGGGTGCGAGTGGGCCAGGGCCCGCACCCCCTCGGGGCCCCCGGCAGTCCGTGCGCCACTGACAAATGCGGCCGTACGGAGGGGGGCGGGGCCCCGCTGAGCGTCACGCACCAGGGCCCGTCCCCCTCTAGTGACACTACTGCAAACAAAGTCTAGTGTGCAACTTATTAACTGTATAAAATGTATCCATGGGTTAAATATAGAGCAGTGCTTTCAAACTTGTTGTTGTTATAAAACAGACTATGGAGCACAGAGCCTGACAGGGGCCGTAAAAGTTACATGGAGGTTATGATTTGGAGAGGCGCAAATACATTTAAAGGGGAACAATCGCAAAAAAGAAAATTTAATACAAGCCTCATCATACTGAAGTAAGAACATTTCTAAACATAATCAATTAAAAATTCTGCATTGTTTCTGAAATAATCAAGTTTATCTTTTTTCTGTCTTAATGTTGGGTGTCAGATAGAAATTGACAGTTAGAGCCAACATATCTTATAGGGGGGCTTCCTTTCCTAGGAGATGAATTAGAGCTCACTCAAATAACTGATTCCAGTACAAACAAAATCTAACAAAATAACTACCGTTTGCACAAAGTCTGCAATAGCGTGAGCTTTAATACATCTTCTAGGCAAAAGGAGCCCCCCTATGAGATATATTGGAATATTCATCCGACACCCAACTCCTGAATCAAGACAGAATGAGGAGAAACAGATGCTGAGAGAGGAATAGTGAACATAAACTTGATTATTTGAGAAACTGTACAGACTATCTTAAGTAGAGAGATGTAGTCCTATAAGAGGCAAAATACAGCCGCTGAGTTAAGCAGATATTTAGCCCACCACATGCATGCATTAATGCTTCATCACTTCTAAAACACTATTAGGCAGGTGCTTTATTTTAACTAGCAACTGGTGCCCGTCCAAACACCTGGAACCATACAGAGACTTATGTTTAACATAAGTGCACCTAATAACACATAATTTCAAGGAGCAGCAGTTGCAGCCAACTCTGTGTATGGGCGCTATGTTGCTTAATTTTGCCATTGTTGGGCAATGATTGATCTATTTGATGTTGCCTTCAGCTAACTGAATTTTCCCCTGTCCCTTATCATTGTCTGAATTCCCCAGTCAGATATCCTTAGGAAAAGGGGATTGATTTGGGTCCATACAAAGGCTAATCAACTGCCAATGAATCAGCAGCTCATATCCACCCACATTTGCATTTCAACATCAGAGGTTCAAGTGTTCTCTTTTTTTTTTTCTATTAAGACATAAGGGAGCTAGCACACGGGCAGATTGGGGAGATTTAGTCGCCTGCTACTAATCGCCTCTACTCACAAGGAAACTTCTGGCAACTTCGGAAATCGAAGCACCACGAGTGCATTGGCGCTGGCGTTTTCTCATTATAGCAGGCGGAAGGCAGTTCGGGAGATTGTTGCCCCGCAGAAGAGGCGATTAGTCACCTGGCGACTAAATCTCTCTGAATCTAAAGTTCTAAAGCCCTAAGGTTAGGGCTAGACTATTATGGATCTCGGCCTGTGTTTTGCCACACAAGCTGCTTTCCTGCTCTGCATGCACCCAAAAGCATTGTCTGTGCTTGGGTGCAGGCGGACCCTGCGGATTTCAGCACGAAACGCAAGGTTTTGCTTTTGTATCAAAATCTGCCCTGCCTGTATAATTGAAGGGGAGCAGCCGGCACTTGCGGAGAATCACTGGTCCTAGCTCATGTACAGCCACTTCCCCCCACTTCCCACTTTTTATGCAACACTGCTGCCAGTGATAACTGCTACTTGGCAGTCTGTCATAATAACACTTGGCTATTGAATGTGGAAAGGGGGTCCCCCTGCTGAGTGTTTGATATGTATAAGAGGAACATTGGGTATTTTTCCATAGTTTTCCTTTGTGAATATAGAAGCCTATGCTGGGCATGCATTATCTAGTAAAACTGGATATTAACTTTTTGCATCACTCTTCTAATAAAACCTATATAGGGTTCTTGCTTTTTAATTAATGATCTATATTTATTATATTTCAGGGAAAAAGAAATGGAAAAAAACTTGTTGTCTGCCCTCATTTGTAATCTTCATCTTTATCACGTTATGCATCTTTTCCGGCGTTCTCCTGCTGGCGATCTTTAAAGTGGATCCCAAGAATATGACAGTGAATTCTATCCTTATAGCCGTGGCTTGTGTGTTGGGCCTGGTGTTTGTGCTGAATTGCCGCACATGGTGGCAAGTAATGGATTCCATACTGAACTCTCAGCGCAAGCGGCTCCACAGTGCAGCTTCCAAACTGCACAAACTGAAAAGTGAAGGATTTATGAAGGTAAAATGTCACCACGGAATTCTACGTGCAGCCATTTCCAAGCACACTATACTGTCTCAGACAGACATTAATCTTTCATGTGTCTATTAAAAACTAAAGTCTAAATTAGAATGCTAGAAATTCTGTATTTTGTATACTAAACATAAACACAAACTTACTGCACCAGAAGCCTAATAAAACAATTGATTTATTCTTTCAAAGTTGGCCACAGGGGGTCACCATCTTGTAACTTTGTTAAACATCTTTGCAAGACCAAGACCATGCACATGCTCAGTGTGGGCTGGGCTGCAGTTGGGAGGTTAAGCTTAGGGATCATCATAAATTATCAAAACAGCACACGTTAAATAATATCTGCCATAGAAGTCAACACAGCACGACTGATTAATAATCAGAATATACAGACTGCACTGGGTCCTGTGTTGTCATATAATCTAATGTGCATTTTATAGTTTTTGTATTGTTTAATACAAACTTTCTACAACTCTGCAGAACCAGTGGCTGCAGCAAAATAATCCTCCAAATAGAATCCCAGTTTATCTATTTAAATCTGGCTCCATGATCTTTGTCCCTGCAGCTGGAGTTGGAAACATTAAAAAAGGATGTAAAGGCAAAATAAAATCCCATTTTTACTTTATGAACTGAAATAGAGACCTATCCCAATAATAAATCTGTATCATTTTCATAATAAACCTAACTATATGCAGTGAAATTCCCACGTCGTTTTACTTGCTCTGCTGCGGATCTCTACACGGTCACCGGCTGTTCTACAGGGGTACAAACAAAGCTGCTAAAGAGGTAGGCCCCCCCCCTGCTGTTTGAAAGTATGATCGTTTCCCTGCAGAGCAGTTAGGTACCGTCTGAAGTTTCGATGCACAACAATCAGAGCACGTAAATGAAGTGAGAATCTCACTACATACAGTCAGGTTTCTTATAAAAATCGTAAACATTATTTAATTAAAGTATATTGGAGATAGGTTTCTATCTAAAATGGGATTTTATATTTTTGCCTTTACATTCCTTTAATCTTTTCTTAGGGGGGCCCAAATTATATCAGAGAATTGGCTACTTAACCCGAAAAATTTAAGTAGTTATGCACCTTATTTTTAATTTTCTATTGCAGTATTTAAAGAGATCATGGTGCCGCATGGGGAACTGTCTTTGGCTCCCAAGTTTCAGAATAGTTGGTCTTGTAGTCCATAAAGACTTTTTTTTTTTCTTCTTTCTTTTATTTCTTAGGTTTTGAAATGGGAAGTAGAGTTGATGGCTAAAATGGCAAAAACCATAGATAGTTTCACCCAAAACCAGACCAGGCTTGTGGTAATCATTGATGGGCTGGATGCCTGTGAGCAGGATAAAGTTCTGCATATGCTAGACACGGTAAGTCTTTCTCTTTCCTTTAGACATAGCACAACAACCTTTACATTAATGCACTTGTATTTTACTTGCTTTTTGCTGCACAACTCCGTTTTTTTACTGAGTTTTCCCATTTATTACTACTGTATTTTGCTTTATTAACATTACTGAAATGTACATTTGACAGCATTTATAATTTTGTCTCACAAGCAAGAACAATTATCTGTTATACAAGTATAGGACTTGTTATCCAAAATTCCCCGGACCTGGGATCTCCATACTATGTTTACTAAAATCAAGGACTGCTTTTGCCTCCAATATGGGTCCATGCAGTTTAGTTACCATCAAGTACAAGAGCCTATGGGAGATTACCTTTTCCATATTTTGGAGCTTTCTGTGTAATGGGTTTCTGAATAACGGACCCCATACCTGTATTAGCAATTGCAAATAATGCGGATGTGGAGTAAATAATTAACAAGATTAACATCAGAATAATTCTATTAGGGATTAGCCGAACCCCCGAATACTTGGTGAAAGATACAGAATCCGAATCCTAATTTGTATATGCAAATTAGGGGTGGGAAGGGGAAAACATTTTTTACTTCCTTGTTTTGTGACAAAAAGACACACAATTTACCCCCCGCCCCTAATTAGCATATGCAAATTAGGATTCGGTTCGGCCGGGTAGAAGGATTCGGCCGAATCCTGCTGAAAAAGGCCGAATCCTGGCCTAAACTACATTTATATAGATTGATTGGTAAAACTTGTTTATGATTTTTTGTTATATGATTCTATTGGCAGGGGGTAAGTCTTGTGACTGGATGTATTGAAATGTGGATTTATATGATGAATACATGTTTGATTGGGTGAAATCTGTTTACTGTGTTGTTGATGATATCTATAAAGTTTTGAAGATATATATCTGGCCATAAATCATGCCATAATAAACGCCATAAAACAAGACTATTATATAGCATAAATATTTTCAAACTTAACTTGCCGCCAGAAAATTCGCAACTCGCAGAAATTACCGCTCACGTAAGCTGGTTCGTCAACGTAGTTACCGCCAGTGATCGCAATGACCTCTGAGCGCATTGCAGTTTGGCATAGCAGCCTAATAACAGAATAATGGGAAGGTAACGAGATAGCAGCTCCCTAACACACCAGTTTTAATTCCCCATGTTATCATTGCATTTGGGGGTTTACAAGCTCATGCCATTCTGGACCCACTAACGGTCACTAAAGTGATTGAATGGGCTCACTGGAATATATTAAATAATATAATAATATATAATAATAATATATTAGATTTTGGTTGGTCTACCCACCATGCACCTGCAGTTATACCATTATTTTAGAACTTGACCTTACGATCAGGAATGGAATGGCGACGTAACATCGGCATCTATTGAAAATATCTTACAGGTGCCCCAAAGCGCACAAAATATACTTTGTTTATATCTACAGCAGCGACACAGGTAATTTTCTCAGTTTAGACTTCTCTTTCCACCTCCCAGAACAATGGAGTGGAAAAGATACAAAGCACGGCGGACGAAATGAAATGAGAACAAATGATCTGAAAGCTTTCTAGGTAACAAATGAGGGCGCCGAACAGTTTTGCAGAAGCATTGCCTTTTAATTACAGCCTGTGAAAGCACTCGCGCTGCTCTAGCTAGGGAGCCTGTCACACTGCTGCTTTGTAACCGTTTTACTGGCGTAATTAACAGTATTGGAAGTTGCGCAAATGATCTACATGACTATTATTTCTGAAATGATAGCCGATTGCAAGCGGTTTTACAACTAGTTTGTGTATTTGTGCCTAGAGGGCTGTCATACAGAGTGACAGATCTCCTAATGAAACGGCGAAGGGGAAAATGAAAAATTGGAAAGCGCATTCTTCTGCTCTCCACTCTGGCAGAATTGTTGTGTTACAGAGCCGTATATTTTCTGGGTAATAGGCTTTCCCTGAATCCCCGCAGGGTCATTGGCGAGAAACATCTCATTATAGGGCAATATCTATAACGTTAAGTGCTCGTTCATCTTCTGCCGCTCCTCCTTCAGGTGCACGTTCATTAAAGGGAGTCTATAAAATAGCAGGGCTCTCTACAATGGAATTCTGCCATGTTGGAGAAGGACCTGCAATACCCCTGTCCTCTGGAGATTAAATGGACACACAAAACACACATACATAGCAGTTTCAGTATTGTAGAAGGAGAGGCAGGTAGTAGTTTTGGGGTTTTTTCATTCCATGAAAATGATCGCCACCAAGAAACAGTTTTTTAGCATCTGAAAATGTAATTCTAAGCCACTTTCCAATGTACATGAATTAAAACTTGTCAGTAAATGGGACTACAATGTAAAGCAGTGTTTGTTTACGTTATCTGACTCTCTGGAGGCCCACAGGCCAGATGTGACTTTCCAAAAGCCCCCAGTCTGCTGAAATGCTCCATAGGCTTCACTGTATAATATTTTAATTTAATCTGGCCCCCGAACAGACTGTATGAAAAATAATTGGCCCACTACATGTAATAAGTTAAAAGCGCTGAGCTAGCTAGTTCTACTTTGTTGCAAGAGTTTCAATTCTATTCGTAATATTAGGAAGTTGCTTAAAGGAGATGGAAAGGCTAAAATTAAGTAAGCTTTATCAGATAGGTCTATATAAATACACCAGTAAACCCTTAAAGTAATGCTGCTCTGAGTTCTGAAAAATAAACACAGCTTTTCTTTCCTTCTATTATGTACACATGGGCTTCTGTATCAGACTTCCTGTTTTCAGCTTAAACCTCCAGGGCTAGGACTTGAGCATGCTCAGTTTGCTCCCTTTTCCCTCTCCCTCCTCCCCTCCCTGTTGTAATCTGAGCCCAAAGCTATGAGTGAGCAGGGCGAGACTCAGGCAGTAAGTGATGTTGCACCAAGCTAATATGGCAGCTGCTATCCTAAACAAACAGAGAGCTTCTAGAGCTGTTAACTCAGGTATGGTAAAGCATTCTACAGAATAAAAATAAATATAATGTTATAGCTTGCCCTATTGTGGCTAATCTATTGACAATAAACTGCTTTGTAGCTTTTCTTCTCCTTAAGACTACGTTTTCTTTTATTATGGAATTAATTGATGACAATCTGCCTTTTTCCCTATATATTGAATACCAGTGCCAGCTGCCTCAGGAGCACCCCATCTGGATTTAATTTAAATCAGACATGTGGAAGATCTTGTACTCCTCTAGCTTTGAGCAACATGGTTGGAACATTTGCAGAGCCCAAAGGTTGCCCATGCCCCGAATAAAATACCCTTCTCACCTGTTTTCTTGTTTTTCATTTGATTTCTTAAAGGTTCGGATCCTGTTTTCCAAGGGGCCATTTATCGCAATCTTCGCCAGTGACCCTCACATTATTATCAAGGCCATCAATCAGAATCTCAACAGCGTGCTGAGAGATTCCAACATCAATGGGCACGACTATATGCGCAACATTGTCCACCTGCCCGTCTTTCTCAACAGCCGCGGCCTCAGCAATGCCAAAAAGCTGTGTTCGATAACAGCCACCAATGGAGATGTGGGCTATATGGAGAGTGGTTCAGGTGAGCTGTTATCTTATGACTAATGATTTAATTGTGAGCAATAGATTTAGATGATTCAATGAGACTGTGGGCCTCCTAGGTTATACAGCACATTATGAGATGTAACTATATAGAAATAATGTCATGGGAATCGTTTGGCTCCCTATAATTGGCTTGCATTGCCTATTAAATTGAACGGCAGCTCTCTAAGGATTGTGTGGCCCTTCCAATCACAACCCCAGTAAATACAGTATTGACCAATCATGAACATTGGGTCCTGGTGCACATGCTAGAGCTTGAGGAGTAAACTTTGTGAAAATACAACTCTTGGCTGACACAATCTGGACTTCGCTTGTCTAAAAAGGTGCAGTAATGTGGTCCAGTCTGTGCCAGCTAAGAGTTGTATTTTCTTTACTTGTAGTTCTTGTTCATGCCACTATGGCAATCTGATGGGTGGGACAACTATTGAAACTATGACATTACATAGCTTTGATTGTTGGGCCCAGTTATCCTTTATTTCACACATTTTGATATCATACAGGGGAGATATACGGAGCTCTTGTGCATGCTGGGGGCTATAAGGCTGCATCAATCCTCCATTTTTTTTGATATGTAACAAAAATCTTTTAGAGCATCATTGTGGACATTCTTATTGGAGCCTTTAAGTAATGGGGTTTTTGCTTCTCTTTATAGCAGGTCATGAAGATCTGGATAGAAGGGTCTCCCAGCACAGTCTGGCGGAGGCTTCAAAACTTGGCAGCAAAACTGCTCTAAACAGAAGGGTAAGAGAATATATCCTTTGTATATCTATTTTGTTAAAAGCCCCCACAACACACTACAGGTACGGTACCTGTTATCCAGAATGTTCAGGACCTGGGGTTCTCTGGATTCTCTATTAATTTGGATCTTCATACCTTGTCTACTAGAAAATCTTAAATAAACCCAATAGGCTGGTTTTGCTTCTAATAAGGATTAATTATATCTTAGTTGGGATCAAGTACAAGGCACTGTTTTATTATTACAGAGAAAAAGGAAATTGTTTAAAAAAAATCTGGATTATTTGGATACAATGTAATCTATGGGAAACGGCCTTTTTGTAATTCAGAGCTTTCTGGATACTGTATTTCTGGATGATGAATCCCATCTGAGAGTTATTCAGAGTAGGCAGTACAGCGCAATATCTAGGATAGCCCTTTGTATCCCTAGGCCTCTGGAGTGTTTGTGGATTATATTTGATATCTGTTGCTTCTGATAAATTGCATTTATTCAGATGTTTTCCTTTGCCAGGATACCTATAGAAGAAGGCAGATGCAGCGCACCATGACAAGGCAGATGTCCTTTGACCTAACCAAGCTGCTGGTAACAGAGGACTGGTTCAGCGACATCAGCCCTCAGACAATGAGAAGATTATTGAATATTGTTTCAGTAACAGGTAATGCAGAAAAACAACCCATAATATACACTTTTTATTTTTAACACGTCATTTAAAGGTTTTAGTTCACGCACAATATTGTATTCTACATTTTTTTTAATAACGTTCTAATTTTTATCTTCAAAGACAAATCTGGATTATCGAAGTTCCCATACCTAATTTAATACCTTGTTCCGCTGGAAAGTATCTGCATCCAGAGAGCATATACAGCTTTTTTGCCAGTGTTGTACATCCATTGCTTTGCTAGTTATCATTAGTAGAAAGGATTATTGTGGGTATGCTGGAAAAGCAACAAATAGTTATTTTGTTAGGAGCTGACTACTTTCAAAGCCATGTGTTTTGGGTTGGGAAGGCTGCTCTGATAATACTAGTGTAGGTGTAGTGTTGTTGACCATAGACTGCCAGTGGACCTCACAACTCTGTAACTTGCAAGTGTTGCTATGGAAATGCTGCTTGTTATATTGCCTGGTGAGGTAGAAAATGAGCAGATCTCTCTGTAGAGACCCACTGGATAAGGACTGCATCTGCACACTAATGTGGTTATTACCTGATGGGATTTACAGCCCTGTCTGATAGGTGTCTGGCTCTTTTTGGTGTGCAACCTTTTTGAGAGCCCCATACATGGACTGATAGGCTGCTGAATCTGTCTGGAGTGGCCAAGTTGTCCACTTTTACTGGCCCATGCATGGCGAGCGTAAGGGTAATGACACTCAGCCGCTGATACTCAGTCTGCTGAAAAACACAAGCCAAGAAACAGCCCCTATGCAGCCATCCGCCACCCTTACCTTGCCTGCACTCAGAACCATTGCATCAGCCTGGGTACAGGCACACAATGCTAACTCTTGCTTAGGCTATGGGCACACAGGAGGTCAACCCAAATGCTAACCTCAGCTTCAGCTCCGCTGTGTGTGACTGATATGCTTCTCTCAGCCTGCAAAAATACACCGGCTAACAACAGACGCTAATAACAGCCTGTGTGCCCATAGCCTGATTCTCGTCCTGCCGATAAATGCAATCCAAATAAGAGAGTATTTTCAGTATATACTGGGCAGCAGACATTCAAATTAAAGCAATCTTCCACCAGGTAGTAAAGCAAAGTGAAGAAGTGTCCACAGCCTTACGCATTTCATGTTACAAACACTTAGACGTTGTTCTGCCCTGACAGAACGAAAGTTTGACAGCTTAAAGGGATACTGTCATGGGGAAAATTTTATTTTCAAAAAGCATCAGTTAATAGTGCTGATCCAGCAGAATTCTGCACTGAAATCCATTTCTCAAAAGAGCAAACAGATTATTTTATATTCAATTTTGAAATCTGACATGGTGCTAGACATTTTGTCAATTTCCCAGCTGCCCCAAGTCATGTGACTTGTGCTCTGATAAACTTCAATCACTCTTTACTGCTGTACTTCAAGTTGGAGTGATATCACCCCTCCCTTCCCCTAAGCAGCCTAACAACAGAACAATGGGAAGGTAACCAGATAACAGCTACCTAAAGGTGGCCATACATGGAGAGATCCGCTCGTTTGGCGATGTCGCCAAACGAGCGGATCTCCCTCCGATATGCCCACCTTGAGGTGGGCAATATCAGGCTGATCCGATCGTGGGCCCTAGGGCCCAACGATCGGATCCTAATGATGCCCAAATGGGCGGTCGGATCGCGGGACCGCATCAACGAATAGATGCGGCCGCGATCCGACTGGATTTTCTGTCCCATCCGATCGAGATCTGGCCAGATCTCGATCGGTGAAGCCCGTCGGGGGGCCCCATACACGGGCCAATAAGCTGCCGACACGGTCTGTCGGCAGCTTTTATCGGCCCGTGTATGGCCACCTTAACACGAGATAACAGCTGCCTGGTAGATCAAAGAACAGCACTCAATAGTAAAAACCCATGTCCCACTGAGACACATTCAGTTACATTGAGAAGGAAAATCAGCAGCCTGCCAGAAAGCATTTCTCTCCTAAAGTGCAGGCACAAGTCACATGACCAGGGGCAGCTGGGAAATTGACAAAATGTCTAGCCCCATGTCAGATTTCAAAATTGAATATAAAAAAATCTGTTTGCTCTTCTGAGAAATGGATTTCAGTGCAGAATTCTGATGGAGCAGCACTATTAACTGATGCGTTTTGAAAAAAAACATGTTTTCCGATGCCAGGATCCCTTTAAGTGTTTGTAACATGAAATGTGTATGGCTGTGGACACAATAAACTTCATCACTTTGCTTTACTACCTGGTGGAAGATTGCCTTCATTTGAGTGCCTACTCCATAGTATATTCGGTTTATCCGCTCCTCGTGCTGAGGGCTCAGGGCGCTGCACCTGGGCCTCTTCCCTAATATTGTGAGTAACAATCTTACTATTTGGGGACCCTCATTCAAATTCATCCATACAAGTATTTTCAGTATCTCAAAGAACACTGACCAAGAATGAAGAGATCATTATTTACTTTGTGACAGATAAGAAACACAAAGGGTGTAATTCTCTGCAAACAAACAACAGATTACTCAGGGCTGTCCCCTCCTGGGAAATAGAGAGCAGCTTCAGGTTCTGAATGACATTGTAATTAAAATTCCAGTCAGCAAACCAATCTCATAAATTCCAGGGCAGGAAACAGTAATGTGCAGCCTAGCACCAGCGCTGTAATTGCCAAATACAATCCGCTACGTACTTGCAATCTCTATAATCTAAACGGATCAGCTGAATTCACCCTGAGTTATTTCCCTGCACTTTTGCTTACGATCTATGTGTATAAACTTATAAGCACAGCTTCAGCAGTTTCCAAGGTAAGAAACATATTGCAGATACATAGATACCCAAGCAAAGTAATTGAAATACTTCCGATAGAGTGTATTTTGCAATTGCTGGGTACCCATTAAGATTCACCAAGTGGCCTCTCAATCTGACCTTTTTTTTTTTTTTTTTTTTTTAAAGGGGTAGTTCACCTTCAAGATCACTTTTAGTATGTTATATAAAGGCCACTTCTAAGCAACTTTGACATTGGTCTTCATTATTTATTCTATATTGTTTTTTTAATTGTCTTCTTCTAGTGACTCTTGGCAGCTTTCAAATGGGGGTCACTGACCCCATATAAAAACAAGTGCTCTGTAAGGGCAGAGACACATGCTCAGATTCGGGGAGATTAGTCGCCTGGCCACAAATCTCCTATTTTTCAGTATGACTAATCTCCCCGAACTGCCTTCCCCTGACCAGAAATGATAAAAAATGAAAATCAATGGCAAATTGTCTCAGAATATCACTCCCTACATCATATTAAACCTTAACTTAAAGGTGAATAACCCCTTTAAATAGCACTGGGCCTGCTTATATGTGTAGGTGCCAGCTACCCAAGGTTCTGTTGTGTTCCAAGACTAACGCCAGTATTTTCTACTGCAGGGCGATTACTCAGAGCCAACCAGATTAGTTTTCACTGGGACAGACTGGCCTCTTGGATCAACCTGACAGAGCAGTGGCCATACAGAACATCTTGGCTGATCCTGTACCTGGAGGAGACCGAGGGGGTCCCTGATCAGTCTACTTTGAAAACTATTTACGAAAGGTATTTTGTAAATTTACTGCCTTATGTTTTTTGGTTCTAATGATCTGTTTCATCATTGGTACAATTCCTCCTTCAGCTGTATACATTGGGTAGGCTGAATTTATTGGCAGCAGTGTATATGCAAATGCATGTCTGTATTATGCCCAAGACCGGGAGGCCCATTTATCCGAATTTGTCGAATTTATCTCAATATTTTCTGAAAACTACTCCCACCAAATCTGCACCGTTTTTTTTTCTCCTTATTTATCAAATACACTTTCCCGAAAATTTTCTTTTGCTGGAAAAAAACCAGCGCTGATCAAGATATCTTTGGGGCTTCTCCCGTTGACTTATATGCAACCTCGGCAGGTCTGAGATGGTGGATTTTCGGATTCAGACTTTTTCCATCCTTGGTATATAATAAATCCCGAATTTTTAGTGTCCTGCTTTGTCACATCTGGGTGCTGGTGACGTTACATAAATCAGGGATGTCCAACCTGCAGCTATCAAGCTGGCTTTGAACATATCCCATTATCCACTTAGAGGCCTATCCTCTAAGGGTAAGGGCACACGGGGATATTCTGGGAGATTTAGTCACCTGGCGACTAATTGCCTCTTCTTCTGGGCAACAATCTTCCCGATCTGCCTTCCCCTAACTTCCCACCGGCTATGATGAAAAATCGGCAGTGATATGGTGCTCGCAGTGCTTCGTTTGGGTGACTTCCCATACCGCTGGCAATTCTTCATTATAGCCGGCGGGAAGTTAGGGGAAGGCAGATTGTTGCCCAGAAGAAGAGGCGATTAGTCGCCAGACGACTAAATCTCCCCGAATCTCCCTGTGTGCCCTTACCCCTAAGGGCTCAGAATTTGCCTTATATCTGACTCTGATTCAAAGGGCCTTATCATTCTTTTCATTTGTACGTTACAAAGGGAATCAAAAGTAATTTGCTGTGATATTTTATCATAGCTATTGATTTGGCCCTGATAGAGCTATATAAGTTCAGAAACTCCTTCATGTAGTGGAAATTTGGCGCAACAGTGCCAGCAGATGGCAGTGCTGTATAATGCTGAAAAAAAAATCACTGGGCAACCAGAATTTCTTGTTAATTATTTTATTTTGTCAGCAACTCTATGAATATGTGTGAGCTGCATAAAATGTATGCAGGAATATAAGATAATTATATAACAGGTTTGAGGGACAGCAACCCAGACATTTTCATCTTTCTTACTCTCTAGAACATAAAAACGGTCACATAACAACATGCTGAACTTCAGCTTCCAGCATCCTAGAAACAACCCTGCATTAATAGTGTAGGTATTTTTCATAGGGAATCTTTTAGTACCTACTTTTGCACATTTTAATAAACAGCTTATGCTATTTGGGGTGGGGTAGAGGTACTAGGTGGAGCCTATTATTATCATTTATTCATAAGCATGCAATGTATTTGATACCGTATGGAGACAAGTTCAATTAGAACCACAAGGCACGGACCCACCTTGCTAAAGCCTATTAAAATTGACGCTGTTAAAGAAATGTTTGTTATTGGTCCTTTGCTGAACAGATCAGAGCACAGTAAAAAAAGCAATTCACATTTAAGTAGACTTTTACTATGTTATAGAATTCTAAGCAACTTCTCAATTGGTCTTCAATTTGCCTTCTTCTGACTCTTTCCAGCTTTCAAATGGGGATCACTGACCCTATTGAAAAAAAGCAACCTATTTAAAGGAGAATTCAACCCGTAGTTTAAACCCCCCCCCCCTGGGTAGACCCTCCCCCCCCTTTTCGGAAATCTCCGTGACTTTCAGTGCATGCTCAGTGGTAAGGGACCAGAAATTTACTCCAACTGCGCATGTACCGAAACTTTAGAAAAAGACTGAAGAAAGAAGATGGCGCCCGTGAACTCCCGTGGACAGAAACTGCAGGGAGGGTTAAGTAAAAAATTAGGGGCATTTGCCAGCAGGGCAAGTAGGCTGGGGGGAGGAGGGAGGGGGAGGAGGGAGGGGGGGGCTACCCAGCTACCCAGCTACCCAGCTACCCAGCTACCCAGCTACCCAGCTACCCAGCTACCCAGCTACCCAGCTACCCAGCTACCCAGGGTAGAGGGGAGGGAGTTTTTTTATTATAGGTTGAATTCTCCTTTAAACATACATTGCTGCTAGGAAAAAGATCCCTTTAATATGACTGTATACTGTACTCCAGAGGATGACCTGATTTGCAAGCATCTATGGATATTGCCCAACATTAACGCCCCCCACTACACTTCTAATGACAGGCCTGCATCCCCTTGGCATAATCTATGTATATTTTTTTTTTAATAGGCTATGGCCAAACTTCGTACATTTTTATGTTCCTGCTGCTTAAACTTCAGTGTATTGTAACCACTGTGTGTTTATTGGCTGGCTATGCACCCTGTGGCACCAAATATTCATCCTCAAATCTTAGGCCATGTGCCCAGCTGGGGAATATAACACAACAGGGGGCTTATAGCTTTAAGAGACTTGCTAGCAGATGTCTCCATTGGTTTTGGAGGTAAATCTTCCAGCATTATTAACATGGATTTATATACATATTTGCAGCTCTAAAGCCTAAATATTTATACGTCTAAAAATGCCATATTTTATATACTGAATTTATTGCATCAGCCTAAAGTTTCAGCTTCTCAATAGCAGCAATGATCCAGGACTTCAAACTTGTCACAGGGGGTCACCATCTTGGAAAGTGTCTGTGACACTCACATGCTCAGTGGGCTCTGAGCAGCTGTTGAGAAGCTAAGCTTAGGGGTCGTCACTAATTATCCAGCAGAAAATGAGGTTGGTCTGTAATATAAGCTGATGCTACAGGACTGATTAATAAATTCTGATGCTAATTGCACTGGTTTCTGTGCTGCCATGTAGTAATTATCTGTATTAATTACTAATCAGCCTCATATTTTGACATTTCTATTCTATGTGTACTGTATATTTTGAGTGAGTCCCTAAGCTCAGTAAGTGACAGCAGCACAGAGGATGTGCAGTGAATCAGCAGAAAAGAAGATGGGTAGCTACTGGGGCATCTTTGGAGACACAGATCTTTACTGCTAAAGGGTTGTGGTTGCCTTGGGCTGGTACAGAAGCCCAAAACATAATGTACAACATTTCTGGCTACTTCTTTAGTTAGGCTTTAAATGCCAGGGGGTGCACCTTCCTTGGGTCTTGTGTCATACAGTCACCTGACCTGTTGGCTGTTGAATAGGTTGTTGAGATTTCCCCACTCCCATTTGATGGGACGCTACACTGATTTGCTGATTAACACAAATATCACGCAGCCAGTGGATTTCACTGTCATTGCATTTTGCTATTCCATGTCTCAAAATATATTCATCTTCTCAGGATTTGAACCTGTTGTTCACCTGCAATAGCACATTGCCTTCAGGAGGTGCCCAATCGGCATGCAGTAAGGTCCTGCTTTCCAGTCCTTATGGCTGGGGCAGGCACTGATAATCCTAATATTCCCCTGTGCCTGTTTTGGTGCATAAAAAGGGTTTTCTTGTAGATTTCCAACCTCCGTAGGATTTGCAGAGGAATATGAATGTGTGTGTATATATGTGCGTAGGTTGGACCTGCTGCTGCTTCTTGTCCGTAGCAGATGGGTAATGACAGTATTTAAAGCACACAGAGAAATCCCTCTTTAATTTGGATCTTTCCAATCCCATAAATATTCTGGATTTGCCCATCCTTATATTATTTCCTTTCCGCTAATAAGCTTGTTAAGATATTTTATACAGGTATGGGAATCCATTATCCGGAAACCCGTTATCCAGACAGCTCAGAATTACGGAAAGGCTCTCTCCCATAGACTCCATTTTATCCAAATGTTTCCTTTTTCTCTGTAATAATAAAACAGTAGCTTGTGCTTGATCCCAACTAAGATATATTGAATCCTTATTCGAGGCAAATCCAGCCTATTGGGTTTATTTACCGGTAATGTTTACATGATTTTCTAGTAGACTTAAGGTATGAAAATAATCCAAATTATAGAAAGATCAGTTATCTGGAAAACACTGGCTCTAGAGCATTCTGGATAACAGGTCCCATACCTGTACTAGACAACATTTAAAACAGTAGCTTGTACTTGATCCCAACTAAGATATATTGGGGGTCATTTATCAACACTGGGCAAATTTGCCCATGGGCAGTAACCCATAGCAACCAATCAAATTGCTGCATTCATTGTTCTACTTGCAGCTGGCTTCAAAAAGCCAATCACTGATTGGTTGCTAAGGGTTGGTTGCCCATGGGCAAATTTGCCCAGTGTTGATAAATGAGCCCCATTGAATCCTTATTCGAGGCAAATCCAGCCTATTGGGGTATATTTCATGTTTGCATGATTTTCTATTAGACTTAAGGTATGATGATCCAAATTATGGAAAGATCTGTTATCCCGAAAACCCCAGGTCCCGAGCATTCTGCATAACTGGTCCTATACCTGTATTATAGCGTTTCCCATAAAATTGCCTCTGGTGTTTATGCTGGCGTCAGAGTGAAACGGCGTTGCAATATATCATTTGAGATCTGTCACATCCTTCCATAACATGTTCGTTAGATAACGACTGCCCAAAAATATCAAAGCTGCTTTTTATCATTAAATCTAAAACCGCACTTTGCATTTCTATTTTAAAAAAAAACCAAAAAACATAAGAATTTCTATGTGAGTCACACTTCACCTGAGAGTCTGAAATCAAAAGGCTTTTTATAGTGTGTTTATCGAGCAGCCACGTCCAATCCATCAGGAGACTGTGGGTCAGCCACATGCCGGCTACTCATACATTCCTGCTGTAAATAAACATACCTTCATGTATCAGCTGGAGCCTTAGTGCAGCACTCGCCAGCCGAGCATCCCCAGAGCCCTGTGCTATTGCAGTGTGTGGCCTGATCTGGAGAAAGCTGCCCGTGTTTGCCTTTAGCAATAGAACGCGGCTAACTGCTGTTATAGGAGAACTAAACCCTAAAAATGAATATGGCTAAAAATGCCATATTTTATATACTGAATAAAAATATAATGCAGTGCTGTCCTGCAGTGGTAAAACTGGTGTGTTTGCTTCAGAAACACTACTACTGTTTATATAAATAAGCTGCTGTGTAGCAATGGGGGCAGCCATTCAAATGAGAAAAGGCTCAGGTTACACAGCAGATAAACTCTGTAGAACATAATGGTGTTATCTGTTATCCACTATTTAACCTGTGCCATATCTCTTTTCAATTTCCACCATTGCTACAGAGCAGCTTGTTTATATGAACTATAGTAGTGTTTCTGACGCAAACACATCAGTTTTACCAGCACAGAGCAACACTACGGGGCCCATTTACTTAGCTCGAGTGAAGGAATAGAAGAAAAAAAACTTTGAATGATTTTTTTGGCTACTTCGACCATCGAATTGGCTACTTCGACCTTCGAATTGAACGATTAGAACTAGAAATCGTTCGAATATTTGACCATTCGATAATCAAAGTACTGTCTCTTTAAAAAAATCTTCGACCCCCTACTTCGCCACCTAAAACCTACCGAGGTGCAATGTTAGCCAATGGGGGAGGTCCCCATAGGCTTCCTAGGAATTTTTTGGTCATAGAAAAATCGTTCGATCGATGGATTAAAATCCTTCGAATCGAAGGATTTAATTGTTCTATCGAACAATTTTTCGTTAGATCGAACTAATTGCGGTAAATCCTTCAACTTCGATATTCGACCATATGTAAATCTGCCCCTACATGATATTTTCATTACTTTAACATACTTTCATTTATTGGTGTTACTGTTCCTTTAAGTCTACAAAAAACCCATTAAAACATTATTTAAACCGAATCGGATTGTTTTGCCTCAAATTAGGATTAATTATATCTTAGTTGGGATCAAGAAAGTTAAACTATTTGCTTAATAGACGGCCTTCCTGTAATTCAGAGCTTTCTGCACGACGGGTTTCTGGATAAAGGATCCCATACTTGTACATAGTTAAAGGAGAATAAGGGCTCTTACAGACGAGCGTTTTGACCTGCGCTCCGGTTTCATGCGTTCAGCCGCAGGGGAGCACAGGAGTAGACGCACTGAATTCTTTTCAACGTGGCTGTACTCACACAGACGCATGTAAGCACTGAACGCAGGTAAAATGCAACACGCTGCGTCCCAACCTGCATTCGGCGCTTACATGCGTCTGTGTGAGTACAGCCACATTGAAAAGAATTCAGTGCGTCTACTCCTGTGCTCCCCTGTGGCTGAACGCATAAAACCGTAACGCAGGGAAGCGCAGCTAAAAACGCTAGTCTGTAAGAACCCTAAAGAAATCTCTTTTGTAAGGTTTTTTGTTTTTTTTTTTGCTGAATTTTAGGCCCGAGTTACCGAGAGTGTTCTGCTGCTGTGTGTTGTGTAGCAGATTCGCTGTGTTTAGCTGCACTGACAGAAGATCCTGCTTTGCAGTTTTTCGGGTTCTGTGTGACGTTTGACCTTAGGTTGGTTTTACTTGGGTGTGAGCATTTTTTCTTGCCCGGTTTATCTGTCGGTAAGAGACTGGTTTGATCAGAGCTGCTGATATCTCTTTGTGGACCACGATGATTGCTTTTAAACGATTTCCATTTAGAGGGCTCGTTAAACAGGCAAAATACATTTTTAACGAGATACTCATGGAGCAACGGGAAAGACCCAAGCTTGTAATTGGATTTTTTGTGCGTTCCATAACAAAATGATTCCACCATGGATTTGGCACGTATGTGGCTTTTTTCCTGTAAAAGAACATGCTTCAGCATTCATATAACAGGCCAGGGTTTCCACTACAGCATTTTGTTACAGAGTTTTTTGTTTTTTTTGTCTACGGGATTAACTGACCTGCGGCTTTATGCCCATTTCACTTGCTACTGGCGCTCTCATCAAAATTGCCACTTAAAGGGGTGGTTTGACCTTTGAAATAACTTTTAGTATGTTATAGCATTCTGAGCAACATTTCAATTGGTCTTCATTATTTATTTATTTATTTTATAGTTTTGTTTTTAAATTATTTGCCTTTTTCATCTGTCCAGCTTTCAAATAGGGGACACAAATGCTCTTTAAAGCTACAAATGTATTGTCATTGCTACTTTTTATTATTCATCTTTCTATTCAGGCCTCCTATTCATATTCCAGTCTCTTATTATATCTATTATCAATGCATGGTTGCTAGGGTAATTTAGACCCTAGAAACCAGGTTGCTAAAATCACAATCTGGAGAGCTGCTGAAAGCTTAATAACTCAAAAACCACGAATAATAAAAAAAAATGAAAGCCAGTTGCAAATTGTCTCAGAATATCACTCTCTACATCATACTAAAACGTTAATGTAAAGGTGAGTAACCCATTTAAAGGAGAACTAAAGCCCAATGAAAGAAGTAGCTGGAAGTGTTGTACATTATGTTTTGGGCTTCTGTACCAGCCCAAGGCAACCACAGCCCTTTAGCAGTAAAGATCTGTGTCTCCAAAGATGCCCCAGTAGCTCCCATCTTCTTTTCTGCTGATTCACTGCACATGCTCTGTGCTGCTGTCACTTACTGAGCTTAGGGACCCACTCACAATATACAGTACACATAGAATAGAAATGTCACAATATAAGGCTGATTAGTAATTAGTACAGAAAATTACTACATGGCAGCACAGAAACCAGTGCAATTAGCATCAGAATTTAATAATCAGCCCTGTAGCATCAGCTTATATTACAGACCAACCTCATTTATTGCTGGATAATTAGTGAGGACCCCTAAGCTTAGCTTCTCAACAGCTGCTCAGAGCCCACTGAGCATGTGAGTGTCACAGACACTTTCCAAGATGGTGACCCCCTGTGACAAGTCTTAAGTCCTGGATCATTGCTGCTATTGACAAGCTGAAACTTTAGGTTGATGCAATAAGGTCATTATATAAAATATGCCATTATTAGCCATATTAATTTTTAGGGTTTAGTTTTCCTTTAACAGACCTGGAGGTGAACGAATATCTGCTAGATTGTTTCTAAAGGCAGAACCAGAAGTGCAGAAAGTAGGAATGCACCAAATCCATTATTTGGGATTTGTATATAACCCCCGAATTCTTTGTGAAAGATTCGCCGAATACCGAACCGAATCTGAATCTTAATTTGCATATGCATATTAGGGAAGGGAAAAGAAAAAGTGGGGAAAAAAAGATTTTACTTCCTTGTTCTGTGATGAAAAGTCACTTGATTTCCCTTCCCGGCCCTAATTTTCATATGCAAATTAGGATTTGGTTTGGCCAGGCACAAGGTTTCGTCTGAATCTGAATCCTGCTGAAAAAGGTGGAATCCTGGATTCGGTGCGTCCCTAGCAGAAAGGTTTTGACAGATACTGCCTTCAACTGCAATTACATTTACAAATAACTTTAAACCTATTAAAACCATGTAATCAACATATACAGGTAAGGGATCCGTTATCCGGGAACCCATTATCCAGACAGCTCTGAATTACTGAAAGGCCGTCTCCCATAAACTCCATTTTATCCAAATAATCCAATTTTAAAAAAACGATTTCCTTTTTCTGTGTAATAATAAAACAGTACGTATGTACGTAACGAAAATATATTCACTTTAAATACAATATCCAAGCTTAAATATATTCTATTATATATACCAAATACATTTTACTATTTTATAGCTGACCACTTTCTTTTTACAGTTTCACTCGCATATATCTGTAGTACAGGTATGGGATCCGCTATCCAGAAACCCGTTATCCAGAAAGCTCCGAATTACGGAAAGGCCGTCTCCCATAGACTCCATTTTATCTAAATAATCCAAAATTTTTAAAAATGATTTCCTTTTTCTCTGTAATAATAAAACAGTACTTTGTACTTGATCCCAACTAAGATATAATTAATCCTTATTGGAAGCAAAACCAGCCTATTGGTTTATTTCATGTTTACATGATTTACTAGTAGTCTTAGGGTATGAAGATCCAAATGACAGAAAGATCCATTATCCGGAAAACTGCAGCATTCTGGATAACAGATCCCATACCTGTATTCGAAAGTTGCTTCTAAGTGACTGTTCTGTAGTTTAGGATTTTCATTTTGAATTTCCTTATTTTCCCCTTTAATTGGCGGCACTTTTTTTTTTTTTCCTCCACCGTTTCCCCAATTCTGCCATAAAGCGGTACTCCCCAACCGATGGCATTTTTTAATGTCTGTGTGCAAGTGGCCCAGCGGAATGCAGAACGTGCCAGCTGGAATGTGGACTGGAGACTGCTTTGTAAACATTTTCTCTTCTCCTTATTCTAACATGTTCCGCCAAATGTCTTTAAACTCTTCTAATATTGGCTGGCCATATGCAATGTAATTTTGGCTGAGACGCTCACTGTCCTCTGGAGGTCCATACAGCTCTATCAGAGCTCCCTGCGGGGAAACGCATGCCAGTTGTTCGGCTGATCACAGGAAATGAAAGCGCTCTGAAAGTTATTTCTTCCCAACAAATCATCCTCTACAGCTAATAATAGACAGCCATATTGCTTTATGTGTGTGTGTAGCAAATAGCTGGAGCAATTAGGAACTTGCTGTTTTGAAAAGAGAACATTCTAATAAGTGGCCACGAATATCGATTGAACAATCTCTCATAAAATAAAAACGAGAGTCAGTATGGCTCTTATTAAATTACAGCCCTTCTTCATTCGCTTACAAATGTGTGACATGCACAGAAATTGTGCATCAGCTCTTCAACTTCTCTGCGTACGGAGACAACCCCAAAATAAAAGTTTGGCCTATTAAAAAAAAAAAAAATAAATAAAAAAATTAAAAAAAGCAGCTTTTCAATATACATTTATTAGAATGTTTTAGTGCTTTTAAAGGATAAGTAAACATTTAAAATTAGTGAATGTAAAATTGATGAGTGCTATTCTAAGAAGTTTTATAATGTACATTCAGTATTTGTTTTTTTAATTCCAAAATATTAAAGGGAAATGATACCCCTCGAACAATGTAGGTCTCTATAAAGATTTATTGAATAAAACAGCTCATATGTAAAACCCTGCTTCATGTAAATAAACCATTTTCATAATAATATACTTTTTTAGTAGTATGTGCCATTGGGTAATCATAAATAGAAAATTGCCATTTAAAAAAAACAAGGGCCGCCCCCTGGGATCGTAGGATCAACTGACAGTTCTGTTTTTTGCTTCCACGCTTCTTCCTGTTACAGTTGTAGTATTTCTGGTCAGGTGATCTCTGAGGCAGCACACAGACCATCACAAAATGGTGGCTCAAGGCAAGAGATGTAAAAAGACAATATTTACTTATATATATATTCCAGTTTGGTAAGATTCTTTAATATGCCACTTAATATGATATAAACTATCTGTTGCTTAAGTATTTATTTTGGGGGTATAGTTTTCCTTTAAGTGATGCATGTACTGTTAACATGAATGAATTTTGTTACAACAGCACCACCTGTTGGTCATTTTCAGACCAGTCTGACCACCAAGTTGTCAAGGAAGTTGTCAGGAGAAAGGTTGTTGTCAGGTTACCTAGAGCACCTGGCCCTGTGCTGGTGGTAACGACAATTTAATCACTTTAAATACAATATCCAAGCTTAAATATATTCTAGTATATATACTAAATACATTTTATTATTTTATTGCTGACCACTTTCTTTTTACATACTTTTCCATACTTTTCTTTACATACTTTTTACTCCCATATATCTGTAGTACAGGTATGGGATCCGTTATCCGGAAACCCGTTATCCAGAAAGCTCCGAATTACGGAAAGGCCGCCTCACATAGACTCCATTTTATCTAAATAATCCAACTTTTTTTAAAATGATTTCCCTTTTCTCTGTAATAAAAAAACAGTAGCTTGTACTATATAATTATATATATATATATAAACCTGCCTATTGGGTTTATTTTTAATGTTTACATGATTTTCTAGTAGACTTAATAGAGTATGGAGAAGGTATGCAGATCCAAATTACAGAAACATCCCTAATCCAGAAAGCCCCAGGTCCCAAGCATTCTGGATAACAGGTCCCATATGTATATAGTAAATATTTGGGATATATTTTTCCTTATGTCCGCTTTTTGTAAAGATTTGGGGCTGAATGATGTTAAAATGATTTATGAAAAGGAGATATCATATACAGCACAAGGTTTCTTGTTCATTTCTAAACAGATTAATGTCTATGCAAATGTACCACAAGTGTGGGGTCTGTTATCCAGAAACCTATTATCCAGAACAATTATTTTTATAAAATGGAGTCCTTGGGAGATGGCCTTTCCGCAAATTCTGAGTTTTCTAAATAACGGACCCCAAAACTGTGGTACATTTGCATAGACCTCAATCTATCATCTTCCATAGACTGGATTATATCCAAATAATTTTTTTCTGTAATAATAAAACAGTAGCTTGAACTTGATCCCAACTAAGATATAATTAATCCTTATTGGAGGCAGAATCAGCCTATTGGGTTTATTTAATGTTTACATGATTTTCTAGTAGATATAGTAAACTGGCTGCCCAGTTTTCAGAATTAGAAAAACTGGGCAGGATTTCCTGAGATTGATGCGGCGATCAGCCTATCGCCACATCATAGCCCGCCCCAACATCACTGTCCTGCCCCTCAACAACTCCGCCCCACCCCTCTACAACTCCGCCCCACCCCTCTACTCACTGCCCCGCCTTCCGCTGCGTCACAGCTTTGCCTCCTCCAGACAGTAGCAATCCTAGAGGGGGCGGGCCCTGGTGCGTGACACGCAGCCGGGCCCCGCCCCCTCCGTACGGCTGCATTTGGCCACATTTTCAGCGGCGAACAGACTGCCGGGGGGCCCTGAGGGGGTGCGGGCCCTGGCCCGCTCGCACCCCCTGCTCCCCCGGTAGTTCCGCCACTGCCCCCAGAGTTCTTCAAGGGTAAAAGTGGAAAGATCCAAATTACTGAAAGATTCATTATGCAGAAAACCCCAGGCATATTCTGGATAACAGGTCTCATACCTGTACCTTTAAAGCTATCCCAACATTTTATCACATGGAATGTGTCCGTATGGCTTGAAAAAAGCATACCCTTTTTTAATACATTCATCTAAAACAAATCTACTGTCTCCCCACAGCTCCCCTGTTTGGTTACCCCTGTTGGTCCTGACAGTGCTTCCCCAAGATCTGTCTAAGGGGGTGATGCTTTGCTTCGAATGTCAGTCAAGGGCATCAAACAAAAAAATTAAAGCCACAGGATTTAAAATAATACATGACAATAACGTTTTTTTAATGTGTTGTTAAAAAAAATATTACCAGTTACGTGTAATCAGTTTTGTTGTGTTTGAGTTTTACCCATCAGTGATTTAGTTGTGTTCTATACACAGGGTTGTTTTTCTCTTTGGATATATTTTATTCATATGCAAGATTTTAATATCCTGATATTTTAGTCAGAAAATTGGATTTTCATCTGGGCTGAAATGCATGGCGCTATTACTTAGCTTAGAAAACGCTTCAGTGATAACACGCCGCTCGGCAAGCGTATATTAGAGTAACCGTTAAGTGCCTGAGCTGGGGAGGATTCTGTTGCCATTTATTCTTACAGAGCCGGGCATGAGTTCTGATCTTTGTCATTTATTAAAAAACACTTTTCTGAGATTAAAACATACTGAGTAGGAGGGGAATTTGAGTACTTTGAGGGTGTGTGGGGACAACAGCATTTTTCTCCCTCACTTAAGACTGAAATCAGAACTCCTGAAATCTCTCCCTATAAACATTGTATCAAAATGTCAGCATAGGCAATTGTCAAATGATTCACGGTGCCATGCAGCTTCTCAAGTGACAGTTGCATGTAAATCACCTATGGTGGTTGGAAAAATGCATGGAGTTACTAGCCTGTCACCTCTATAAATAATATTGAACGGCATGTGCCAAAGTGCAGAGATCCACCGGTCACCTCACTGTGTGCATCCAAGAGGGAGCTTGTCATTGAATTGTAATAGAAGCAGTGACAGATGGACATGGGTGTATTGCTCACCTCTCTTTCCACCATAGGGCTGCAGCCAGAGTCAGACTGGGGTGTCCGGGCTTCCACCTTAGGGGCCCCTACCCCAGTCATGTGCTCCTTCACATGTAAAACTTAACAACGTCACCCCCCCTGCACACAGCATATACCATGTACTTTCTCCATGTGGTTGCGATTGGGGGTAGAGGTTGAGTACAGTTCACATCGGGCAGTGGGACTGCATTTGCGAGGCCTGGGACCTATTGGGTTTTTTCCCGTTGTCCTCCTGGCCCAGTCCAACCCTGGCTGAAGTGGTGAAAACGCCTCATGTACCATATATTATTGCTCATGCCCTAGGGATGTGGGGCCGGGCCAAAACCCACAGGAGCTGCGGGTGGGTCAGGTGCGGGTCAACTTCCACACAGTCTTCATGGTGACCTTATAATGCCCTTCTTCCGCCTCCATTGAGTGTTCTATATAGTTTGTGCCCCATCCCTTCTGTGGCGTGGGCCTAAAAATACAGAAGCGCACTGGGTTAGGATGACGAAGGGGCGGTTAGGTGAGGATGATGGAGTGGGTTAGAGTTGGGTACAAATGATGAAGGGGCGGGTGGTTGGGTGCAGATGATGAAGGGGTGGGTTATGGTTGTGTGCGGATGATGAAGGAGCGGGTTCGAGTTGGGTGCGAATGATGAAGGGCGGGGTGGTTGGGTGCGGATGTTGCAGGTGCGGGTTAGTGTTGGGTGTGGATGATGAAGGGGTGGGTTAGAGTTGGGTGCAGATCATGAAGGGGCGAGTTGACTTTTTGTCGACCCTCGCATCACTATCATACACCATATTTAAGCTTCCAAGTGTATGGGCCCTCCCTAACAGCTTTCTGGTCAGATAGATTGATAGATAGATGGATAGATGGATAGATAGATGGATAGATAGATGGATAGATAGATGGATAGATAGATGGATAGATAGATAATAGATATTTAGATAATGGATGGATGGATGGATGGGTGGATAATAGATAGATGGATGGATAATAGATAGATGGATAGCAGGTTTGATGTGGTCCTTTCCTGATTAGTCCGTATATCTCTCCATTATGATCCGATCGTTGGCCCAGGGGCCAAATGATCGGATCAGACTGTAGGCATTACTTTCTGATTTGATTCGCAGAGGAGCAGTCTTAGTGCATTAGCAGATGGGGCAATTCAGAATCCACTTAAAGAAATACCAGAATAGCAGAAATGTAACCTTTTTTTACATCTACCATAAAATTGACTTTGCATGCTTCTTTTGCCATAAAGTATTTGCCCAATGCTTTTACATTACCTATATCTGACTCCCTGTGTTCGTCTTATGAGGGGGCTGCCATATTTGTGCAGCCGGAGTCCGTTAGCATTAGAAACTCTAACTGACAGACTGAGATGGGACAGTCAGGTTTAACTAGCAATTACTTACACAAACAAACCCCTCAGCATGACCTATAGGTAACTTTTAATGTACATTCATATTTTAAATAGTATTTGTTTTGTGTCAGTATCACTTTAATAGATAGTAATTTAAGAATTAAGGTTAGTGCCTCTTTAAAAATGACTGCTCCGTTCATACAGTGCCATTATAGCACGAGAGCTTTCTGTTTCAAACCGACTCATCTGCTGCATTGCAGGAACCCTGTAATCCTTTGCCGTTACAGTATATCACGCATAAACCGGGCTCATTCCCAATGTACATGTTTAAACTGATAAACTCCTCATTTTTTATTCCGAGCGCATCCCGTGCAAACGCGGGGGCAGGAAACTGTTGTATTTACAGCACGCTTATAGCAGCGGGAGATAAACGATATGCATTTATTTTATTATTAAAAGAATTCAGATTTGGTGAAACAATCCGAAAATGGTATTTTTCTTTTTTTTTTTTTTTCATTCCGCGCAAGTAGTAAAATTTATTTTTTCCATAAAAAGCCTCATTTATTTTTATAGTAATTTGATGACACATCTGCTTGCTTTATTCAGCTGAAAAGGGAAAATGTTGCTTCTTGGTGTTTTGTAAAATTGCTTTGTTAAATTATTTTCTAAATCGTTCAACTTTTAACAAATGACATTTGATACCAACACTGGAAAGCAATTTCAGCTAATTAAGTAGGCCCTTCTCTAAACCGTCGGAACATTAAGATGACAAACTGTTCATTCAGGATTATTTTAATTGGTACAATTATTGTAATTTTGTTGCAATTATGTGTTGAGTTAAAAGCTTTTGTCTGAATCATTTAAGGTTTTTTTTTTTTAAAAAAAGAAAAAAACATACAAAATAAAATAGAGCGATATAAAAATGTAGATAAGTGTTATTGTTTAGGTAGTGTGGCCAACGGTCCAATATTTTGAAATATCACAAACACTTGAAAGTACTTTTCCCTACAAATTCTAATCACGGCTGTGCAGATGATTTAAGACTAATTATTGAATTTGCAAATATGTTGACATGCCTATGATATTAAGAATTATGAATGTTTCGGCAGTATTTATAATGTTGATCCAGTATTTTCTTGTTTATCTTGATTTGAATAAATCCAGGGAATACACAGGCACGTGGTGTTTGATAGCCCCCATATCCAAGTTTCTATGAGGGATGTATCCAACCCCTCATTTTTGGATTCAGCAAATAATAAAATTGTATTCATTGTAAATTAAAAATGTTTTTTTTTTTTCCAACTGGCCAGAGTCACACAAGGATTTGGCCAAGTCCTGGCTTTGGTGCATTCCAATTACAGGTATTACCTGTTAAGCAGAATGCTCAGGACCTGGGAGTTCTTTTCCCGGATAACAGATCTTTCCATAATTTAGCTCTTCATACCTTAAGTCTACTAGAAAATCATGTACACATTGAATAACCCCAATAGGCTGGTTTTGCTTCCAATAAGGATTAATTATATCTCCGTTTGGACCAAGGACAAGGTACTGTTTTATTATCACAAAAAATTTAGTTATTTTATGAAAATGCAGTCTATAGGAGATGGCTTTCCTGTAACTTTCTGGAAAACGGGTAACTATAAATTAGGGTTCCACCAGATCCAGGGGATTTGGGTAAATTACATAAATTTTTGCAAAATTTGGATTCAGTTGAAACCCTAGTGGTCCTCTAAACTGAATCATAACTGTTAAATCACTGTGTTTAATAATCTCCATCTTTAGGTTCCTGGAAACCTGCTATCCAGAAAGCTCCCATCAACTCCATTTCAAGCAAATAATTCTAATTTTTAAAAATGATTTTCTTTTTCTCTGTAATAAAACAGTATCTAGAATTTGATCCAAATTAAGATGTAATTAAACCTTACTTACAGGCAAAATAATTATATTGGTTTATTTAATGTTTAAATGATTTTTAGCAGACTTAAATGGGGTTTTCACCTTTAAATTAACTTTGATTATGATGTAGAGAGAGATATTCTGAGACAAATTGCAATTGGTTTTGATTTTTTTTTTTTTATAATTTGTGGTTTTTGAGCTGTTTAGCTTTTTATTCAGCAGCTCTCCAGTTTGCAATTTCAGCCATCTGGTTGCTAGTACTTGAACAAGAAGAAAGGCGGCACTCTGGTTAAAAAAGGTGATTTATTGCAACTGGTCACGACCAAAAATCGAATGACGCGTTTCAGGAACACCTCCTTTAATCCAAATTACCCTAGCAACCATGCATTGAGTTGAATAAGAGACTGGGATATGAATAGGAGAAGCCTGAATAGAAAGATGAGCAATAAGAAGTAGCAATAACAATACATTCGTAGCCTTACAGAGCATTTGTTTCTTAGATGGGGTCCGTGACCCCCATTTAAAAGCTGGAAAGATTCAGAAGAAGAAGGCAAATAATTAAAAAACTATAATAAAAAAAAAAATTAAGACCAATTCAACATTGGCATAGAATTAGCCATTATATAACATACTAAAAGTTTACATAAAGGTGAACCACCCCTTAAGGTATTGTGATCAAATTACAGAAAGATCCCTGGAATTCCAGAATCTCAACCTGCAAATTTTTGCGAATTAGAATACTATTGTGAAATTTGCCCAAATGACAACAATTTTTGGAAGATTTGAATTCAGCGGAATTCCTGGTGTTCAGCCAAACCAAACCTGAACCCTTCAGTCACTTCTTTTGATACCCTCCATCTCCTGATATTTTCTATAAATTAGGGATTGGATTTGGATTAGCGAATTTGAATGTGAAAATGTGGGTTTATATAGTGGTTGGTATTTCACAGAACCTAAAAATTATGTATTTGGTGCATCTGTAGTCGGGGCCGGATTTACATAGAGGGTGCCCCTAGGCCCACTGCCGTTCATCACCCCTGTGCCCCTCCCTTTCAATGGGGAAATTTAAAAAAAAAACATCCCCAGTGTTTTTGAACCAGTGTGGGTGTGGTGGGGCAGCCCCCTAAAATCCTGCCACCCTAGGCCCGGGCCTAGGTGGCCTTTCCACAAATCCGGGCCTGTCTGTAGTAGTATAACAAATTTATATATCACGTTTGTGTGCTTCCTATTTTTAACCACTCCATCACATGTTCATTTCATTTTGTACCCTTTACCTTTAAGCTGTTATGGTATTTGTTTTTAAGCAAACTAAAAAATGAAAAGAAAGACCAGTGCTGACATGCCAAAATGTGCCAGGTCACATAGGGGTGAATGTGTGCTGTCTCTTTATATCTCTCCATTCCGGAGTGGATGGCAGGTCATTGAGGACTATTTTGTGACATGGAAGACACTTTGGCTCACCCTTGGCTTCTAAACCAGAGCAGAAGGGCATTTTATTGGGCATATGCTCCAGCATTAGAGTTTTGTTTATCAGAAAGTTTTTTTTTTTTTATTTCCTCCTCCATAAAGTGAGTTTTGCAGTTACGTCAGTAGCTGGCAGTGTTGGGCCTCGCATCTCACAGAATGTTTTTAAGGACTTTCAAGGGCACACTCTATTGGGCAGATTTATTATGGGTCAATTGAAAAATTGAAATTGAAATTTACCTTTTTTTTTATGGTCGAATTTTGAGATTAATCACACTCTGGCCCTTTAAAAACTCGACTCGACTATTCGCTGCGTGACAGAGATCACATTACACTTCCACTAATCTTATCAGTGGCACATTGATACATTGTATACTTTAAAGGGATTAGGTCACATCAACCACTTCACCACAGATTCATGCTTGTTGTATTTAGCAACAAATCTGTATTATCTCATACTTTGACTACAGGAAATCACATCCGCAATTATGGAACATATTCCCTATTGTAAATAACATTAAGATAAATCGTGACCTTGTCACATTTATCGTCTCATACATTTCAATTGAAGAACAGTTAATAAAGATTCCATATTTCGGTATAATATGGGTGATTGGAATCATAGCTCATCGTATCCCCATTTTCATATGAATGACAGCGATCGCGCATTATGTCCGCAAAAGCATATTTACAACTACAGAGTAATTGCATATTATCGAGGACTGACCGCACGCTGTACCCACAAGAGCGCATTGATAATAATGGAATGTGCGCCGATGAAGGATTAACGATCGCGCACTATGTCTATAGGAGCGCATTGACAGATATTCAGGATGCGTCAATGAGTGATTAACGATCGCGCATCAGGTCCACAAAAGCGCATTTGACAGGTATTGAGTATGCGCCTATCAGAAGTTGGCTAAATCAGCCACGTGAGTTGCGACGATCACATTGGTTCATTCAAAACACTAACGGCCACTCGTTATCTATTTCTATGAGCACCACGCGGCTCCCGATTCATTGCCTTTGACAAAGCCAAGCGAATGCTTGGCGAAACGCGCGTCAGGCGCATTTTTAGATTTAGTTAGGCAGGGTTTGCACAAAAGACCTCTCTTATGCTGGACGGGTGGGCAGCTGAAAGTGGGTGAATGGGTTGGTGTGGGGAATCGATCTCGGGGATTATATGCTACATTTAAGATAACTATTTAACCAGATAACTGGAATTTCATTCACCATTTTGGTGTTTGTCACACAACCATTTTGATTAATTACTGGATGCGGACGCTAATGGAAACATACTTTCTGTAACCAGTTTATCTGGAATTTTGTGTACCATTTGGTGCATGCTCTTGGTGGGGAGGGACACCCAGGTGGGTGAAATGCTGGCGCTTATTGAATCATACCTCCTGTAACCAGTTTATCTGGAATTTTGTGTACCATTTTGGTGCATTTTCTTGGTGGGAAGGGACACCCAGGTGGGCAAAAGGACCAATAGAGAATTGTTGTCTTTGATTGAGTGGCCTCCCGGCACCCCTTGTCTTTTTCCGGTACTTTAATTTGTTGTTTAATATGGTGTGGTTTCAACTGGATATACCGGGTTTTTTTTGATCCCCCACCTCTTAGACTTACACCCAAACGCCACGGCTACAACAATTTTTGAGCCGATACGGACCCGCCACTTGGTCAATTGCAAACCTGTCACTAACAATTTTTAATCTTGCACTTAATTCTGGACATTTTTAAGGAATCTATTAAAGGTTAAGTTTTATCATTTTTTGTATACAGACCTCTTGTCAAATATCAAATATTGTGTGGGGTGGTGCAAAGTTACGGGTCATCTCTGTCTGTTCTTCTATTCATATCTAAACTATATGACCCTGCACACCACAATATCTAAACTGATGGTTGGTGCTCCCTGCTATCCATATATTCGTATTTACCATTTCCCTCTTTTCCTTGGGAAAATCTGGGTGTAGCACACATCTCTCTGTCCTGTGTATTCAACAGACATGGCAGCCCCTATGACCAATCTACAATCTCGGTTCGAGAAATGGTCCACACAGTTATCTGATGTTTTCCATGTTAACCCAGGGGGCAGTGGTTCCACTATAGAGGGTGATTGGAAATGGCTAATGGCTGAATATCAGCAGCAACAGATTAAACTGACTAAGGCATGGTGGTCTGTCTCCACACTCAGTAAATATGTGGAAGACAACATTATTCCTAGGGGACTGCGTATTAGAATTCTCCCCTCTTTTGAGGTGGCTGATGAAAGCTTTAAAAATAAGTGGGAAGCAATCCTACACAACTGTTCCAAACAACTGTTGATGCTTACTCGTGAACACGAACAACAGGTGGTGTCAGATTTAACTATTAAAATTAATGACATCGAGAAGAGACTTGCTGAATATTCTAAAGAAGAGGTCTACATTACACGCATGTCTAGAATTAACTCAGAAATAGACCGAGTGGCACAGGAGATTATAGATCGTAAAAAGCAAAAATATCTAAGAGACACTACTGACTACTCATTGGGTAATGTGTTCAAATGGGGCCGACGGGCATTTAATAGAAATGCCTCCCAAAGTGATTTATCTCGATCAGACCGGTCTGACGAGGATAACACTACTAACCCCACACAATTCAATAACCATGGGCCTTTTTTAGGAGGGGACACAAGAAGAGGGTCAGAAGAGGAGGGAAGAGAACTCAGAAACAGGGACAAATGGGCCTACCGCCGCCAAAATCATTGGGAACGGGGCCGTTACAGGGGCAGGAACAAACAGAGACATTAAATGTCGTTAACCTCAGTGAACATACTCTCACTGAATGTCAACAGCTGGTTCTAAAGAGAGGTTTATCCTTTTCCCCTAGTCATGACATTAATCCCTTCTCACTCTATAAAGATCTCTTCCTTTTCTGTCGCAAGCTATTGCTTAAGAAACATTTTCATCAAGGAGATGGCAGTAGAGAACATTACTCCATGAATCCCCTAATGGCCACTCCAGATCCCTCTAACCCACATGATCTATCTCAGACTGATGTAACTCCCAATACTGATCAGATAGCATTTGAACAAGCCCTAAAGGATCTAAATGATCTAATCAGCGATCAAACTGAAAGATCTATCAGAATGAAAAGCACATTCATGCCTCCTAAAAACCTGAGCTCAGCAGTGACTACATTCGGGGAATTAGTCATGCGAGACTTCATGGAATTACCCCCTCAAAATTATGACAACCTCTCCAAAGAGGAAAAGCTTGCACTCAAAGAAATTTCATCCTGGGAAGATATTGTTATCAAGCCATCAGATAAGGGTGGTAATATTGTCATCTGGCCACGGGTCATGTATCTAACTGAGGCATTAAAACAACTGAATGACCTATCATGTTATCAGAAGTTGCCATGTGATCCGACGGTTCGTTTCAGACTGTTATACAATAACTTGATTAAGGAGGGTTTACAAACTGGAGTACTAAGCAAGGGTGAATCCAAGGCACTACATAATACTATATCAGTTATTCCAACTTTTTATATGTTACCTAAAATCCACAAAAATCTACATAAACCCCCTGGCCGCCCCATTGTATCAGGCAATGGTAACATCTGTGAACAGGCAAGCAAATACATTGACACAAAATTACGGAGATTTGTGACCTCACTTCCTTCATATATAAAGGACACTGGTGATTTGCTCCTCAAATTATCAGAAATTAGGGTGGACAAAGGAACATATGTGGTTAGTTGTGATGTAGAATCCCTATACTCCTCCATCTCCCATAAACATGGCCTACAAGCCATACGATATTTTATGGAGACGGAAAGTAATTGGGATCCCCAATACATTGACTTCATGTCAGATCTCATAGATTTCTGCCTGAACCACAACTTCTTTGTATTTAATGATAAGTATTATCTGCAAGTCAGAGGGGTCGCCATGGGAGCAGCCTTTGCTCCCACATATGCCAATCTTTTCATGGACTGGTGGGAGGCCAACTGGGTATTTGGTGATCAAATGGCACACTATACACAGTTTATTGCGTATTGGTATCGCTATATTGATGACCTGGTTTTTTTCTGGAATGGCACTGCAAAAGATCTTAAGGACTTCCTTGAACATCTCAATACTAATCTTCTCAATATCAGACTTACACATAATATAAGTCTGAGTAACATGGACTTTTTGGATATTACCATCTCAATTACTGATAATGGTAACATAGAGACGGATCTTTTTCGCAAAACCACAGCCACGAATTCGATTCTACATTTTCAGAGCCACCACCCGGTGGCGACCAAGAGGGGAATCCCGGTGGGTGAATTCCTCCGATTACGTCGCAATTGCTCTGATGATAAACTATTTAGAACTCGAGCTACAGAACTCACTGCACGACTCAAACATAGGGGTTACCCTACCAATATAATTCATAAAGCCTACACCAGGGCAATGAAGACCCCTAGGGATACGTTGCTGGTTTACAGACGAAGACAGGGGGATGTTAGTGCACAACCTATTCGTTTTGTTGGCACGTATTGCAAACAATGGCCTGCGATCGATGCTGTCCTTAAGAAACATTGGTATATATTACATACAGATCCTGTTCTGTCTCCAATGTTAGGTCCTCGTCCATTGACCTGTTGTCGTCGAGCACCCAATCTCAAAGACCGCCTGGTCAGAAGCCATTTTTCCAAACCCAAACACAATACATCCAAGGGTACATTTCCCTGTGGCAAATGCAAAGGATGTAAATACATACATAACAACAGTTTTGTTACAGACAGATTTGGCAATAAGCACTATATCACACACAGGTTCTCATGTAATACTGAGAACATAATATATATGCTATCATGTCCATGTGAGAGGATATACATCGGCAAAACCAACCGAATGTTTAAAAAGAGACTCTTGGAACATGTGAATAGTATTGACAATGCTCCAGCTTTATTACGAGCAAACAAGAAGTTACCACCGGTTAGCCGACATTTCTGGGAAAACCACAATCATTCTAGTGTGGGTTTGAAGGCAATGGGTCTATCATTTGTGTCTTTGGGCATTAGAGGGGGAGATGTAGAGACAGCTCTACTGTCTAAAGAAAGTGAATGGATCTTCCTCATGAATGCTTTGGGCCCGGGGGGCCTGAATGAGAGCATTACTATGAACGTGTTTATATGAGTATTTAGTTATACGTTCTAATGGTTAGACGGTTCATATATTCCATGTTAGTCATACCAGATACGCTATTATCTCTTTTCACTTAATTTATCAGTTGATATGGCTACAATGTAGGCGTGACAGAGATCACATTACACTTCCACTAATCTTATCAGTGGCACATTGATACATTGTATACTTTAAAGGGATTAGGTCACATCAACCACTTCACCACAGATTCATGCTTGTTGTATTTAGCAACAAATCTGTATTATCTCATACTTTGACTACAGGAAATCACATCCGCAATTATGGAACATATTCCCTATTGTAAATAACATTAAGATAAATCGTGACCTTGTCACATTTATCGTCTCATACATTTCAATTGAAGAACAGTTAATAAAGATTCCATATTTCGGTATAATATGGGTGATTGGAATCATAGCTCATCGTATCCCCATTTTCATATGAATGACAGCGATCGCGCATTATGTCCGCAAAAGCATATTTACAACTACAGAGTAATTGCATATTATCGAGGACTGACCGCACGCTGTACCCACAAGAGCGCATTGATAATAATGGAATGTGCGCCGATGAAGGATTAACGATCGCGCACTATGTCTATAGGAGCGCATTGACAGATATTCAGGATGCGTCAATGAGTGATTAACGATCGCGCATCAGGTCCACAAAAGCGCATTTGACAGGTATTGAGTATGCGCCTATCAGAAGTTGGCTAAATCAGCCACGTGAGTTGCGACGATCACATTGGTTCATTCAAAACACTAACGGCCACTCGTTATCTATTTCTATGAGCACCACGCGGCTCCCGATTCATTGCCTTTGACAAAGCCAAGCGAATGCTTGGCGAAACGCGCGTCAGGCGCATTTTTAGATTTAGTTAGGCAGGGTTTGCACAAAAGACCTCTCTTATGCTGGACGGGTGGGCAGCTGAAAGTGGGTGAATGGGTTGGTGTGGGGAATCGATCTCGGGGATTATATGCTACATTTAAGCTAACTATTTAACCAGATAACTGGAATTTCATTCACCATTTTGGTGTTTGTCACACAACCATTTTGATTAATTACTGGATGCGGACGCTAATGGAAACATACTTTCTGTAACCAGTTTATCTGGAATTTTGTGTACCATTTGGTGCATGCTCTTGGTGGGGAGGGACACCCAGGTGGGTGAAATGCTGGCGCTTATTGAATCATACCTCCTGTAACCAGTTTATCTGGAATTTTGTGTACCATTTTGGTGCATTTTCTTGGTGGGAAGGGACACCCAGGTGGGCAAAAGGACCAATAGAGAATTGTTGTCTTTGATTGAGTGGCCTCCCGGCACCCCTTGTCTTTTTCCGGTACTTTAATTTGTTGTTTAATATGGTGTGGTTTCAACTGGATATACCGGGTTTTTTTTGATCCCCCACCTCTTAGACTTACACCCAAACGCCACGGCTACAACAATTTTTGAGCCGATACGGACCCGCCACTTGGTCAATTGCAAACCTGTCACTAACAATTTTTAATCTTGCACTTAATTCTGGACATTTTTAAGGAATCTATTAAAGGTTAAGTTTTATCATTTTTTGTATACAGACCTCTTGTCAAATATCAAATATTGTGTGGGGTGGTGCAAAGTTACGGGTCATCTCTGTCTGTTCTTCTATTCATATTCGCTGCATGAAACCTGCTGCGTTCATGTATAATTCAAAGGGAGAGGTCCAAGGACCTGGTAGTAGCCTTCCTGACATTCAAGTTTTTTTCGTTTAGTAGATTCGAGTTTTCAGGTCGGGAATATTAGTCCGAGTTTTAGATATTTTTTTTTTTTTTTTATAAATAACCCCCTATTCGAATTTCAAATAAAATCAAATGTAATAGTTTAAAAAAAAAAAACTCAACGTGAATTCGAAATTCCATCTTTAATAAATGTGCCTCTATGTATCCATTACAGGCTGGCCCTGGCAAACTGCTAGCACTCTAGCCTTTGTCAAAGTGCTCAAACAAACAGTAACCAACCTTTAAAAAACCCCAGTGGTGGCAAAGGGAGTGTGGTGATGTCTGCATGTCATGAATTAAATAAAAATAACATGTAAAGCAAAGAGTCAAAATATAAATTAGGCAAACATCCTTGTGAGAAAGCAATTTTGCCTTTTAGTAAATTTGCCCCTAAGTATCCGGTGCTTATTACCGTAGTGATAGTATCTAGGTCCGTTAATAGTAGATCTTGGTCAAATATGTGTATATGTTCAAACATCTAGAGCAAATATATCGCTGTCTTACCAAAGCCATCGTGTTACTAGGGTGTTCGAGGTAATAGGAATGTATGAACAGTATGTTCAGAAAGGTAGCGTGTGAAGGTTGGTAGGAATCTGTGTCCCAGCAACCGGTGCCTGATAGTTTTACCAACGCTCCTGCACTAGTCACGGACCTGGTGGGTCATATATGCAGGGATTCCAATGGGAACAAAGTATGAAAGCAAAACATAGTCAGGCAAGAGAGACAAAGTAAAGCCAATGGATGAAAAGCAGAGAAAAAAAACAAAAAAAGATTTTGGAGAGCAACAGAGCTGGTTATAGGGACTGAGGCCAGTGATGTCCCGATCCTGAGGGCTCACAGGGAGGAGTAGTATCAAGTCCATCTGGTCTACCTTCGAAGCTTAAAGGGACATTAAATCGCACACTGGATGCTGGGCTTGGTTGACCACCTATATGGAGTTAGGGTTAAGGTTCCTATGTGGGACCTAAATGTCGGATTAATAAACCTTTTCTTTTTATCTATATTGATTTTGTTGTGCGATTCCTGCGAGTGCCATCATTCTGGACAGTCTCTTCACGTTTTTTGCATAAACACCCAGGTCTCTAGTGCATTCAAGTTGTGCAGCCCATACACACTGTTCTCAGCACAGCAACAATAGGAAGTAACACTGCTGACGAGCAAAGACATAAAACCCAGATCGGATACACGCCTTGCCTGCTCCACTGGAAAGAAAAGTGTGTACCTCTTCAGAATGTGAAAGTGATCCCGCAGGCTGTGTAAATGCTGATTCTCAAGAGAACCCACACGCGGGCCTAACTTTGCCTTAATAAGGGTTACATTCTCTGTTCAGGCTAAAAATGTAAATGTTCTGCCAATTGGCTATGTGCTAAAAAGAGGCCTTCTTTCCAGCAAGCTGGCCCAAAGATCCACTCCACATTCTGCACAGAAAGCTTTTCAGGATCTTCTGCCGTAATAAACCTTAGCATTTCAACAGCTGCTCCGGCTTTTCACTGAACTCTTTGTATCAGGGAGAAATGCATGGAGTGGCAATCATTTTTTTGTCTCGATGGCTCCATTTATCAAAATATAGCTTGCTATTGTCGCCTGTATTGAGGGAAAACATTCATTCTTTCTCTTTCCCAATCCCAGGCATATGCTGGCATTCACATGCTTTCCTGTTTCTTATGCCGAATTATACAGCAAGCAACAAGCACCCCTTGTAAGCAAATGACAGAGCAAAACTCAAGTGCAGCCGCTCAGCACCACTGGAGAATATTTGTTGTATTGTTTTGCGGCCACTTTGTGTGGGTGTCCTCAAGGCATGCGAATACCATATGTATAATACGGATCAGATTGTACAGAGAAATAGTGGGAAAACCACGTGCTTGGGTGGAAGCAGAATAGATTCAGTGTTACAGTCATTAACTTACTTGCACTGTGGCTACTCGGCCCCTAATGGTAAGGAACAGATTTGTGATATTAGCACAAAACCCAGTAGAAAGCAATATGTCTTTATCTGGGGATTGGGAACCAAGAGAGAGCTGATGTGTACCAATCTGTCCCTACTTAAAGGAAACAATACCCAGAACATGGATAAAGCTTAATCTGTTTAAAGGAGTTGTTCAGGCCTGGAATCATTTTGAAAGTGATTGGAGCTGAGGGAAAGGTCGGGGGTACACTATTAAACACAAAGTAGGATTCCAAGCGCTGAATATGCTGAAATCACCATCACTCCCTCCCCACATGAACAGTTTTTCCACTGCTGCCTATTGGAATTTTTGCATTCACGGCTTCCATAGACCAGGGCGATTTTAAAATGTGCATGTTGCAGCAGTTAAAGCAAAAAGATTGTAGGGGCTACAATTTTCAAGGGCTGAATGGCTGCACTGTGCACCTTGTGCTGAATAAAAAAACCTGCTGTGAGGTGCAGCATCAGAGAATTTAGGCCAACCTTGCCTTGCCACCTGCCATAGGGGCTTATATCTTCTGCCCCTCCTTAAGTTGTATGTCTGCATGATGAGCAAGGTAGGGGGTGGTGGATACTTACTTGCCTCCCCCATCCTGCCCCCCATAAACATAGCGCTGATGATTGCAGTTGGTACTATAGTCTTCCAAGCAGCCATAGGTCTCTGCACTCTGAAATGTATTGTAGAGACCTACAGTAGTGATGTGCAGGTTGGGCCGAAACCCGTAAGACCTGTGGGTCATGCGGGTTCGGAATGGCTCCTGCACAAAATCTTCAGCGACCTAGCACTGCCGGCTTCCAGCACCTAAATTTATAGACTCACGTCCACCCCTGCCCCTTTTGTGACATCACTGCGGGGCGGGTATATAAATAAATAGAGGGGGAATGGGGGGCTGGGCCGGATACAGGTTGGGAGTGGGCAGGTTAGGGTCGGGTGCGGGTCGAGAATTTCTTGATCTGCACACAACTAACCTGCAGCAATTCTGTAAGGCAGGAAGGCAGCCAAGATGGTTGTAAATGTGTCACAAACAGCACCCTAAATCCAGAACAAGTGATAGGCTCCCTGGTCTCTGCTTCTGCCTGTAGCAATTGCCTTTCACTTCGGGAAGAGCCCTCCACTAATTGAATGCCGCCAAGTCTTAATTAGAAAGGAGCCAAGCAAGGGTTCTGGATGAGCAAAGGGGCACAGTTCTAGGAATAGACAAAGCATAGTCGGGCATAACGGGGTCGGTGCGGGCAGAGTTCAAGCAGGGTCAGACAGGCAGTGGTCGGTTCAAACGAGTTCAAGCAAGGTCAATCAGCCTGGGGTCGGTACAGGCAGCGTTCAAGGATAGTCAGGCAGGCAAGGGTCAAAACCGGTAGAATCAGAATAGTCAGGCAGGCAAGGGCCTACTAGCAAGTAGACCCTACAATGGGCAACGAGTTTGAGCAAATATTCAAAACCCTTTAAATATTCAAAACTCGCGCCAAAATGATGTCACGGCGCTCTCGACGTGTCAAAACCCGGAAGTGCGTGCCGCCCCATAGAGCAACTGCCAATAAAGAGGAAAGGATCAATGTGGCATGCGTCCCTGCCAGCCTGCTAGACCTCCAGGGTGAGTCCTCACAAAATGCCACTTTATGTGTGCCATGGCCCAGGGACTAATTGTGTGATTTATAGATGAGGACCTACCAGAGGATCTCCAGTAAGGCCCAGCCTAGGAGAATTGCATGATACTATATAAAAATAAATACAATTTGGCTTTCTATATATCTAATTACTGTGACAGTTGGTTCAGGGTGTTAGGTTTTCTGGTGGGCCTTAGGGTGGTTTCACAGCGGGAGAAAAAAAGATTCCCTGACTGTCACAGTGACCTATAGATGCAGGGTAGCAGCAGAGCTCATGGGCGTCTTCTTTGCTATCTTAGGATCCTCTTCTTTTTGGCAATTTACGGAGCTTTCCTCTCAAAAATGCTCAGTGTCCCCTTAGAGAAGTATCCAGAGATGGTGCCAATAATCTCCACTGCAATATTCTGCAATGATAAATCAGTGTTACATGCAGGGACACATTTTTAAATAATTGACCATGAGGTAGAGTCCTGCCGCGGGTACCCTCGGGTTGACCCACAAAAAAATTGGGCACCCTGCGGAATGATGGGAGGATTTTCAGGTGCGGGTAGACCCACGGGTCTGCGGGTCGGGTTGCGGGTCTCATCTTAATTTCTTATCTAATGTAATATTGTTTATATTTTTTACTCCATTTAAAGTTTTACAAAACTTGTTTCTGTCCCGCCCACTTTTGATGATGTCACTTCCGGGTTTGCAGCACCATCACTTTTTGTTTGATGGTGGTCGGAGGGTTGCAGGTCGGGTTGCGGATAAGGCAGTTGCGGGTCCAAGTCGGGTAGCGGATCAAAGTGGGTTAGTATGAGGGTTGCGGTCCGGGTCGCGGGTTTGGGTCTTGTTCGGGTCTTAGAAATTGGTTCTGCACAGGACTTTACTGTGAGGTGAGGAAGCAGGAGGGACTATAGAGGGTATTGGATGGGGGGGGGCTTTCTATTTTGGGGGGGGGGGGTATAGTTCTCATTTAAAATCACATGAATTTTCAGCAACACAAACAAGAAAGTTAAACATTTCTAACCCTAACCCTAACCCTTGCATGCAAATTAGGGATCGTGGATATGGTGCATTCTTGGTTCCACTGCTATCTAATAATGACCATACACTGCCCACCCCAATTGATCGCACTAAAAATAGATACTGTACAAGGGGCTGTACACAGTGTGGGGATCTGACAGCATCTCCTCTTGTAATCAATTTCCAACACATTATAATAGGTGGGTATCTGTGCCATGTAGAGTCTATATTTCTATATAGAGCATGGGGATGTTTAAAGGTTGTATCGGAGCATATTCCTGACGTTTGCCACATGCTGTTTCCACCATACAGAGACGTGTGCCTCTTTCCAGGTGTTAAACACTTAGACAAGTACTTCATTATCACAGCTATTTATATAGCGCCACTTGTTCCTGTTTAATTGAACTGGAGACTGGGAAATTCAGCGATTAATTAAAGGAGCCTCTTCTTGAAGTGACTTTTTTTTTTCCAGATGCCAAATCCTTTTGAGTTAAAGTGTAGGGGAATCTCCCGTTGAAATCTGGAGAGTTTGCAGAGTTGAGGATTATTAGATACTCCCCTATGAATCACTTGCAAAGTTCCTGGCAGATGGCTGGACTTTATAGGCCAATATGAAAGTTCCTCCTCGATGCTCATAAAATATTTGTGTCTTGGAAAGGCCTTTCAGAACTCTCATAAAACGATCACAGTTGCAGCAAGTTAGGCGCTCTACATACTCCAAGCATTGTGCCAAGTTTAGCATGTCCGCCCCGCGGAGATCAGCTGTGTACTAGGCCGAAAATGTTCTGTCAGTGGGCAATATACTTATAGTTCTGTGTTTGTGGTCCATTAAAAATACCTAAGTATTTATTCATTTTATAGGCATTGTTAAAGCGGCTGTTCAACTTTTAGAATGAGAAGAAGTCTATAGTGGGGTCCCCAACTTTTTTTTTATCCATGAGCCACATTCAAGTGTAAAAAGAATTGGGGAGCAACGCAAACATGAAAAATTTTCCTGGGTGGTGCCAAATAAGGGCTGTGATTGGCTATTCTGTAGCCCCTATGTGGACTGGCAGCTACAGGAGGCTCTGTTTGGCAGTACGTCTGGTATTTATGCAACTAAAACTTGTCTCCAAGCCTGGAATTCAATAATAAGTACCTGCTTTGAGGCCACTTGGAGCAACGTCCGTCCGGTAAGGGAGCAACATGTTGCTCATAAAACACTGGTTGGGGATCACTAAAGTAGAGAGTGATATTCTTAAAAAAAATTAACTTTTTTTTGTGTTTTTTCTATCTTATTGCTCAGCAGCTCTCTTCCAGTTTGCAATTTCAGCAGCTATCTGGTTACTTGTGTCCAAGTTTCCTTAGCAGTCAAGCTGTGGTGTAAATGAAAGTCTGGAATATGAATAACCGAGGGCCCAAACGGAAAACTGTAACAATAAAATGGTAGCCTCACAAAGTAATTCTTTTTTTGGCTCCCGGGATCAGCGACCCCAATTTGAAGCTGTAGAGAGTCTGAAGATGATGGAAAATAATTCATGGAGATGAATAGTTAGAAAACACCAGTGACTGAAAATGTGATTAGCACTTCAATCAAAACAAGCAAGGTAATGCAGGCAGAGGTATTAAAGGAACAGTAACACCAAAAAATTAAAGTGTTTTAAAAGAATGACTGTATCCTGTACTGTTGCTCTGCACTGGTAAAACTATTGTGTTTGCTTCAGAAACACAACTATAGTTTATATAAACAAGCTGCTGCGTAGCAATGGGCAGCCATTCACAGTAGATTACAGATACGTTCTGAAGAATCCCATTGTATACTACAGAGTTTATCTGCTATCTGCTGTGAATCCAGCGCCCTTTCTCCTTTTTCAGCTTTGAATGGCTGCCCCCATGGCTACACAGGAGCTTGTTTATATAAACTATAGTAGTGTTTCTGAAGCAAACACACCAGTTTTACCAGTGCAGAGCAACAGTACATGATATTGTCATTACTGACTTTCATTATTTGTTGTTATTGTTCCTTTAAAGAATTTTCTAGCCAATAACAGCCTTTTCTGTTTCCAGTGGCCTGACTTGTTAACTGCAAGGAAAATGCCAAGACCTCATGAAATTAAGCCTGACCAGTTCAGCAAAGTGAGAATGAAGTTGTAGTACTTTAGGGAAATTTGGTCAAAAAAAAAAGTCTTTGTGCATATCCATTGCTTGTAGAGGTCAGACAATTAAGTGATTACAATGCTAAGACCATGATATCCACTTTGGTTTTTCAGCTAGTGACAATCGGCCAAAATGGTTTTGGAAAATGGTCTAATACACATTCTCTGGATGATAGTTATCTATGACAGCTGATGTCAGATTGGGCATACCTCCCAACCGTCCCGTTTTGAGCGGGACAGTCCTGCTTTTGGCAGCTCAACCCGCAGTCCCGGATATGTCCCGAGTTTCTCTTTGATCTGCTGCACTGAACAACTAGAAAAAGATACAAAGTGTGTGACTTAATTGGCTCTTGGCAGAGAACCCAGAATACATACTTAACATACTTTTGTAACGGTTTTTGATAAGAAAAGAACTTACACAACTTAAATGGCAATTCAGGCGGGCTGGGCTGAAACCAGTGGGAGCTGTGGGTTTGGGGCGACTTCCACACATTCTTCATGGGCGCGGCCCGGATTTGTGGCAAGTCCAAATCCTGGGCCCAGGACTTCACAGATAAAGGAGCGGCTGTGCTTCCTGACCCCTCTCAACTAATCATACGTATGTGTTCTTTCCCCCTGCGTAAATCCCGAGGGGGGTGGGTAGGGTTGCCACCTTTTGCAGCGGCGGAGACCAGGCAGGGCTGCAGGTCCGTGACATCAGGGGTGGGGCCGTTATGTTGTTGGGTGTATCTGTGACATCAGGGGGCGGGCTATGACACTGTGATTGGCCAATCGCCGTGTCAGTCAAGGGAATCCTGCCCAGTTTTCCTTATTTGGAAAACCGGGCAGGAAGTTTTGACCCGGACAGCCCATCAAAATACCGGGCTGTCCAGGTCAAAACCGGACAGGTGGCAACCCTAGGGGTGGGGGCTGGATGATGGCAGCCTCTCTGCACCCACACACAAAATCTGGCCCTGCGCACACAAGTTCAACTCAAACCCGCCCACGGCCAACAAAGGTTGTGTGGAAGTCAGCCCAAACTCGCAGATCACGTGACCTTACAATGCCCCACTCCCGCCTCCATTTGGAGCTGTAAAGACTTGTGCCTGCATGTCTTGTCTCGTCAGTGACATCAGAGCAGGGTGGGCGTGGGTCTATAAATACAGAGGAGTGTCGGGTTAGGGTCAGGTGCAGATCGCAAGGGGCAGTTTAGGGTCAGGTACTAGGGTTGCCACCTTTTCTGGAAAAAAATACCGACCTTCCTATATATTTATCTTTTTTCCCTATTAATATCATTGGGATCAACCATAATTTTTACCGGCCTGGTGGCAACCCTATCAGGTACTCATACATCTCTAGTGCATGGCCATTTTCAGGTGCTTTGCTGGTACCTGGGTATACACCGGTGGAGAATACAGTCTATGTGCCATGGGGCTATCGGATCTTATGAGAACTTTAAAGGAAAACTTAAGGAAAACATGTTAAGAAAAACTTAAACAATGTAGGTCTCTATAAAAAATATTGCATAAAACAGCTCATATGTAAAACCCTGCTCCATTTAAATAAACCATTTTCATAATAATATACTTTTTTAGTAGAATGTGTCATTGGGTAATCATAAATACAAAATTGGCATTTTAAAAAAATAAGGGCCACCCCCTGGGATTGTATGATTCACGGTGCACACAAACAAACCAAACATGTTAGGTCACATGAGCCCATTAAAACACAGAGTTGTGTCTTTTGCTTCCACCCTTCTTCCTGTTCCAGTTAGAGCTGCAGTATTTCTGGTCAGGTGATCTCTGAGGCAGCACACAGACAAAATGGTGGTTCAAGGCAAGAGATGTAAAAGGGCAATATTTACTTCAATATATTTTCCAGTTTGTTAAGATTCTGTAATATGCCACTTAGTTTGATATAAACCGAGTATTCATTTTGGGGGTTTCGTTTTGCTTTAACAAAGTTCTGCTGAATGGCATGCACCTTTAACAAGACTACTGAAGAATAATAACAGCACTTCTGCAACAAGTGTCCTTTTCTTCTTTATCCTCCCATTGAATAAAACGAATATTAGAGCTTTGTCCATTCTCAAAGCTCACAAAATGCCTCAAAAAAAACCTCAGCCTCAAGATCTGCCGTTGCTACATCTGAGCCAACTGGGCCCATTTCCCACAAGACTGGTATTTCTGCATACATCGGCTTATCAGGCTGATCTTATGCCCACCTAAGCTGTCACTCAAATGAATATTCACAGAGTGGACGTTTTATTTAAGATAATTCCTATAATTGTGAGATACCTGAATCCATACTGCAGGGTCAGAATCAGATCCTGTCATCGCCCTTAATAGTTTCCACCAGAATGATAGACTGGAACTGACAGGCCTTGCTATGTTTTGGTTTGAATCTATGAAGCTGTGTTACAGGATTGTTTTTCTTTATTCCATGTAGTCAAGCCAAGGCTGGAAACCTACAGTATGATGGAGGCCACAAGCAGCTCATTATGTCCCTGTGGTTCCAGATATTGATCTTCCCTTTCTGGCTCTGTGCCCTCTTTCTGTCATTGTTTAGCTATAAAGGCAGTAACTGGCTGAAAATATGTGTCCTTATTATATTCCACCACTTAATATAAAATATATGCTAATTGTGTGTTCTCTTTGTCTACTGCTTATTTCCCTTTAGTCACTGATGTATAATAGCACAGATAGTATTAGGGATGCACTGAATCCACTATTTGGGATTTGGCCGAATCCCAGAATCCTTGGTAAAAGATTCGGCCGGACACCGATCTGAATCCTAATTTGCATATGCAAATTAGGGACAGGAAAGGAAAAAGTGGAAGAAAATCTTCTTTTGTGATGAAAAGTCACATTATTTCCCTACATTCCCCTAATTAACATATGCAAATTAAGATTCAGATTCGGCCAGGAACAAGGATTCGGCTGAATCTGAATCCTGCTGACAAAGGCCGAATCCTGGATTCGGTGCTTCCCTAGATAGTATCTGAATAGAAGATTCCCTCTATATATACGACAGACAGCCATCAATTTACAAATTCTCCATAGAAAGCCACTGCAACAGCGCCATCTATTGATAGCCTACAGTGATATTGAGATCAGTGGAGAATATGGATAAATACTTCTGTGGCGAGCAATATATCACTTACCGCTATATAAATACAATATCACTATTATTCCTGTAAATGTCAGCATATTATGAAATATTTTTTATTATTTTATTAATTAAATGTATTTCATTTTATTTATTTCATTTTTAAAGTAGCCATTTTGAAAAACTTCTCTTCCAGTCCTAGACCAGACCTATGCAATGTAAAAAAAAAAAAAAGTAGACTTTCCAGCTCCCAACATATAGCCACGCATCTGCAATTTTACAATTGTCCCTGGCTTCCCTTTCAACTGTGGGGATGGAACTACGAGTCCACAGCTGGAGGGAGTTGAGTACTATATTCATTTATTTTGCCTACAGCTGGCCTATGTGTTGATGTTGGTCAGTAGATGTTGATCAGCCCATTCTGGCTCTGTTGCCAAACTAGCGGATCTTTTCCCAATATGCCCACTAATTTACTGTCATAACGTTTGGCACACCCATCAGAGACTATGAGCCTACGATAAATTGCCCTTCCTGTGGCATGAAACGCGTAAGGCTTTTTATGGATTTTGTACAAATAAACTAGAATGTTTTTAAACTTAAAGCGGTTGTTCACTTTTGAGATAACTCTTAGTATGATGTAGAGAGTGATATTCTGAGACAATTTGCAATTGGTTTTCATTTTTTATTATTTGTGGTTTTTGAGTTATTTAGCTTTTTATTCAGCAGCTCTTCAACTTGCATTTTATGCAATCTGGTAACTAGGGTCCAAATTATCCTAGCAACCATGCATTGATTTGAATAAGAGACTGGAATATGAATAGGAGAGGCCTCAATAGAAAGATGAGTAGTACAAAGTATCAATAACATTAAGGGGCCAATTTACTTAGCTCGAGTGAATTTTAAATGTTTTTTTTTTGGCTACTTCGACCATCGAATGGGCTACTTCGACCTTCGACTATGACTTCGAATTGAACGTTTCGAACTAAAAATCGTTCGACTATTCGACCATTCGATAGTCGAAGTACTGTCTCTTTAAAAAAAAACTTCGACCCCCTAGTTCGCCAACTAAAAGCTACCAAAGTCAATGTTAGCCTATGGGGAAGGTCCCCATAGGCTAAGCTATATTTTTTTGGTTGAACAAAAATCGTTCGATCGATGGATTACAATCCTTCGAATCGAAGGATTTAATCGTTCGATCGAACGATTTGATCGTTTGATCGACCGATTCTTCGTTCGATCAAACGATTTTTCATTCGATCGAACGAATAGCGCTAAATCCTTCGACTTCGATATTTATCCTTCGAAGTCGAAGGATTTAACTTCGACAGTTGAATATCGAGGGTTGGATATGTTGGATATTTTTGCCTGTGTCTTCCTTGGACATGTGTGCAATGTTTTTAATACCTGTGAACCTCCATAGCATGACATTAGCCTTTCTTTTAGGACTCTCCTCAGTCCTCTGGCCTGCACAACTATACATTCTCCATGTCCCGGGTAAAAGAACAAAAGCTAAGCCTCTGTGTAGAAATACAGTAATTTTCTCTGGAATCAGGTTAGCCATATTGACAACATTTCTGGGGAAAAGTATGTGCAGACACAATGAGATTATGAAATGGACAATACAGTACTTACTTTGTCGAGTGATAACCAGGACACGATAAATCTCCCCCTTGTAGCAGATGTTTTGGATTTGGCCAGCCAAATCTATTTTTCTTTGTTAAAGGGTTGTCGTGATTTTTATGGTGTCGTTTTTATTCATAAATTACAATGCTTACACTGCAAATAATTCACTTTACCATATTAAATGTCATTCCTAATCCAAGAAGTGTATTTTATTTAGTTGTAATATTGGTGTGTAGGCGCCATCTCAGGTCATTTTGCCTGGTCAGGTGCTTTCAGAAAGAGCCAGTGCTGCACTATGGAACTGCTTTCTGGCAGGCTGTTGTTTCTCCTACTCAATGTAACTGAATGTGTCTCAGTGGGACATGTTTTTTTTCTATTGAGTGCTGATCTTAGATCTACCAGGGAGCTGTTAACTGGTTACCTTCCCATTGTTCTGCTGATGGCTGCTGGGGGTGATATCACACAAACTTGCAACTGTAAAGAGTGAGTGAAGTTTATCAGTGAACAAGTCACATTACTGGGGGTAGAGTCCTGCACGGAACCAATTTCCAAGACCCGCGACCCGCATATTTACCCACTTTAAACCACTACCCGACCCAGACCTGCAATTGCCTTATCTGCAACCCGACCTGCAACCTGCCGACCACAATCAAACAGGAAGTGATGTTGCTGCAAACCGGAATTGACATCATCAAGAGGGGGCGGGGACTGGGGTTGCCACCTGGCCGGTAAAAATTATGGTTGATCCCAATGTTATTAATAGGGAAAAAATATAAATATATAAGAAGGCCGGTATTTTTTTCCAGAAAACGTGGCAACTCTAGCGGGGACAGAAACATGTTTTGTAAAACTTTAAAAGGAGTAAAATATAGACAATATTACATAAGATAAGAAATTTAGATGAGAACCGCATCCTGTCCCGCATCTATAACCGCACCTGAAAATCCTCCCCTCATTCCGCAAGGTGCCCACTTTTTTTGCGGGTACCCGACCTGCTGCAGGACTCTAACTGGGGGGCACCTGGAAAACTGACTATTTCTAACCAGATGTCCGATTTCAAGATTAAATATAACAAATCAGTTTGCTCTTTTGAAAAACAGATTTCAATGCAGAAGTCTGCTGGACCAGCACTATTAACTGATGCGTTTTGAAAAAAAAAAATTCCCATGACAGTATCCCTTTATAAATCTTGTTCACCTTTTAGTTAATTTTTAGCATGATGTAGAAGTGTAGAGAGTGATATGTGACAATTTGCAACTGGTTTTCATTTTTTATCTGTGTTTTTTTTGCTTATTTAGCTCTTTATTCAGCAGCTCTCCAGTTTGCAGTTTCAGCAGTCTGATTGCTAGGGTCCAAATTATCCTAGCAACGATGCACTGATATGAATGAGACTGGAATATGAATAGGAGAGGCTCTGAATAAAAAGATGAGTAATAAAAAGTAGCCATAACAATAAATGTTTAGCCTTACAGAGCAGAATAAGAAGGCAAATAATTCAAAAACTATAAAGAATAAATAAGGAAGACCAATTGACAAGTTACTTAGACCATTCTGTAACATACTTAAGTTCTACAGAGCAGAATAAGAAGGCAAATAATTCAAAAACTATAAAGAATAAATAAGGAAGACCAATTGACAAGTTACTTAGACCATTCTGTAACATACTTAAAGTTAACTTAAAGGGGATATAAAAGGCAAAAAAATAAAATCCCATTTTTACTTTCTTTGATGAAAAAGAAACCTATCTCCAATATACTTTAATTAAAAAATGTGTACTGTTTTTATAAGAAACCTGACTGTGTGCAGTGAAATTCACCCTTCGTTTTACTTGCTCTCACAGCTGCAGTTAGGAATCTTCAGACGGTCCCTAACTTCTGTGCAGGGAAACAATCAGACTTTCAAATGACAGGGGGGAGCCCCTCACCTTACAGTCGAGCAGCTTTGTTTGTTTCCCTGTAATAACTGTGTAGATTTATATCCACAAACCCAGTGTAGTCTGTTTATTCTGATTATTAATCAGTCTTGCTGTATCGGCTTCTCGCAGATATTATTTGACTCGTTTGACGATCCCTAAGCAGCCCAGACCACACTGAGCATGTGCACAGTCTTGGTCTTGCAAAAATGTATAAGATGGTGACCCCCTGTGGCCAACTTTGAAAGTATAAATCATTTGTTTTATTAGGCTTGTGGTGCAGTAGGTTCATGTTTATGTTTAGTATACAAAATACAGCATTTCTAACATTATTCTAGTTTAGACTTTAGTTGCCCTTTAAAGGTGAACCACCACTTTAAGTGATTTCTACTGCACATGACCCCTGCAAAGAGATTGGGCACTGTAGCTCAATCACAGATACAATGTAAAATAGCCAATTGCATGTACATTAAAGTATAAAAAAATTATAATTTAATCAGACATCTTGCCAAATCTTTTGCGGGGAAAATAGGCCAACAGAGAAATCTTAAAATAGGCAGATCGGTGCTGTCCAACCCAAAAATCCTCACTTCCAACTCTGTGTCCCGAATTAAAATAGCAAAAAGTAAAGTCGTTGCGTATTTCGCTTTCTAAAACCCGCCAGAAGAGGGGAGCGCATGAGCCTGGCCCTGTCGTTACTGCTAATGTGTTTCATATTTTATCTTTTCCATTTTTGCTGTGTTGTCTAATGATGTCTGGTACAGTAGTAAAAACTTCTGCTGATTTTACTCAAAATCTGACATTTTTATCTGCGAGCATCAAAAAATAATTGTGGCATGAAAGGATACACATATTTGAAAGTTAATTAAGCAGAACCTATTTTGCGTATTATTTTTTTCCCCCCCTTTAATCTCCTTACTGCGGGGAGTCTCTGAGTAAAGCGTGACAGTGTCGTTTTGCACATTAAAAGTGAATTTCTTGCCACTTTATTTATGAACAGGGGGGAGCATTTTGGGGTCAGAATATCCAAAGCATTTTTATTTCATTTGTACTCTGAACTAACATGTTTTTTTTTTTTTCATGTGTGGTTTCTGTTGAAATTGAAAAGTTTATAATGCAAATGCTGCTGTATATGAAAAAAGTTAAATATTGTAAGTAACGGATAGCACACCCAGTTGAAAAAAATAAATTTATTACAAAAAAGGAAAAAATAACAAACAATATAAAAATTATATTTGGTGAGCCCAACGCGTTTCGACCTTAAGGGTATTCCTCGGGGGCACAGATAATAAAAAAACACCTTTTTGATTTTTTTATTATTTGTGCCCCTGAGGAAGACCCTTAAAGGGATACTGTCATGGGAAAACATTTTTTTTTCCAAATGAATTAGTTAATAGTGCTGCTCCAGCAGAATTCTGCACTGAAATCCATTTCTCAAAAGAGCAAACAGATTTTTTATATTCTATTTTGAAATCTGACATGGGGCTAGACATATTGCCAATTTCCCAGCTGCCCCAAGTCATGTGAGTTTGAGAAATGGAGTTCAGTGCAGAATTCTGCTGGAGTAGCACTATTAACTGATGCGTTTTGAAAAAACATGTTTTCCGATTACAGGATCCCTTTAAGGTCGAAACGTGTTGAGCTCACCAAATATAATTTTTTTGTTTGTTATTTTTTTCCTTTTTTGTAATAAATTCATTTTTTTCAACTGGGTGTGCTATCCGTTACTTACAATATTTAGCAGCTTGACTTGGAGACCCTGATGGGGATCCTCCTATGGATTAGCACCCCGAGGTTGTGCGTCTTCTCTCTTATTTTTGTATGTGAAAAAAGTGTCAGGCACTCCAAGAGACCAGTCCAAATCAAACAGCTTGGAGTTTTGTGCCATAGCTAGCAATACAATGCCTTATAACAAATATAGTCAGCCTATGGGATTTTGAAAGACGTATTTTATCAAAGGATGAACTTTCACTTTCACCCATTAATACTCTAGTAATAATCCCATAGAAATGAATGGATAGCAGTGGAATTTCACTCTAGTGGACTGTTGAGATCTCAAACTTAATTTTTTATTGTTTTTCCAAAATCTAAGATTAAAGTTGAATGTCCCTGTCTCTGGTGTTTGAGTCTGGCAGCTCAGTTATTAAGGTGCAGACTCTAAACTGTTACAGTTTTGCCACATTTAGTTGATACATTTCTCAGCAGCATCTCTGGAGTATTAGCAACTATTGTATCAATTCTAACAGCTGCCTGTAATGAAACCCAGAGATTCTGCTCAGCAGGGACAAAGAAATGTATCAACTAAATGTATCAATTTAGAACAGTTACAGGGTCGGCGACCCTTCCCAGAGCTGCGTTAGAAGGGGAAAAATGACAATCTACACTTCATTATTAGAAAAACAGTCACACATATAAAATAGAAAGTAATTGGAAAAAGTCTTTATTTATTGGGAATAATCTGAAACCAACTGAACTGAAAAAAGTGTTGGAAGGTGAACTACCCCCTTAAAGGACATGTAAAGGCAAAAAAATAAGATCCCATTTTTACTTTCTTTAATGAAAAAGAAACCCATCTCCAATATACTTTAATTACTTTAATTAAAACACGTGTACCGTTTTTATAAGAAACTGACTGTATGCAGTGAAATTCCCCCTTCATTTACTGCTGTGGATAGGAATTGTCAGATGGTCCCTCACTGCAGGGAAACAATCATACTTATGAACAGCAGGGGGAGCCCCCGCCTTACTTCCCAGCCATGCAGAATTCAAGCAGCTTTGTTTATGACGATCCCTAAACAGCCCAGACCACACTGAGCATGTGCACAGTCTTAGTCTTGCAAAGATGTTTAACAAAGTTACAAGATGGTGACCCCCTGTAGCCAACTTTGAAAGCATAAATTATTTGTTTGATTAGGCTTGTGGTGCAGTAAGTTCACGTTTATATTTAGTATACAAAATACAGCATTTCTAGCCTTATTCTATTTTAGACTTTAACTTTAAAGGCATTAACTGAATCAGCCACCACAACATTACCCAGCAGGTCATTCCCCAACCTCACTTTCCTCACTGTAAAGAACCACCAACATTGCTTCCAATAACAGTTCTATTCCTCTAGGGGTGGCCTCTGGGGCATTGATCATGGGAAAAAATGTACCTGCTATTTGTCTATAATGTCCTCTAATGTACTTGTAAAGTGTAATCATGTCCCCTCGCAAGCGCCTTTTTTCCAGAGAAAACAACCCCAACCTTGACAGTCTCCCCTCATAATTTAAGTCTTCCATCCCTCTAACCAATTTAGTAGCACTTAGTCTCTGTACTCTCTCCAGCTCATTTATATCCCTCTTAAGGACTGGAGTCAAAACTGAACTGCATACTCCAGATGAGGCCTCACCAGGGACCTATAAAGAGGCGTAATTATGTTTTCATCCCTTGAGTTAATGTCCTTATATATGCAAGACACTACCCTGTGGTGCTTCACTTACAACACTGGTCCAATTTTTGTTATTCAAGTCTAATCACAATATCAGAGAATGCATGAAATGCTGTGATTCCAGAAAATTATTAAGAAAGTTGGAGATAAATCTATCAAACTTGATCCAGGTTCACCTGTTAGGACTTAGGACCCAGTATTTTTTTCAACATAAATGTTGTCTAGTACAGGTATGGGACCTGTTATCCAGAATGCTCTAGAGCCAGGGTTTTCCAGATAACTGACCTTTCTATAATTTAGATTATTTTCATACCTTAAGTCTACTAGAAAATCATGTAAACATTAAATAAACCCAATAGGCTGATTTTTGCTTCCAATAAGGATTAATTATATCTTAGTTGGGATCAAGTACAAAGTAGTGTTTTATTATTACAGAGAAAAAGGAAATTATTTTTATTTGGATAAAATAGAGTACTGTATATGGGAGAAGGCCTTTGCATAATTCGGAACTTTTTGGATAACGGGTCCCATACCTGTAAATCAACATTTAGGGCAGTATTCTGAGCTGGAAATGCATTTTCCTTTCGCTGTACTTCCAGGTTTTTCAGTTTCCGTGAAATGTTTATTTGCGAAAGCGAATGTCCGAAAAAACGGTTCCTGATATGTTATCCAATCTGATCTTTAAGAAAAAAAAAGATTATTTCAGTTAATTCTGGCTGGCATTTTGCTCAATGATTTCAACAGACACTTGTCAAAGTCATTATGTAGAAAGAATGGTTGGTGCCAGCTCCGTAGTGAGGACATTTTTGTGGCAGAAGCTGGCAAAAAGTCTTCGATATTTCTAAATAGAGAGCAAAGTGCAAAAACACATGCGTAAAAAGTTGACTTTATTCCTCACATATATATTATAATTAGCAAAAACATGAAAAAGAAAAGAATAACTTTTTTTTTTTTTTTTTGGTTTTCAGACGTCGATAAAACAAAATGTTACTTATATAATATTCTTGAATTAGGTTAAAATTCCTAAGAGTGCTGGGATATTGGATGTAGGTCAGATCTTCCCAGGATCTGCTGAAATTATTTTCTTATTATCATAAGTTTAAAAACATTACCTGAATAATCTTTGTGCATTTTCTATTGTAAAACTTCTGATTCCGGCCTAAAGCTTATTTTAAGGCTAGGCCACTCAGTACAAGAACAAGCCTAATAAAACCTCAGCTCTAGGTCTTTGAGGTGTATACTCTTGCACCTTTAAGATAACGTTTAATATGTTCTAGATTGGCTTATTGTAAGCAACTTCAGTTGGTCTTCGTTTTTTTCTAGGAATACACCGTATCCGGGATTCAGCTGGATTCGGATGAACTGAATACAAATACAAAAAATCACGTGACTTTTCGTCACAAAAGCAAGAAAGTTTATCTTTGAGCTGGGCTAGCGGTTCTCTTTCCTCCTTCTTCCCCTAATTTACATATGCAAATTAGGATTCGGTTCCGTATTCGGCTAAATCTTTCACAAAGGATTCAGCCAATTCCTAAAATAGTGGATTTAGTGCATCCCTAATTTTTTTTTTTTGTTTAGCTTTTGAATTATTTGTCAACTTCTGACTCATTGCAGCTTTCAAATGGGGGGTCACTGATCCCATCTAAAAACAAATGATCTGTAAGGCTATAAATTTGTATTTGCTATTTTTTGTTAATCATCTTTCTATTCAAGCAATCTTTTATTCATATTCCATTTTATTATTCAAACCAATGAATGGTTGCTAGTGCAAGTTGGGCCCTAGCAACCAGATAGCTGAAACTGGAAAGCATAAAAAACACTGGAAAAAAAACATAAAAAAAAGGAAACAATAAAAAATGAAAACCAATTGCAAATTCTCAGAATATCACTCTCTACATCATTTAAAGGGGAACAACTCAGACCATGAAAAAGTGTCTTTTAAATACGGATGCATTGAATTCACTGATAAAAGATTTGGCCAAATCCAGAACTGAATCTGAGCCCTAATTTGCCTAATCAGAGCAAAAAAGACATTCTTTGTGTGATGAAAAGCCACATGATTTTAAGGATTTTAATTCAGTTCAGACAGGCACTTGGATTTGGCTGAATCCGAATCCTGCTTAAAAAGACTTTGCCGAACCCCGATCTGAATCCTGGCTTCAGGGCAGCCCAACTTTTACATCTCCAGTAGTTTGTAGTGTTGAAGTTCACCATCATGCACCAGTGGGTCGACACAATATTTGGGTCGCTTGTTATGGTGCCAGGGTACAGACAGTTATCTTCCAGGGCATGAATGAGTTAAGGTCTTGCCATTAAAATGCACGCAACTCAGGAGAGAAAAGCATCAAGTAGAACCAGATGAAGAGCACAAAAATCCCAGTTCTTTGTGTTTATGAGCAATAAGCTATAATGTTTATGATTTCAATCTGTAATTGGAACATTGAATATAAAGTCATAACAAACTTACAGAGGAATAGGAAAATGATAATAGTAAAAATCTGCCGAGCAAGCAGTACAATCGTGCTGACTCTGTACGTTTCACTGTTGCTTGTCTCGGCACAATATGTACACACGATGGATAAGTGTCCGCTTCACAGGTTGGGGTTGGATATTGGATCACAGCACCAAAAATACAGAGCAGCATAATCCTCCTACAGGTTCACATACCTCCTCTCTTTTATCTTTTATTTTCTGATCAGTTAAATACCCACCCAAACAAATTAATGTAAAATTGCTGAGTTCTCTAACATTATATTTACTGCTAATATCATGAAAGGTTTGTCAGTTTCTTAACAGGAGTGCCCCTGCTGTTCTCACTGGCCATCTTCTCTATCAAATATTGTTAATACCTTTAAGGGCAGGGGCACACAAAGCTACTGTGGGAGATTGCCCATCCACAAACTGATTCTCATGCCCGGATTTGTGGAAAGGCCACCTAGGCCGGCGCCTAGGGTGGCAGGATTTTAGGGGGGCGGCATGCTGCCCAACCACACCCACTTTGGTTCAAAAACACTGGGGATGCACAGGAGATACAATCATTTTTTAAACTTCCCATGCACCAATCCCCATTGCTCCAGTCCAGATGATGAAAATTTGCACAAATAAAGGGGAGGGAACAGGGGCGACGAACGGCAGTGGGCCTAGGGGCACCTACTATGTAAATCCAGCCCTGCTGATTCTTCTTCAGTTCTTCGGGCGACTAATCTCCCCGACCTGCCTTCCCTCCGGTTAGAATCTAAATTGCTGTTGGGATGGCACTCGGAGCACTTAGTTTTCCGAAGTCGTCCGAAGTTTCCTCGTGAGGCAACTTCGGAAAATGAAGCACTCCGAGTGACATGCCGCCTGTGATTTAGATTATAGCCGGCAACAAGGCTTTTTGGGAATATTAGCCGCCCAAAGAAGAGGTGATTTGTCACCGGGCGACTAAATCTCCCCAATTCTTAGCGTGTGCCCTTACCCTAAGAGTGCCTTGGACTATTTCCTGACCAAGCATCATATCCAAGGCTATAGTGATACCATCATCTGCAATTAGTATTGATATTGGTATACACGTAGAGGTTCCATTATCCAGAAACCCGTTATTTAAAAAGCTCCAAATTACAGAAAGACCATCTCCATTTTATTCAAATAATCCAATTTTTTTTAAAAATATCCCTTTTCTCTGTAATAATAAAACAGCACCTTGTACTTGATCCCAACTAAGATATAATTAATCCTTATTGGAAGCAAAAACAGCCGATTGGGTTTATTTAATGTTTACATGATTTTCTAGTAGACCTAAGGTTCGAAGATACAAATTATTGAAAGATCTGTTATCTGAAAAACCCCAAGTCCCGAGCATTCTGGATAGCAGGTCTCATACCTGTATATAGGTATATAAATGGGGTTTTGCCTTCCTCTGGATCAACTAGCTGTTAGAGAGGTTAAAATAGAGTTAAAAGGTTGAACTTGATGGACGTGTTTCTTTTTTCAACCTAACTTACTATGTTACTATCTAAGTGTAGATGGGTGGGTTGCGCCCCCTGAAACGTTGATGCACAGCTGGTCACAATAAATGGGGTAAGCTCCCCGACTGCATATAATTGAGTGTGTGGCTCCTTTCAGTTTTATTACTAAAGAACTGTGGGGCGCCAGTTAATATGTAGAAGTCTATATGGTGTCATTGGACTGGTGAAAGACCTTGAGGTCTCTGTGGTAATTTTCTTTAGGCAATAGTGATGTTTCTTCTTTATATGACCACTCAGCAAGAAACTGCAAATTGTTGGGTCCTGCAGTCAACTGATGACATAATATCAGTTATAAAGATACAATGAACTTGTTTTTTTTTCTTCAGAATCTCAAAAAACATTCCCACAACTAAAGACGTCGAACCACTGCTTGAAATCGATAGCGATATCAGGAGTTTTGAAGTCTTTTTGGCCTCTAGGACCCCAGTGCTCATCACAAGAGATGTGAAAACCTTTCTGCCATGCACAGTCAACTTGGATCCAAAGCTGAGAGAAATCATTGCGGGTAAGTGGATGTGTTTTTCCCTGTTCTGCAGTCGAGGGTATGGAAACGGCAGAAAAAGATGGATACATAGAGGAACATGGGTGCTTATATAAGGGGTTCACATCGGACATCATGGGGCAATGATCCATGGGATATGATTCATTATTCCAGGGCAATCTCTCATGCTGCTGGCTAATTTTGCTTTTGCAGATGTTCGTGCAGCAAGAGACCAGATGAATATTGGAGGATTCCCATATCCCACACTTCCCTTGCAAGATGCTCCACCCAGGGCAGCCTCTGTATTCAGCCAGCCATCTTCAGTCTGCTCCTCATCTTCATTTAACGGACCCTTCCCTGCTGGGGTAATGTCTCCACAGCCACCAAGCAGCTATTACAGTGGGATGACCGGACCACAGCATCCCTTTTATAATCGGGTAGGTGGCGTTCTGTATTCTCGGTTTGGAAATAAGCAGAACATTTTGGGAATCTGTCAGTCTTTGCTTTTCTTACATTTTTAATATTGCTAAGAATCAGCACTGCAGTTCATTTGTTATTGGATATAGTTTATTGGCTCAGTTACCTGGGTTGCTCACACCTGCTGTAATCTCCTGGCTTATCGCTGTACATAAGGGGTACCTTGGTATTGATGAGACTCTCATCTCTCTGTATGCAGAACAATACGGAACCTGGTTTTGCTTCTCCATTATCTATTTCCATGGAAAAACCTATGGGATCAAGCCCACTAGGTTTTAAAATACAGCAAGGGTAACTCCTGATTATATCGACTGTTTATCCCTGCCAAAGGTGGACGTTTACAGACCAATAAAAACGGCTGACTCTTCCACTCTAGTCTGAGTTGTGAGAAGTTTGAAGTCCTGGATCATTGCTGCTAATGAGAAGCTGAAACTTTAGGCTGGTGAAACACGTTCAGTATAGAAAATATTATATTTTTAACCATATTCATGTTTAAGGGTTTAGTTCTCCTTTAATGCTGCCTTCTTCCAAGTAGCCTTTTTAGACACATGGCATATGTAAAGCCTGGTAAGTGTTCCATGATGAGCACAGTGGGCTTGTGGAGACCCTCTCCTCATCTGTATATAAAATCTCATGAGCCTGTGCATACACAATCAAGTGGGAGGGTAACGTCCACTCATAACCAGCGAGGTGGCCAACCTTGCATTGCAGTTAGCCAGTGCTATTAGAGATGCAATTTGTACAGCTCGTGATATATATAGAAATCTATTAATGTATCCTTTCATAAAGAACAATTGTCTCCTACTCCCACACCATAAATAAAGTAGATTGGTTCTTGGCAGGTTCTTCATATAGAAGACATCAAATATGCCAGCGCACATATAAAATCCTACACTAAATCTGCAAGAAATCCTGATTCCTCCCTAAAGGGCCAGCTGAGGACTGAAATTATAGTAATAGTGTTAAAGCCTATTTTGATTCACATTTAATCTAGTATGGCTGAACGCTCCCGCACTAACTAATCTTAAGGTGGCCATACACGGGCCGATAAAAGCTGCCGACAGACCGTGTCGGCAGCTTATTGGCCTGTGTATGGGGCCCCACGATGGGCTTCACCGATCGAGATCTGGCCGAAAGTCGGCCAGATCTCGATCGGATGGGACAGAAAATCGCGGCCGCATCTATTCGTTGATGCGGTCCCGCGACCCGACCGCCCGTTTGGGCATCGTTAGGATCCGATCCTTGGGCCCTAGGGCCCACGATCGGATCAGCCGATATTGCCCTCAAGGTGGGCATATCGGAGGGAGATCCGCTCGTTTGGCGACATCGCCAAACGAGCGGATCTCTCCATGTATGGGCACCTTTAGGAAGGTGTCTTCTGGCAAAGCAATACAATCTTGAGTCTTTTTCCCATATGTAATAAAAGAAACTAAATTTGCCCAGGGGCAGTGACTATTAGCAACCAATGAGATGTTTGCTTTTAAATAGGTGATGAGTAAATGCTTCCTGTTGATTGGTTGCTATGGGTTTCTGCTACTGGGCAAACTTAGTGCCTTTTGTTACAAAACCCTCTTTGTGACTAAAGCTGGCCATAGATGTAAAGATTTTTAAAAGATCCAATCGTCATCGTGAGACCACGATTATCTCGAAACGATTGTACTAATTGTCCATCAACTAAAAAGTCCAATTTGCCAGGAAAACAAAGGGGAGCTGCCTGCTTGGCCCTGCAAACATAGATAGATTGCATAGACCAACAAAGATTTTTTAACCTGGTCGATCAATTTTCTGACAGATGTCGGCCGAAAAATCATAAGATTTACGATCGTTCGAATCCCACTAACCGCACGATAATTTCGAAGGATTGGTCGGACTTCGCTAAAATCGGTCGTTCGGCAAGAAAAATCTTTGCGTCTATGGGGACCTTTATAAAGAAATAAACCTGACAGAGTCTTTAAACCCTTCCCTTGCCTCATGCTGAAGCGATAGATCCTGGGACTTTAAGTCCCTCTGTTTTCTAGAGAATTTATTCACCACCCACCATGGAAAGCAGACGGGGATGGGTGAAGTGTAGGGGTTGTTCACCTTTAAATTAACTTTTAGTATAATGTAGAGAGTGATATGCAATTGGTTTCATTTTTTTGTGGTTTGTGAGTTATTTAGCTTTTTTATTCAGCAACTCTCCAGTTTGTAATATTAGCAATCTGGTCGCTAGGGTGCAAATTACCTTAGCAACGGTGAATTGATTTGAATAAGAAAGGAATATGAATAGGAGAGGCCTGAATAGAAAGATGAGTAATAAAAAGTAGCAATAACAATACATTTGCAGCCTTACAGAGCATTTGTTTTTAGATGGGGTCAGTGACCCCCATTTAAAAGCTGGATACTGTTAGAAGAAGGAGGTAAATAATTTAAAAACCCAATAGGCTGGTTTTGCCTTCCATAAGGATTAATTATATCTTAGTTGGGATCAAGTACAATGTACTGTTTTGTTATTACTGAGAAAAAGCGAATCATTTTTAAAATTTGGATTATTTTGATAAAATGAGACCACCATTCCATAATTCAGAGCTTTCTGGATAACGGGTTTCTGGATAGTGGATACCATAATTAAAGCATTTCATCTAGCGCAAGTCAAGCTGATCCTTTACTGTACCAATCCTGCCCATGTTAAACCGGTTTTATTGCAAAACAAAAGGGCATTTAAAGAACCCATTGCATTACTTATTTATAGCTCAAGTATATAAAGGCACGTAGGGAAATAGGCAAAAACCCATCGCTAGGAAAATCCTATTCTGAAATAAGTCTCTAATAAAGCCAATGTGTAAATATAATGGCAGGATCCCCCACATGGGAGCAGAGAGGAGGACTAGGAAAGGCACACGCTACATATTATTACTGGTACCAAACAAGTCATTAGGTTTTGCTCATTCACTGCAAAATGTTTATAAAAAATGGCTTTTGAATATTTTTAATAAATGTACTATTAACATGTACACACATTGTACGGCACACTGTATTTACTGAATAGCAGGATTATGCGAGGTTGGGGTTGTGCAATAAGAGGTGAAGAATTTGCTCCGTTTATAGTAACCCATACCAACCAATCAGCAGCTAGCATTAAAGGAAAACTATACCCCCCAAACAATGTAGGTCTCTATAAAAAGATATGGCATAAAACAGCTCATATGTAAAACCCTGCTTCATGTAAATAAACCATTTTCATAATAATATACTTTTTTAGTAGTATGTGCCATTGGGTAATCCTCAATAGAAAATTGCCATTTTAAAAAATAAGGACAGCCCCCTGGGATTCTAGGATTCACAGTGCACACAAACAAACCATACTTGTTAGGTCACATGAGCCAATTAACAGACAGAGTTGTGTCTTTTGCTTTCACACTTCTTCCTGTTACAGTTAGAGTTGTAGTATTTCTGGTCAGGTGATCTCTGAGGCAGCACACAGACCATCACAAATTGGTGGCTCAAGGCAAGAGATGTAAAAGGGCAATATTTACTTAAATATATAGACCAGTTTGATAAGATTCTTTAATATGCCACTTAATTTGATATAAACTATCTTTTGCTTAAGTGTTCATTTTGGGGGTATAGTTTTCCTTTTACTGGTTACCCATTTTAGCCCCAGCTTGTAAAATGTGTAGTGCTGGCTCTCAATTGCTCGACTGCCGGGGAAATTGTCTGGCAATGCCCAGTGCTGCAACATTAAAGGAGAACTAAACCCTAAAAATTAATGTCTAAAAATGCCATATTTTATATACCTGTACTTATATGTAATTCAACTTTTAGTATGTTCTAGAATGGTCAATTCTAAGTAACTTTTCAATTGGTCTTCATCAATTATTTTTTTTATAGTTTTTTTCAATTATTTGCCTTCTTCTAACTCAAGCTTTCAAATAGGGGTCATTGACCCCATCTAAAAACAGAAGCTCTGTAAATCTACAAATCTAATGTTTTTGCTACTTTTTGTTACTCATCTTTCTATTCAGGTCCTCTCCTATTCATTCAGTCTCTTATTCAAATCAATGCAAGGTTGCTAGGGTAATTTGGACTCTGGCAACCGGATTGCTGAAATTGCAAACCGGAGAGCTGCTGAATAAAAAGCCAAATAACCCAAAAAACACAAATAATAAAACATGAAAACCAATTGCAAATTGTCTCAAAAAAATCACTCTACATCATACTAAAATTTAATTTAAAGGTAAACAACACCTTTAACTTATTGCACCAGCCTAAAGTTTCAGCTTGTCAATAGCAGCAATGATCCAGGACTTCAAACTTGTCACAGGGGGTCACCATCTTGGAAAGTGTCTGTGACACTCACATGCTCAGTGGGCTCTGAGCAGCTGTTGAGAAGCTAAGCTTAGGGCTCGTCACTAATTATCCAGCAGAAAATGAGGTTGGTCTGTAATATAAGCTGATGCTACAGGGCTGATTATTAAATTCTGATGCTAATTGCACTGGTTTCTGTGCTGCCATGTAGTAATTATCTGTATTAATTACTAATCAGCCTTATATTGTGACATTTCTATTCTATATGTACTGTATATTGTGAGTGGGTCCCTAAGCTCAGTAAGTGACAGCAGCACAGAGCATGTGCAGTGAATCAGCAGAAAAGAAGATGAGGAGCTACTGGGGCATCTTTGGAGACACAGATCTTTACTGCTAAAGGGCTGTAGTTGCCTTGGGCTGGTACAGAAGCCCAAAACATAACGTAGAACATTTCTAGCTACTTCTTTAGTTTGGCTTTAGTTCTCCGTTAAAGCGTTGAACTGACAGGTGATCAAAGGGGAACTATAGCTTAAAATGAATATGGCCAGAAACACTATTATATTTAATTCTCTTATTGTACAAACCTAGAGGTTCTGCAGCCCTATAACAGAATGAGCCAGGCCGTCAAAGCTATCCAGGGCAGATAACCGTATTCTCATCTTGTTAGGCCATATTTTCAGTGTCGTCAGCACCGCACATGCTCAGTATGCTTTGGGCAGCTGGTGAGAAGCTAATCTTAGGGGTCGTATGAAATTGTTACGTTCAGTTACATCTGTCATTGAATCTGATGCTTTCAACAAAATGTTGAAAACGTTCAGATATTGCAGGTCTTTTTCAATGTTCCACCTTAAAAGACGGTCCAGATTTGGTTTTTGAGGCCCACTCTGATGCAACCCATGAAAGGGACTAGCCCAATCACCTAGACTTGCAGGCGAGAGCAACACGATAACTATAGTAACATGAAGCACAATGCATTTTGCATATCATGGGCCTCCAGGACTAAACTGGGCTGCCATGTTGACCCCCCATTGAATGCATTCATCTGTGTGTGTTTTTTTTTTTCAATTTATTCCTCCTGTGTATTATTGTTACCTTTTTATTTCTTCATTCCTGCGTGTTTTCTTTTCTTTTTTTTTTTCATAGCCATTCTTTGCACCTCATGCTTACCTGCCAAGGTATTACTTTGGCAACCCCCAACATCCCATGTCACGCCCATCTTTTAAACACAGTGTGTCCAGGGAGCAGAACAATTGCCTAGTAAGTATGTGTAAATGTGCCAACTGGCAACTCTGAAATGTTTTTTTCTCAATTCTAGCCGAGATTCTAAAGCTGCAGAACTCTAATTACCCTATGTTTTGGTGGGAAGGTACACTGGAAAGCTCACCCTACATATACTGATGCAATTCAGTGGGCTGATCAGTTGGCTACCATATGGCCAGTATGTGGCCATCTACTTTAACTCAAGGCCTCATTTACCTTTGCTCTATGCTCACATGCAAGAGCAGTAAGGTAGTGCAAAAATGAGCCCCAAGTTTACATGCAGAAGCAGTAAGGGGTGCGAAAATGAGCCCAAGCTCACATCCAGGAGCAGTAAGTGGGTGCTAAAATGAGCCCCAAACTCACATGTAGGAGCAGTAAGTGGGTGCTTAAATTGCCCCAAGCTAACATGCAGGAGCAGTAAGGGGGTGCAAAAATGATCCCCAAGCTCTCATGCAGGAGCAGTAAGTGGGTGCTTAAATTTCCCCAAGCTCACAAGCAGGAGCAGTAAGGGGGTGCAAAAATGATCCCTAAGTTCTCATGCAGGAGCAGTAAGTAGGTGCTAAAATGAGCCCCAAGTTCACATGTAGGAGCAGTAAGTGGGTGCTTAAATTGCCCCAAGCTCGCATGCAGGAGCATTAAGGGGTGCTAAAATGAGTGCCAGGCTCACATGCAGGAGCAGTAAGGGGTGCTAAAATGAGCCCCAAGCATACATGCAGGAACAGTAAGGGGTGCTAAAATGAGCCCCAAGCATACATGCAGGAACAGTAAGGGGGTGCAGAAATTAGCTCCTTAAGGCCCATGGCAGTGCTTTCCAACAGCAAGGCACCCATGTACTTCATGCCTGGCATAGGCAGGGCTGTGTAGCGCCTTATGTGTGTTGGAGCTTCCTAGCTTGGGGAGTCCAAGGGGAGGTCCATGTATTGTATCCAGGCCAGCCCTCATGCATACAACACTGCTAAATGCAGGCAGCACTGTATCCATGGTAGAGGCACACGTCTTCATGCAAAGGCCTGTGTGTATCGGGGCAAAGTGCAAAATAAAAAGGAGGTTTGCGCTCATTTTTTTAACTTTGCACCCTGCCCCACACTTCATAAATGAGCCCTACAAATGACATATTTTTTACGTTTTGTGACCAGAAAGTCTAGATGGAAATTGAGTTTTTAGGGCAAAGAGAGGCATATACTAACTGGGGCCCCTGGAAAGGGGGAGTGGTAAGGATTTTGCTAAACGTTAACGGGCAAATTAAGCTACAAGTCCTATTTGGCTGTTTGTGGGAAAGTTGCAGTTCAACAACAGCTGGAGGGTTTCCTTATTTATGTACATTTTTATGGCCAGGACTTCCTCTCTTCAAACTTTTGGCCCCCGAAGGCAAACGATTGTCGAGAGTTATTGGGAAGGTACAAGTGAATGGTTTTATGCAGCTATTAACAGACAAAAATGTATCCAATGAATTGTGTAGCTGAGCAGGACGGATTTCATATGGTGGGTTTCAGGCACTGGCAATGGGAACATACATTATACGTGACACTTTTTGCCTGATCCCAGTAATTGTATTCTATTCACTTCCCATAGATTGCTGAGGCTGAAAAATGACAGAGTCCATCAAATTCAGCCTTTGCCACATTTTTTTCTCTATCAGATGAAGAAGAAGCAATAAAAACTCTGCTGAAGTAACATTTGCTTTAAATAAAGTAATTTTTTTTCTTTCTTCCCCCTTGGCTCCCAAACTCGCGTTCTCTTCCCTCCGAACTGCCTCCCTAATGCATGAAACGCGTTGCCATAGTGATTATAAACATCACGGAGACACAGAGCTTTTGGGGTCTGCTCGAGCCGAGTGCCATTGTAAGCAGTGCAAAGCCGCAGCGACTATGATCACAGAGCCTGTGGTTTCTAGCTACCATTTACATTAGCATAGTTTGGTGCAGGGAGAAGGAATTTATTTTCTGAGCAGCTTTGCCAGCGGTCAATAAGAGTTACTCATGGTAAATATGAGATCAAGTGTTTGTTCATCAGAGGAAAAAATGTTAAGTCTTCTTAGGCTACTGTGTACTGCACTATCACCAGTACTGGGGCTTAAAGGTGTAGCTCACCTCTAAATAAACGTTTAGTATGATGGAGAGAGGGATATCCTGAGACCATTTGCAATTGGTTTTCATTTTTTATTATTTGTGGGTTTTGAGTTATTTAGCTTCTTATTCAGCAGCTCTCTAATTTGCAGTATCAGCACTCGGGGGTTTTCCGGATAATGGGTCATTTTGTAATTTGGATCTTCATACCTTTAATTCTACTAGAAAATCATTTAAACATTAATGGGGTGGTCCACCTTCAAACAACTAGTTGTTTTCAGATTGATCACCAGAAATAACAACTTTTTTCAATTACTTTCTATTTTCTATATGTGATCGTTTTTCTAATATTGAAGTGTAAAGTGTCATTTTTCACCTTCTGAAGCAGCTCTGGGAGGGGGGGTCGCCGACCCTGTAAACCCTAAATGGATACATTTCTTATCTTTGTCCCTGCTGAGCAGAATCTCTGTGTTTCATTAAAGGCAGCTGTTAGAATTGATACAATAGTTGCTAATACTCCAGAGATGCTGCTGAGAAATGTATCAACTCAATGTTGCAAAATTGTAGAGTCTGCACCTGAATTACTGAGCTGCCAGACTCAAACACCAGAGACAGGGACATTCAACTTTAATCTTAGATTTTGGAAAATGGTAAAAAATAAATAATGGAAAGTAATTGAAAAAAGTCTTTATTTCTGGGGAACAATCTAATAAATTAATTGAAAAAAGTGTTTGGAAGGTGAGCAACCCCTTTAAATAAACCCAATAGGCTGATTTTTCCTCCAATTAGGATTAATTATATCTTAGTTTGAATCAAGTACAAGGTACTGTTCTCTGCTCTGTTGTCTGTGAAGAGTGGGTTAAAGCCCAAGAATAAGGGGTTCAAGGGATGAAATTAAGGATTGCCTAGATGAGAACCCAGAATTAAGGGGCTATATAAATAGGAGGGTAGGAGAATATGATGCTGCAGCCATAGAATTCTAGCATCCTGGCAGCAGCTGAAATTCTAAACTGAAGCCGCTGGGAAAAAAAAGAAAAAGCTATTTGAGTGTAAAAAGTGAAGACCAATGGCAAAACCCTCTTAGGATATCACTGCCTACATCATACTACTAAAGGGTCAATCAAAGGTGAACTTCCCCTTTAAATTAAAAATTAATTGAATTCTCTGCAGAGTTAACATTTCCCAGAAACATTAATCACATTTAGGTTGTGACTGTATTGCATATGATAAACCGAGCCTTGCTTAGTTCCTGTTTCTGTATTTTTTCATGTACAATGGGCTTTATGTGCTAGAACAGGTCAGTTACTCTCATCATTCTAATTAGGACCTGTAAGACCATTACCCACTTATGATGAGCCCCACCCTGATGCAATCAATAGCATACTCACATTCTGGTAAGCTTTGTCCAATTTTTGTCCTTAAATCAGGACCTAAACAAGTATGTTTGGTAGTTATGTTTCTATATTATTCTGCCCCATTGTATACTAGGTACAATGGCTGAGATTCTTCCCCGTTGCCCCAATGGAGCTTACAGTCTAAGGCCCCTAAAGCACTCACACCCAATAGTCATTTAAAAAGGAGTCAATAACATGCTTGTTTATTATTGGAGCATGGAACAAAGCCAAGTAGCTTCTGGTCAGAACTGAACTGAGGACCTCACTGCTGCAGGGCACAGATGCTAACCATATGCCAACAGAAGAGTTGCAAGGTGGAAAAAGCCTTCAACAGTGGCCATCTCTGCTCCTTCCATTCTTGTCCGATTGTCCCATACACCTTGTATAAACCACGCAGGACAAGCCGACAGCTCCTCAACCTTTGGCAACTTCCAAGAGAGCAATTCCCCCCCCCCAAATTGGGAAATACAACCCTGAGCTATGTACACAGCGGCCAAACCGCACTGTGGAGAGGGCCAGAGAGTGTTTTTGTTGGAGAGTAGCCATTTAGAAAGCACTTCTTTAGAATATTACATGGACATGCCAGTTATTTCTTAGGGTGGGGGTGAAAATCCTGTTGGTTAAAGAAGGAAAGCCAGAGAGGCCGTTTATTGCCAATTGCCACAATACTGAAAGCTATAACACTATATTTATTCTGCAGAATGTTTTACCATACCTGAGTAAACCGTTCTAGAAGTTCTCTGTTTGTTTAGGATAGCAGCTGCCATATTAACTTGATGTGACATTACTTTCTGCCTGAATCTCTCCCTGCTCACTCATAGCTCTGGGCTCAGATTACAGCAGGGAGGGGAGGAGGGATAGGGAAAGGGAGAGAGGAGCAAACTGAGCATGCTCAAGCCTTAGCCCTGGAGGTTTAAGCTGAAAACAGGAAGTCTGATACAGAAGCCCATGTGTACACAATAGAAGGAAAGATACTTTTGACAGAGGACTCCAAACAGCATTAAGTTGAGGGTTTACAGGAGTATTTACATAGACCTTTCTGATAACGCTTATTCAATTTTAGCCTTTCCTTCTCCTTTAATGGGGACCTACAAAAAGTATCCGAAATCCTATTTTATCACATTTGTCAAGCAAAATGAACTTTAAAATATCATAACCTGAAAAAGGGACTTAACCTCCAAGACGTTATCCCTGAATAGGAAAATTTCATAAATAATCCAAACGATTTTTCTAAAAAGGCAATATTTATTCACAACCATGCCCCAAGTATCAATTAAAAACAAGTTTAAAAACAAAGGTGCTACGCATGAGAGGAGGGATCCCTCTCCTTGGATTACTGAACCACACAACCCGATTTAAATAAATCAGGTGGGAGGAGCGTATACAGTGTGTACATTTATGCAAGTTATTAAATAATATTTATACTGCTGTAAGATACAAGACTAATCTGTCTATAAGGAGTATGACATATTGACATTCAACGTATTATACATGCATCTATGCCACAACACATGTATCCGTCATTAGTTACCACGCAGCTGTATATTAAAGAAAGGGATTGTATAATAGGCAACAAAGCATAGATCATAAGCACTGTCCAGAACGTTGTATATATTTGAAATTATCCCAATAATGCAGATACTGGGTCGGAGAGATAAAGTCAGGGATAAAGTCTTGGAGGTTAAAGGGATCCTGTCATCAGAAAACATGTTTTTTTCAAAACACATCAGTTAATAGTCCTACTCCAGCAGAATTCTGCACTGAAATCCAAAAATTTTGCAAAAGAGCAAACAGATTTTTTTATATTCAATTTTGAAATCTGACATGGGGCTAGACATTTTGTCAATTCCCCAGCTGCCCCTGGTCATGTGACTTGTGCCTGCACTTTAGGAGAGAAATGCTTTCTGGCAGGCTGCTGTTTTTCCTTCTCAATGTAACTGAATGTGTCTCAGTGGGACATGGGTTTTTACTATTGAGTGTTGTTCTTAGATCTACCAGGCAGCTGTTATCTTGTGTTAGGGAGCTGTTATCTGGTTACCTTCCCATTGTTCTTTTGCTTGTCTGCTGGGGGGGATTAGGGAGGGGGTGATATCACTCCAACTTGCAGTACAGCAGTAAAGAGTGATTGAAGTGTATCAGAGCACAAGTCACATGACTTGGGCAGCAGGGAAATTGACAATATGTCTAGCCCCATGTCAGATTTCAAAATTGAATATAAAAAAATCTGTTTCCTCTTTTGAGAAATGGATTTCAGTGCAGAATTCTGCTGGAGCAGCACTATTAACTGATTCATTTTGAAAAAAAATTAGTATCCCTTTAAGTCCCTTTTTCAGGTTAAGATATTTTGCACTTAGTTGTTTGTGGACACTCCTTGGGCTTATATCCCTGATTATAATTACTATCTGTGTTCTTGCTTGTTTACATTTAAAGTTAAATTCTATCAAAGTGAACTTTAATTACACTGTATAAATTATTTTAATCTTGTTTCCTTCAGTCTGGGAGCAAGCAGGCAGGAGACATTTTGTGGACACTGTTATTAAGGCAAGCCTTGTATCATCTCAGAATCTTGTTTGTGCAGCAGAATGGGAGACCCAATGTCCATCCCCATGCCCTGGCTACACAATTAAATGGTTAAGAGAACTGGGGGAATGTGGGGAGAGTGACATCTAGGAATTACTAAATGGAAAGTGAAAGTAATTGTCTGCCCCGCCCCTATGCCTTAAGCTGGCCATAGATGCAAAGATCTCATCGTACGAATCGAGGAGCCATGGATTTTATGGAACCTGTCAGTAGTGATGGGCGAATTTGTCCCGTTTCGCCAAAACATTCGCAAAGTGGGCATCCTGATTATGTGACAACGCGTCCAACATTTTTTGCCAGTTATTCACCAGCGATCAAACGTGGAAATTCATTTATTCGCCCATCGCTACCTGTCAGTGATTAGGGGTATGTGATGCTGTGCAATAATCTGAGGGATAAGGAATACAGGTGTTAGTGAGCAGTTCATCACCATTATTTTTACTTGTCATTATAGGTAGTTGTGTAGTGTCCATACCTGTGGCAATGTAATTGAGTATATATGGATCTTTTGTGCCTGTAGTATGGGCTGTGTATAGGGTTGCCACCCGGCCGGTAAAAATGATAGTTGATCCCAATGTTATTAATAGGGAAAAAAGATAAATGTATAGGAAGGCCGGTATTTTTTTCCAGAAAAGGTGGCAACCCTAGTTGTGTACAGTTGCTAATGTGCAGGGCTTTTTTTTAGTGATGGACGTGAATAATGGTGAGTGCATCTCCTAATTGGTTATTTCACTTTTAATCTGTAATTGTTCCAATGTCCCTCCTTAATTCACTGTTGTGTTGCTAGAGCATTATCGAAGAAGATGCCGCAGAGACCCTGTCCTCCCCCATTCACGCCTTTCTGGTAAAGAGTGTGCCTGTGCATTGACGTGTGTGTGTGTGTGTAGCACTTTAGTGGCTTTAGGTTCAGTTCCATTGCTGTGACACGACTAATCCTGCATCCACTGGTGAGTGAGCGAAGTGCACTAGTACAACACTAACGGTGTGACTCACTGACCTTCTCTTTGCTTTTTATGTGGTTTTTATTGCACATCCTTGTGTGCTGAGATGCTGCTCTCCTTCATAAATCAATGTCCTGCATATGGACAGCATTTCTAATGATTATTTCTCTCTTTTCCACTGGCCGTTTAATCCAAATGGCAAAAAAGCATTTTAATGAGCGCTATCTCGTAGCTCTATGTATTCCCAGTTACTCTTCCTGCCCTGCCAGGTTTCATCTGTTCTGTTGTCTGGGACCCAGCCATTGCTCTTTACCCAAGGTCATCAGGCGTGAACCATTCAGAAAACACATCTGCTAGACGTCCGTGTTTAGTTTGACATCTGCTTTGTGGACGGACTCACAACATTTTATGAACAATAGACAAAGGGGCAGATTTATCAAGGGTCGAATTGCAAATTTTCACATTTTTTTATGGTCAAAACTGACTAGCGAGTTATTCAAATTCGTTTCGGGTATTTTTAAACAATTCGAATTAGATTTTTGAGATTTATCGAGATTTATCATACTCTGGCCCTTTAAGGACTCAAATTCGCCACCTAAAACCTGCTGAATTACTGTATAAGTCAATGGGAGAGGTCCAGGGATCAATTTGGAGCTATTTGCAGCCTTCCTGACATTCAAGTTTTTCTATTCTAATCGAATTTGAGTCTATTTAATTTTTCCGAGTTTTAAAAATTAGATTTTATTAATAAATTTCGATTGGTCAAATTTTGAATTTAGGGGAGTTTTTAAAAGCCCACATAAATTAGAAATTCCGACTTCCTACTTGTTTTTTTAATCGTTTATTCTCAAATATACATGCTGTATGGGACCTGTTACGCAGAATGCTGGGGTTTTCCTGATAAGGAATCTTTCCATAATTTGGATCTCCATATCTTAAGTCTACTAAAAAATAATTTAAACATTAATTGAATCCAGTAGAATTAAACAAGTGTTAATTATAGCTTAGGATGAGGTATAATGGTTATTAAAGGAAAAAAGGAAAGCATTTTGACAGATCTGAATTATTTGATTAAAGGGGTGTCTATGGAGACTGCCTTCCCATAATTGGGAGCGTTCTGCATAACGGGTTTCAGGATAACAGATCCCATACCTGTACCATAATGTCTGGAAGGTCAGCTTGTAAGCTGGCCAAACAAGCAGATCTTTCCCCAATATGCCCACCTTGTGTTGGCCGATTTCGGACTGCTGCGATTGTTTGGCCCTAGGATACAGGAGTAAGGACTGCATTAACAAGCCAATGTGGTCATCACTCCCATGAGATTGTTTAACCTTTCTGATTGGTAGGCCCATCGCCCCATACATGGGCAGATAAGATGCCCAACGTATTTCCTGCTTTAGGCTCAGACATGGGCAGATCTAGGCTGCCGCATTTGAAACTAGAAGAACACATGGCTGTATCATCAGGGTCGGACTGAGGAGGCGGGGGCCCACCATCTGAACTCAAGGGTCCTCCCTCCTGCCTTTCGCCCTCCACGCCCCATGCGCAAACAGCCTCCGCTCCCACCAATTAAACTTTACTTATGTTAGTCTGTGTGGGGGCACGAGCTTGGGGTCCAGGGCTCCTGGGTGGGGGAGCAAGGTCCAGGTGGGGAGAGACCTTGGGGTCCGGGTGGAGCCACTGAGTTTTTTTCCCTGTGTCCCTGCCGATCCTGTCCAACACTGTGTATAATATAAAATCAGCATTGTTATCTTCCATGAATAGTATAAGGAACCAAGGCAGAATAACAAGGGCTTAACCAGTTATTGGTCTAGGACAGGGGTCCCCAGCCTTTTTTACCCATGAGCCACATTCAAATGTAAAATGAGTTGGGGAGCAAGACAAGCATGAAAAAATGTTCCTGGGGATGCCAAATAAGGGTTGTGATTGGCCATTGGCAGCCCACAAGAGAATCTGTTTGACAGTACAACTGTCAGCAGGGTTGTCTCCCTACTTCTTTCTATGGTGTAGAATTCCTGTAGGCTTCAGTGCCACTGGGAAGATTCAGTTTTACTTTGGGAGTTGCCTTCCCATTGAAAGAAAACTCAATCCAAATGTTTTACAGGTATGGTACCTATTATCCAGAAAGCTCAGGACCTGGAGTTTTCCAGATAATGGATATTTCTGTAATTTCATGCCTTAAGTCTACTAAAAAATCATGTGAACATTAAATAAACCCAATAGGCTGGTTTTGCTTCCGATAAGGATTAATTATACCTTAGTTGGGATCAAGTACAAGCTACTGTTTTATTATTGCAGAGAAGAAGGAAATCATTTTTAAAAATTGTAATTATTTGGATAAAATCGAGTCTAAGGGAGATCGCCTTCCCGTAATTCGCAGCGTTCTGGATAATGGATCCCATACCTGTACCTTGAAAAAAGAATGAGGCCACTGCTGCATCAATAGAAAGTTATGCTTTATATTTTAAGAATATATATGTAAATACGTAATCTGCAGATGCCGTGATGATCTATCAGATTAATTTGTTGTCTTCTGTGAATTCATACTCTGATGTGGCACCCAGGATTAGCCACCAGGATTAACCATTATATAGAATATTCTTTGTGACTGTGGAACAGAAATGACTGTGTGCGACTAAGAACGCCTTGGCACCTTCCTGCAGGTCAGCTGATCTCTTTTCTTCTTGGGAGTAAACAAGGCGATATCAGCCAACGTATTATGATCATCAAATCTGCTCCGTCTTATATTCCTTGTCTCCTAGAGCCTGTTTCCCTCATTCAGGCTGGAACATAACGGCCTCGCTTGGATGCCAGGATCACCCTCTTACTGCAGTCATTTGAAGTAATACTGCTGCTGACATGGTGCCCGTGCTACTTACAGCCCTCGCCGGGGCCTTTTCCTGTTTGGAATTACACATAGAGAAGAGATAACTACACAAATAAACGCTTAAATAGGCTCTGAAAGCAAAATGGAAATTCATTTCTCTCCCCCCATCCCAAAACTGCTTGCAGTACATTCCAGGGCTGCAGTTAGTGGGGGTGTTAAACTACTCAAGCAGCAGGTACAAAGGAGCTGAAAAAAATCATGAATTGAAAGCTCCGAAGCACCACTGTGAATAAAGTACCCTCTATTGTAAAATATAAGGATATTATAAGTTACCTTGGAGTTTCATGATCATATAAAACGCACTAGGCCCATAGGCCGAGTGTTTTTATGCAGGTCATGGAACTCCGAAGGTGACTTCTAATATCCACATATTTTGCAACAAGGGGTACTTTATTTTCTTATAATACACACGTTTCAGTGAGTCATGTGACACTAATGACATCACTAAACGCTGATTATAACTTATGACATAAGCACCGTTTATAAGGATATCATTTACAGGATATTCACGACTCTTGTGTATAATAGGAATATTATCATCTAAAATGCAGGGCCATTTTTTATATATAGGGGGTTGGCGTGTGTCTGTGTGTGTGTGTATATATATATATATATATATATATACATATATATATATATATATATATATATATACATATATATATATATATATATATACACACACACACACACACACACATATATATATATATATATATATATATATATATATATATATATATATATATATATATATATATATATATATATATATATATATATATATATATAGTGAAGGGAAAAACCGGCACTCACGAAAATGTCATCAATTATGCCTGGGTGCAGTCCTTGTTGAAGTTTGAATGTAAAGCTGGAAATGGAGATCGCACTCACAGGTCTTAGAAGTGTTTAAATGTCTTTATTCAGTGGACAATCGCTGACGTTTCGGCTGATACGACAGCCTTTCTCAAAGTGCCATTTTGAGAAAGGCTGTCGTGTCAGCCGAAAAGTCAGGGAGACAGCCATTCCGTAATTCGGAGCTTTCTGGATATCGGGTTTCCGGTATATATATATATATATATATATATATATATATATATATATATATATATATATATATATATATATATATATATATATATATATATATATATATATTAGCATGTTAGCATGCAAGAGGCATTTGGCAACCATCCATTTCTGCAGGATGAGCAGTTTACTGTCATTTCTTTCCATACCTAGCTCCATCTATCTTAAAAGTGCAGATCAATATCTCCTCGCAGAGGCAATCATTTCAAAATGCATTAACATGAATTCTTTAGTTCGGTATCGAGAAAAGCAAGCTCCTGCCATGGGGCACATTCCATTTCTCATCGTCTTTCTTTCTATTTATTTTATTTTATTTTTTTTGAAGGGCTTAGAGGGAGCCGATGCAGAGACAGTATATTCCATGCAAATGTGTGAAGCAATTTAGGGAGAAACTTTAGCCGTTGAAAAGAACATTTGTCAGTGTGTAAGCTGCTCACGGGGCCGTTCGGCTGCAAGGCATGATGAGATGTACCTGTTTTGATTTGTTTAAGGCAGATTTGCATTGCTTTATGGAAGGCAAAAAGAGATAAAGCTTTTAAGAGAAATTCTTTAGAACACATCGGCGATTGGGGTTTTTACCACTCCATTTAAACAGCTGCATTCTCTGTTGAATATAAATACCGACCATTTCTCTTTTTCATACAACACCCGAATGCTCAGAGAATTACTTCACTTAACTAAAACGCCAATTACTCAACATTTTCCCAGGCTTTTTTTGGCATCCCCTGCAATGTTAGTTTTTTTTTCCCCTTGTAAAGTAGATAATACAGAATCCAGCAGTATAAATGAAGATGAATATTTATAAGTAGAGAGTGTGTGACATGTATCTCTTGGCACTTTTAGAAAGTGTCCCCCGTTCTCAGCCGTGCGTTGGAATGAAGAGATCTGACAACAGGCATGGAACCAAGATCCGTACCGAGTGTTCTGCTTGTCATTAACAGATAGTCTTCATTTCTCTCTAAAGGCTAATCTTTGTATAGTATCTGTGACAAACAAAAGAGATTATTGGAGAGAGAACTGGTAGAGGAAAGAACAAGCCAGAGAATTTGCAAGAGATGGAGGAGGAAACTGAAGAGTGAATAGAACACACAAGATAAGGAATAGAGAGAACAGAATGGTGAGAAGAGGGGAGGTGTAATGGAAGAAAATGAGAAGAGCACAAGAGAGCACAATGGGGGGGAGCACGCTTGTAACAGTAAAGACCACAAACTAGGGGTAGATTGATCAAGGCTCAAGTTTAGTAAAGTCCTTGATTGCAAATGATGTGCTGATCCATGTTGCACAACTCAAGATTTTGCAGTCCTGACTTATAATATAGTAAATCCAACTTGAACCAACTGCCCTCTCTCTCCAGCTCATATCTATCCAGCTACCACTGAAATCAACAGGTATTTGATATTTAGAGAAACCGTTCAGTGTGAGAATAAAAACTGGGTAAATACATTGGCTGTGCGAAATAAATAATGTTTCTAATACAGTTACTGAGGCAGAAATGTCACCTATAAAGGCTGGAGTGAACGGATTGCTACCATAATAGCCAGAACCCTGCTTTGCAGCTCTAAACAAGACCATACACACACATAGATTACCATACGTTTCATATGATATCTGGTGCATGTATGGTGGGCGACCAGTATTGGGAAAAGCTTTGGATATCCGTCATCTCATCGATCTGACAGGATGGAAAATTCTGTTGTTTCTTCCCTCATACCTGATGATTCAGCGCTTACCATTTGTAGAAAAAAAAACAAACAATGGTAACGTGTATGGCCACCTTAACTCTTGAGCTGGCCATAGACACACAAAGAAATTTCGTTTTGTACGATTTTCGGACTGTGTGTGGAGTGTCCCGGCATTTTTCGTACCATGGTGATCGGTCGTTTAGTCGATTGGAGAGGTTAAAAGATTTATATCAGCTACCGATAATATCTCTGACGATATCAATGGGTGACTGTCACCACAATTTGTCGGACATAACTTTCGTATGATTACTGTTATGGCCAGAACATCATCTGATTTGTTCTTTTACTACTTTTATTTAATCTGAATGGTTAGTTGCAGGTTGGAAGATTGTGACGTACGATTGTTCCACAGATATGAGGCTAAAATCCGCACATCTATGGCCAGCTTAATAAAGTCAGTGACTTGAAGGGGGGGCCACATGGGGCATAACTGTCTGAGTGAGTTTGCTTTTGATCTTTAGCATGCAGGTCAGCTTCAAAAGCAGATATGACCTATATAACCCCCCCCCGAGTCAGTGATTGGTTAATGAATGATAACCAATCATAGAGCTGAAAAGCAGGAAGCAGTATTCTGACCATTATGTTAGACATCCAGTCACTCCAGATGACATTTTGGCTAACTAACTCTATTAGAAACATAATTTATTTTGCACAGCCTATATATTTACCCTGGTTTTATTTTTACACTGAACAGTTCCTTTAAGGATTTGTTTTCTCGAAAACCTGAATAATCATTGAGACGTTGTCTGACTCAAATGGGATGGAATACTGGGATTCGAGAAAATGACCTCAAATATTTAAGTAATACTTCAATCGAACTGGATTCAGAATCTTTCTTAAATACAGTCAGACTAGAGGAAAATCACAACTAAGTACATGACAGCTATAAATAAGATTATTAGCAAAAAAAAAAAAAGCATTTGATTTTTGGTAAATGTGTCCCTTAGTGTATCTTCATTGCGAATGACCTCTGACTTCCAATATCCTTTATCCATATACAGTTTCCCAGAGTTCAGCTATTGATATTTCCTAGGGAGCATGTAGCAAGTTATCCTCCTTGGCTTGTGCAGTGATTTAGCTTTTCCACTCCCATTTTTCCCCCCTTTATTTATTGTTTCAGCCACTTTCATATTTAAGATCCCACTATTTTTATGTACTTTATTTTGTCAATAACTGTGTTGAAGGGACCAGTAACATAAGTAGCTGCTGTGCTACATTCCATATTATTCCCTATGATTAGAGTGCAAGCTTGCCTGTGCTACATCCCGTTGCATGACTAACCCTAGGAATTAACAGCCGGAGATTGAAAGTATCCATGCAAGCAGAGCGGCTTGCCAAAGCTGTTTGTTATTTAGATGTCTTGGACTGAGCTTTTCTTGTTCGAGAGCATTCTTTACTTAAATACTCGCTCCTCTTGGCTCTGGTCCCAGTAATGAATTCTGAGCTTCTGTTTTAGTAGCACAGTTATAAATATCTTCATAACTTTCTCTTCCAAACGGAGTCTCTCAAAATTAGTGGGCTAACGCCGGATCTGCATGGAACTCTCCATAAATCCTTTCATTCCGTGCTTTAGTATAAATTCTGTGTATATAGGCAAGGGCATGAATGAAGAGAAATGATCGGTTTCTCGATTGAGGGCACTGAGCAATTTAGCTGGCTGCCAGTTGGCTTCTCCCCACCTTGCCCATAGGGTGTTATTCACTGGTTTGGGTGAATGAACAACACATGATACTAGGAAACCAGCAAATGAAGACATCTATTGCTATCTGGCTATGGCAATCACATTCTTTGAGCTGCTTCTGTTTTGTTATGGTGAGGCAAAATGACAGTTATTTCTGTCATAAGCAGATGTCTACATTTTTGGAGCTATAATGTCCTGATTCTGCCATAACCACCGTTCTCATTGATGTTCCCTTACACAACCTTAATCGCAAGTGCCTATTCAATAACCACATTGAATGCCACTTTGTTTGTTTTGTTTTCTTGCTAAACTCCTAATGCTGTGTGTTAACTTAGTGTTTATTATCTCCCTCCCCAATATGTAGGGTACCAGCAGCGGCGTAGCAGGAGCACACACTTCTGTGTTGGCCTCCATGAACGTGGACGCTGTGTGCGAGAAGCTGAAAAATATAGATGGGATTGATCAGAGTATGCTGGCTCAGTACACTGCAACCATGCGCAAGGTGAGCAAAGTCTGCCGGCAGCATTTCTGCCAAATATATTTATGTATTATGATACTGTCATGGGAAAACATGTTTTTTTTTCAAAACACATCAAGTAATAGTGCTGCTCTAGCAGAATTCTGCACTGAAATCCATTTCTCAAAAGAGCAAACAGATTAATTTATATTTGATTTTGAAATCTGACATGGGACTAGACATATTGTCAGTTTCCCAGCTGCCCCCAGTCATGTGACTTGTGCTCTGACTTGTGCCCCAGTCACTCTTTACTGCTGTACTGCAAGTTGGAGTGATATCGCCCCTTCTTCCCTTCCCCCCCCCCATCAGCCCATCTGCAGAACAATGGGAAGGTAACCAGAAAACATCTCCCTAACACAAAATAACAGCTGCCTGGTAGATCTAAGAACAGCACTCAATAGTAAAAACCAGGTCCCACTGAGACACATTCAGTTACATTACGTAGGAGAAACAACAGCCTGCCAGAAAGCAGTTCCATCCTAAAGTGCTGGCTCTTTCTGAAATCACATGACCAGGCAAAATGACCTGAGATGCACCTACACACCAATATTACAACTAAACAAAAGACACTTGTTGGTTCAGGAATGACATTTTATATCGTAGAGTGAATTATTTGCAGTGTAAACAGTGTAATTTAGAAATAAAAACTACACCATAAAAATCATGACAGAATCCCTTTAAAGGAACAGTTAAGTGTAAAAATAAAAACTGGGTAAATAGGCTGTGCCTATGACGGAATTTCTGATGCATGCTATGCCTTCTTTTCTTTGCTATATTTGGACGTGTATCTTCCCTTGTCTTGATTATTTGTTGTAAATTGCTTGCTTTTATTCACTCAACAAACTACCAGAATTAAATAAAATAAAAAAATAGGCTGTGTAAATTAAAAAATGTATCTCATAACGTTAGTTAGTCAAAAATTTAATGTATAAAGGCTGGAGTGATTTGATGTGTAACATAATAGCCAGAAGACTACTTCCTGCTTTTCAGCTCTCTTGGTTTCCACTGACTGGTTACCCTGGTTACCAGGCAGTAACCAATCAGTGACTTGAGGGGGGGCACATGGGCCATAACTGTTGCTTTTGAATCTGAGCTGAATGCTGAGGATCAATTGCAAACTCACTAAACAGTTATGTCCCATGTGGCCCCCCTTATAGTCACTGACTAACTCAGAGTTAGAGAGCTGAAAATCAGGAAGTAGCTTTCTGGCTATTATGTTAGACATCCAGTCACTCCAGCCTTTATACATTACATTTTTGTCTAACTAACTATATTAGAAACATTTTTTCTTTTGCACAGCTATCTATTTACCCAGTTTTTATTTTCACACTGAACTGTTCCTTTAAGGGGATGAAGGCATGTAATATAATGTTACCAAGCCCTAATGTGGCTAAAGTATGTATATTTTGTCTTTGCCATATCAATCTACTGACGTAGACGATCCATTAGGTAAATTAGTACTGGATTTGTAACTTCTGGTTTAGAGTGCCATTATAAGAGATACAAAATGAAACCGATTCTCTTGAAAATTATTCAAAATCCAGACCAAAAATCCTAACTGGTCTATAAAGCATAAAACCAGCTAATAGAAATGACTGGTATCTGATTGGTTACTATAGGTCACTAGACCCAGGCAAACATTGTACCTTTTATTATATTACTCCAACATTTAGGGTCGAATAGTAAATTCGAATTTTTGGAAAAAAAAATGTTGGTGTCAAAATTCACACATTTGAATTGTAGTCCCCCAAATCGAATGTAAATTTGAATGTGAGATTTATCACACCTCAACCATGAAAACAGTTCTAATTCGACTATTTGCCACCTAAAACCTGGCGAGTTCATTTACAAGTCAATGGCAGAGGTCCGTTGACCCATTTGAGGATGTTAATAAGCTTCCTGACATTCGAGTTTTTTTTCCGGAGGAAAATTCGATTTGAATTTCGTTCTAATCGAATATGAATTACATTTTCGGGTTGTTCCCATTCGAACTAACTTTAGACGATCATCATTAATAACCTCCTAGTCAAATTGTGAGAATTTACTAGAGTAAAAAAAAAAAAATCACATAATTTTGAAATTCGACCTTTGATAAATAACCCCCTTAGGGTAGGGACACACTGGGCGATTTGGGGAGATTTAGTCGCCTGGCGACTAATCGCAGCGACTTTTCTTCCCGAATGTCTCCCCTCACTCTGCGCCTGGATAAAATGAAAAGTCGCCGGCGCTAATCACACACGGCGATTCGTTTTCCGAAATCGCCCGAAGTTTCCTCGTGAGGCCGCGTGTGATTAGCGCAGGCGATTTTTCATTTTAGCCAGGCGCAGAGCGAGGGGAGGCATTCGGGGAAGATTGGTCGTGGAAAGTCGCGGCGATTAGTCGCCAGGCGACTAAATCTCCCCAAATCGCCCAGTGTGTCCCTACCCTAAGTGTCCTTCAGAAAGTTTTAACATTAGGGGGATTCGGTTACAGAGTAAAGGTGGTCATACACGGGCTGATAAAAGATGCAGACAGATGGATTTGGCAGATTATTGGCATGTGTATGGGGCCCTCCAACATGCTTCCCTGACCACAATCTGGCCAAAAATTAGCCAGATGTTGATTAGACAGGTTAAAAAAATCCCGTTGGAGCTGATCACAATGGTTCATTGATGCAGCCCTTGCTCTGACTGCCTGTATTCCTGTCGTCATGTTCCAGTCCTAGGGCCCAAACGATAGGCTCAGCCCAATATTTCCCACTGCAAAAGATCTTCTTGAGTGGCAACCACACCAAATGAGAAGATCTTCAGGTGTATGGCCAGTTTAAGACTATAAGGATCAGGGCACACAGGCAGATTCAGGGAGATTAGGCGACAAATCTCCTCTTCTTCGGGGCGACTAATCTCCCCGAACTGCCTCCCCTGCCTTCACGCCAGCTAAAATGTAAATCGCCCCGAAGAAAAGGAGATTTGTTGCCTGGCGACTAATCTCCCCGAATCTGCCTGTGTGCCCTGACCCTAATAGTGAATAATCTTTATCCACAAGGAGCTATTTTCATTACGTGATGTGGGGCCAGGGCCGGAACTAGGGGTAGGCAGAGTAGGCACGTGCCTAGGGCGCAAAGCCGGGGGGGCGCCAGGCACGCACCTCCTCTGTCGCCTACCCCCAGTCCGGTGCCCGACTCTATGAACTTTTTGCGGCTTCTTGCGCTCCTGCGCATGCGCGCGAATGTATATCTCGGCAAAGCACATTCGCGCCAGTTTGCGCATGCGCAGAAGCGCAAAAGAAGTAACAACTGCAGCTTTTCTTGCGCATGCGCACGCGAGCGCCACCTTGCGCATGCGCACTTGGGCTCAGCCGGCAATCCGTATATACATCAAGAAGAAACCGTGCACATTGCATATGACTCACAGCTCAGATATAGATAATATAAACTGGGTATTTGCACCAAGCAGGCCTACATTTGTGCTTCCATGTACCACCACAGCTGGTGAGGTTTAGATCTTCATACAGGGTCTCCGCAGTGAAGGAACGCACCATAGGATTATAGGCAGTTTTATGTTTTTTTATGTATTAATGAAAAAAGAGTATCCCTGTAGCAGTATTTGCTTTATTTCAGTGCAGGAAATGGTAAAAAAAAAAATTTTTATTAACCAACATACATCTCCCGGAGCGTTCATAAAAGTGGAAAACGTGCCATTGGCTCAGCATTCAGGGTCACACTATAAACCTCAATTTACTAATGGTCCACGTTTTTATTATGTCATAAAGGAGCTTTGGCTAAATGCAAGCAATTTGTAATAAGACGGTCTGTCTCGTTCATGGCGAGGAAGGGCTTTAACTCTGAATAAATGATGTTGTGAGTACTTGAGCCAACACTGTTGCTAACTGCCCTTTCTGAAAGCGAAAAAGCCTTCATGTTGCTCTCATTTGGTTGCACTGGAAGGCATACCCTGGTCTTGTAGTGCCTTCATCTTTAAACTGTATATAAGAGACTTCTTCCCCAGTATACAGTAGAGATGTGCAAGGAGCGTCAGCCTACAGGACAAGACAGGCTTCAAACCTGGAAACAGACTTAGCATTTTAGTATCATATTATGTTGGTAATACCTAATATTTATTATGTATGCTACTGCATAACGTTAAGGATAAAAAGCCATTGATGATTGGCAGGTATATGCCCATAATGCAATGCCATACACATGAATTTATATTCTCTCCCTTCCTGCAGGCAAATATCAATGGGCGGGTTCTGATGCAGTGCAGCGTGGATGAACTGAAGAAAGAAATGAGCATGAACTTTGGCGACTGGCACCTATTCAAGAGTGCAGTAAGGGGATCCCCAATTTTTTTTTTATTGGTTCTGCTGTTAGACACAGTCCTATGATCAAATCAGAAAGTGTTAAGTGTCCCCTAGACTGAATAATCTCACCATACCAGAGGACCCAGCACCAATATTGGGACTTTAGGTGCATGCTCTTTGAGTCTCCAGCTAGTTACAGCTTCTGGAGGGTGAAAGTGTGTCTTCTCTTTGTCAGTACAGCTAGTAGATACTTATAGGCTGCTCACTTGTATACTTGTATAATGGAATGAAGAGAGCAGCCAAAACTCCAGAATAAATAGCAAAATGTATATAGGAAATTTGTATTCACTGGGAGGGGGTGCTAATTGAGTAGCTAAGTTTATTGTTGCCTGATTGCCACGCCACCATCTTACTTTTACATCCCAGATGTGTTTCGCACATGCGCAGTGTACTCAAATCAGAAACACTTGTACTGTTCTGTGCCAGGCTCAGTGAGGGATGCCTGGGCAGTAATGGTAAGGTGGGTAGCCCTGTAAAGGGGAGAGGTGCTGTATCTTTCATTCTCAGATGTGCTATTTAACAGTACGTGTGTTTTGTTCTTGCTCTAGCTTCACGAAATGAGGAGCTCTGATACCCAAGTGCAGCCTGAGGATACCCGGATGGCCGGTGAGCCCAGCAGAATGGCGCCACGCAGCGAGGTTAGCAGGCACCCCGTTTCCAATACAGAGCTTCCTCACACTGAATTGGCCGGTCAGAATTATGACTTCAGCTTCAGCTTGGAAGATCTGAACGCGCTTGGTTTTGAGGAGTCAAATCGTGGCGTGGGCTGGCAGGTACATCTCCAGATCTTTCATTCTTTCTGGGTTTTATGAAATATACAAATATGCATGAATAGAATGAGTCATAAGTGTAATAGTGGGTGCCATGAATTACCCCCCCTTTTTCTCCTGTGCATTCTTTATACAGTCCAAGTATGTCCCAAAGAATTCTTATTTTAGAACAGTGATCCCCAACCAGTGGCTCGTGAGTATCATGTTGCTATGGATGTTGCTCCAAATGGCCTCAAAACAGGTGCTTATTTTTGAATTCCAGCTGTGGGAGCAAGTTTAGTTTGCATAAAACCCAGTTGTACTGCCAAACAAAGCCTCTTCCAGGCTTCCAGTCCACATAGGGCTACTAAATGGCCATTCATAGACCTTATTTGGCACCACCCAGGATCATTTTTCATGCCTCTGTTGCTCCCCAACTCTTATGACATCTGAACCTTGCTCACGTGTAAAAAAGATTGGGGACCCCTGTTTTAGAACATTGTTTCAACGTAGGATGTTTTACAATTTCGACATATTTGCAAGTTTATTTCCCAGAGGCTTGTCCCCATCACTAACAAGAGGCCTGTTTTGTTTTAGCAGTTCTTCCCCTCTGGTAATAGTACAGATATGGGATCCATTATCCGGAAACCCATTATCCAGAAAGCTCCGAATTACAGAAAGGCTATCTCCCATAGATTCCATTATAATCAAATAATCCAAATTTAAAAAAAAAAATCCTTTTTCTGTAATAATAAAACAGTACAATGTACTTGATCCAAACTAAGATATAATGAATCCTTATTGGAAGCAATACCAGCTTATCGGGGTTTATTTAATGTTTACATGCTTTTCTAGTAGACTTAATGTATGACGATCCTAATTACGTAAAGATCCGTTATCCGGAAAACCCCAGGTCCTGAGCATTCTGGATAACAGGTCCCATACCTGTACCACATTCAGCACTTCTGTTACTGTGTTGCCTCGTAATGTTTTTAGCACTATGTTTTATAATAATGTCTGTGATTTTGCATTTGCTGGAGATAAAGAACATTATCTGTTCTTCTTGTATTCATTTTGCAGGGACGGCCACACAGGACACCAAGTCTTTCCAGTCTTAATTCTCAAGAATCCAGTAATGAAATCACAAAGCTCACAGACAAAGTGCAGGCGGAATATAGAGATGCCTACAGGGAGTACATTTCCCAGATGTCACAAATTGAGGGTGCCGTAGCTTCTGCCAGTGGCCGGTCTTCTCCATTAAGTTCCGGTGGTTACTACATAGGGCAGAGCACATCAGTGAGTTCTATTTACTCTAGTTCAGAACAGGACAAAATGAAAGAAGGGGACTCAAAGCATGAAGAAGGGCGGAAACCATTTCTGATGAAGAGAACGGATGTTGCTGACTATACATCATCAACTGTTTCCACTACTGATGCTTCTCCACTTGATCCTATTACTGAAGAAGACGAAAAATCTGATCATTCGGGATCTAAACTTCTGCCTACCAAGAAACCAGCTGAGAGAACTAGTCTCTTCCAGGCAACGGATTTGAAACTGAAAGGAGCCGGATTACGTTACCAGAAACTTCCAAGTGATGAAGATGAGTCTGGGACAGAAGAGTCTGATAACACCCCTCTCCTTAAGGATGAAATAGACAAAAAGACAGATGGCAATCTGGATAAGAAAGCAGGAGAGCATGCCTCTGAGCCCATAATGGCCTACAGTAAAGCAAAGGAATACCTTTCAGATGCTATCCTGAACAAGAAAGATTCTTCTGACTCTGGCATGAGATCCAATGAAAGTTCTCCAAATCACTCTCTTAATAATGAAGGAGCAGAAGATTCTCAGCTTGAAAAGACGAATCTAATTGAGCTTGAAGATCCCCACTTACGAGGAAAAAGGGGAATACCCAACAGTCTGAGTGGCCTACAGGACTCAGAAATAGCACGCATGTCCATCTGCTCTGATAAGAAGAGTCCTTCAGAAAGTAGTCTCGTTGCCAGCAGTCCTGAGGAGAACTGGCTTTCAAGTCAGAAGACCTTCAATATGAACCGTACTCCGAGTACAGTGACCCTCAACAATAATACTGCCTCTACTAATAGAGCCAACCAAAATTTTGAAGAGACAGAAGAGGCTAAATGTGATTCTCCAATCATAGTAGTCCCTGGGTCAAGTCCTGTTCAAAATGAGAACCTGAAGCGCTTGACTCACAAGCGAGGACAACGTGCGGGATACAGCCGGCTGGCCAAAGAAGCTTCAGAGCTGAATACTGTGGCTTCCTCCGACGCAACTGGCTTTGCCGAGGAAAGAGAGAGTATCCTTTAAGCGGAGAATCAGAAGCCCATTTGTGTTCCTACCATCCATTTTTCTTTAACTTCCATTCATCATTTTTTGCCAATCTCACTCAAGCCTAAAAATTTTCACCTATTGTGATCCTTAATTTTTTTTCCGCGATGAACTAGAAAGTATTCAGATAAAAGAATAAATTTAAAAAAAAAAAGCTTGTGATGGGCTGTAGCTTAGCCTCACACTGAAGCCTGAGAAAAAGGAATGAAGAGCATGATGAGAAGAAGACACAGTCATCCTTTTATTTTCTTCAAACCCTCTAGGCAGAGCTTTAGAAAATATCACTATAGCCAGTAATATCCAAACTTTCAAATAAAATGTATATCTGGTTGCCAAAATATCAAATTTCTACTTAGGGGTTGGGCTTGGACATTGTCTCCCTCCCTATGAAAGACGGGGCGGTAGATTTACTTTGGAATCCAACAGTGATTGGGATGTTTAAATCTGATCAGATTGGATTTGAATGAGAACAAGTCCAAATGACTTGACTTAGCTCCATATTGATTTATTGTACTGGAAAAATGTGTCCCTGGCCTCGATATCCTAGAGCAGTCATTCTGAGATAACGAATAGGCTATGAGCAATGATACATATTGATTAGGAAAATGGCTGAATAAATTGATTCTTCATTCAGTCTTTGGTAAGTCTGCCCCTAAGTCTTGTTTTAAGCCAGAAGAACCTAGTTTCTGTTGACATTTTGCCTTGTCTTTGTTAGCTCCATCGGATTTCGTTGATGTCTTCGTTGATGTCACGCATTGTCAAGAGTTTGAACACAATTCAGGAGCTTTTTGATTTGTAACAGAACCATCACTGGCACTACTCATGTAAGGGCAATGACGCACTTGATACTTCTAAGCCTGGTAGTGCATTTCAGAATCAAACACTTCCGACTGTGGCTCCTAAGTGCTTGAATGGGAAGAGCCCGGAACACTCTTGTGAACTGAATGGGAACGTAGCTCTTTTCTGGTGGCCTGCAAGTGTTGTTTGTGTCATAGCCCTTATCATCTTGGCTTTGCCTTCTTTCCCATCCAGAGGCTTCCTGTTCTTTATAGAACAGTGTTGTGCAAACCTGTTGCAATTCAGTTAATATTAAACCCTAAGTGTACGGGGGAGGGATGTTGTCATTGGGTAACAGTACTGCATGCCATAATGTGTAACCGTATTGTGTTAGTGCCAGGACTGCATGCGCCTGACCTCAGTCTTGTGAGAAAAGGGACCTTGCATGAGAAGGACCTGTCTCTAGCCTGTGGCTTGTCTTTGATAAGGAACCAATATGAACTTGCTGTTTGATGTGTTTTTGACATTTGCCAAGAGTCCCTCTCCATGTCTATTATCTAGGGAGCAGGGATGGGCGAATTTGACCCGTTTCGTTTCGCCAAAAATTCGCCGCCGGCGAAATGTCGCAGACGCCCATTAAAGTCTATGGGCGTCAAAAAATATTTGTCGTGCGGCGAAATTATTTTGTCGCGCGTCTTTTTTTTTTTTACAAGTCTATGGGCGTCATTTTTTCGGCGAAACGAGGCGAAAAAATTCGCCCATCCCTACTAGGGAGGGTTAGACATGCAACAAACTAGTCTATCAATGTCTGATTAAAGGAGAGAGCTAGTACTGTCAACCAGAAGTCCTCTACTGAGTAGTGCTAGTCCAACCAGGCCAGGAGAAGTTGGACTTATCTTGCAAAGCTCAGCTGATACTGGAGCATTTACAACAAGAGGAAAATAAGTAAGGGCCGTAGCAGTGAAATTCACAGTAATGACAGTATTTGTGCCCTGTCGCTCTGCTGGACACAATATGTTGTGATGTTGCCTGTAAGTTACACTTGATGGAAAACTGTATTTGATATCAACAACAAAAAAGTGTATTGTGTACATGCAATATGTTGTTCCGTGCAAAATAAATGCTGCTGAAAATCTCTCTGGTTTCTCTGCTTCTGTTTAATGCTTATGGCCAGGACTGGAAGGTGCAGATATTTGTCCTAGTCAGTGTAGCTGAGCATGTGCCGCCAGTCTATTCCCTGTGTGTGGCTCAGAATATTGCACCCTGCCTGGAAGAACCTTTTGTAATCGGTCCCCAATAAAATAAATTCCATGACCCCAATCCTTCCCGACACTCAAATGCTGACCCTCATAACCTGTAAATCAAACCATCATCTCTCTGGCCACCAATTGTTATGGACCCGTCTGGGCTTCCCCATACCCCTTTTCATTGTGGCCCTGAGTCAAATCCGTAAAGGAAAACTATACCCCCAAAATGAACATTTAAGCAACAAGTATGTTTTAAGTAAATCTTGCCCTTTTACATCTCTTGCCTTAAGCCACCATTTTGTGATGGTCTGTGTGCTGCCTCAGAGATCACCTGACCAGAAATACTGCAGCTCTAACTGTAACAGGAAGAAGTGTGGAAGCAAAAGACACAACTCTGTCTGTTAATTGGCTCATGTAACCAAACAAGTATAGTTTGTGGTATGTTTGTGTGCACTGTGAATCCTGTGATCCCAGGGGGCGGCCCTTATTTTTTAAAATGACAATTTTCTATTTATGATTACCCAATGGTACATACTACTAAAAAAGTATATCATTATTAGGGACTTTCTTTCCTAGCAGATGAATTAGAGCTCACTCAAATAATTGGTTCTAGTACAAACAAAATCTAACAAAATAACTGCCTTTTGCACAAATTCTGCATGTAGAGAGACATGATGTCTGGTGATTTTAATAGAGTGAGCTCTAATACATCTTCTAGGCAAAAGGAGCCCCCCTATAAGATATATTGGATCTAACTGTCAATGAATATCTGACACCCAACTCCTGAATGAAGACAGAATGAAGAGAAACAGATGCTGAGAGAGGAATAGTGAACATAAACTTGATTACTTCAGAAATGGTACATAATATTTAATTGATTGTATTTAGAAAGTTACTTATTTCAGTATGCTGAAGCTTATATTACATTTTAATTTTGACGATAGTTCCTCTTTAAATGTTTTTATTTTTCTCAAAAAAATAATACAATGGGTGCCTATGTGAATACTATGGGTGCCTATGTGAATACTATGGGTGCATATGTGAATACCATGGGTGCCTGTGTGAATACCATGGGTGCCTGTGTGAATACTATGGGTGCCTGTGTGAATACCATGGGTGCCTGTGTGAATACTATGGGTGCCTGTGTGAATACCATGGGTGCCTATGTGAATACCATGGGTGCTTGTGTGAATACTATGGGCACCTATGTGAATACTAGGGGAACCTATGTGAATACCATGGGAGCCTATGGTGAATGCCATGGGTGCCTATGTGAATACCATGGGCGCCTATGTGAATACTATGGGCGCCTATGTGAATACCATGGTTGCCTATGGTGAATGCCATGGGTGCCTATGTGAATACCATGGGTGCCTGTGTCATACCTCCCAACATTTTGGAAGTAAAAAGAGGGACATTTTTTTTCTGCACGTAGCGCAGTAATTTGTTTGACCACACCCCCTAATTACCATGTTTGTTTTACAAAATTTGGCAGGTTATGAAAGTTTGAAAATATTTCTCCTTATCTAAACTGTATTTTTGTGTCTCAAAATTGTTACAAAGTATCTTATTTGCACCTGTTACCTGTTCTGGGCTCTCTGCTAAAAGCCAATTAAGTGAGAAATTTTGTTTCTTTTTCTGGCTGTTCAGTGCAGAGAAAAGAGGGACTTTCCAGTACAAATGAGGGACTGCGGGTTGAGCTGTCAAAAGAGGGACTGTTCCCCCGAAAAAGGGACAGTTGGGAGGTATGCCTGTGTGAATACCATGGGTGCCTGTGTGAATACTATGGGTGCCTGTGTGAATACTATGGGTGCCTGTGTGAATACCATGGGTGTATATGTGAATACTATGGGTGCTTATGTGAATACTATGGGTGTATATATGAATACTATGGGTGTATATGTGAATACTATGGGTGCATAAAGCTATAGCTGTGTGTGCCCTTGGGTGCAGAACGAGAGCAATAACACCCAACTTATCGCAACCTCTGTCCATTCGTGTTCGCTTTAGTCACTGCTGTCTGTAGTTTTCATGTCCCATTATTTGCTGTTTCAATTTTTTTGGGGAGGAAATGGCACTTTGGAGCCGCTAGTAACTTTGGAATATAAGTGATGTTTTCCCTGCTCTCTTGGCTGCCAGGCTCTGGCTCATTTTCTGATCTGCTTTCTCCCCGAATATAATTATATTAATTTCTCATGTCACACTCTGTAATTCTGCGCCGCTCTCGCCTGTGATCACATTTTACTTTATTTATTAACACCCTTGGGTCATTTTCCATTACATTGCTCCTCTCCCTCGCTTATAATTGTTTGATGTGTGATGTATGGCTTGCATTATGCAGCGCCCGAGCTCTTCCTCGCTCCTTTTTATCCAACGTTTAACTCGGGCACTCGGCTAATGAAATGTCTGCCTTGGTTCCATTCCGCTGCATTGCGTGATGTGGCCACATAGATGCTCACGGACTTAATGGAAGGATTCACCAGCCAATCATATACAAAAGAATCGGGTATTGGATTTAACGCTACACGTCCCTTGGGGTAGAATTAATACCTTGTCAGTGTTACTGTAAGAGAAATCTTAATGGTTTGTTTCTATTTCTTACCAGTAGGTGGCGAGCTACACTTGCACGATGCAGCAGCTTATGGATAGACAGAAGATGGGGAGCAGGTATTCGGTATTTACCTCGACTATTCAGTATTATCAGTCAACAGAAACGATTTTGCTGCCATATAACTGATGTGTTGAATTGGTGACGGGCACCTTGTTATACGGGATTTAAAAGCTTAAAGGAGAGTGATATTCTGAGTCAATTTGCAATTGAATTACATTTTCCATTATTTGTGTTTTTTGAGTTATTAAGCTTTTTATTCAGCAGCTCTTCAGTTTGCAGTGTCAGCTATCTGGTTGCTAGGGTCCAAAGTACTCTAGCAACTGTGCATTGATATGAATAAGAGACTGGAATATGAATAGGAGAGGCCTGAATAGAAAGACAAATAATAAAAAGTAGCAACAACAATACATTGGTAGCCTTACAGAGTATTTGTTTTTAGATGGGGTCAGCGACCCCCCATTTGAAAAGTGTTAGCAGAAAAAGGCAAATGATTCAAAAACTATAAAAAAAATAGTGCAGACCAATTGAAAAGGTGCATATACTAAAAGTTAACCACCCCTTTAAGAAATGTATTAGTAAGCAGGAAGCCTACGTGTTACCTGATACAATTGACTGAGTATCTCACTGAATTATGTCCTGTGTTACTCAAATAGACTCCCTTGTAATTTTTTTTTATAGTAAAGACATTTTAGGCCATTCCCCCACATCCATCCCACCCATGTCCACTGATGTATGTCTGACTGTCCGACCTCCTCTATACACACTCATATAGGAAACAGTATGAGCACTTGATGTGTCACATGATCCCCTGGGGGGAGAACCTGCCATGTAATGTAAATACTGCATTTGTCTTAATACAAACATCAGCACAATCACAACAAACAGCACTTTGTACATAAGTCCTTCCAGTGTTGCTTTCATATGACTTCTGATTAGTGAACTGTCATCTTTCTATGGCCATATTTGTATGGTTCCAGCATGTGTCTTGGTTTGTCACAACTACACAGAGTACTTGGGCTGAAGGTTCTGCAACTGAAGGATGAGGATGAGTTCCTTCACCGCTGTTACTATAGGCACCATCTCTCCCTACTATACCTGCTATCCCACAGTCACACTCCCTCCTAGAGACTATTATCCCACTGTTACTATAGACACCATCTCTCTCTACTATACCTGCTATCCCACAGTCACACTCCCTTCCCAGAGACTATTATCCCACTGTTACTATAGGCACCATCTCTCCCTACTATACCTGCTATCCCACAGCAGGCCCGGACTGGCAATCTGTGGGTTCTGGCAAATGCCAGAGGGGCTGCTATAAGGTGCCATAGTAAGTCAGTATTTAGTGGGCTGGTGGGGGCTGTTTGGGCCTCTGTGTGGGCTGATTGGGCCTCTGTATACCAGAAATGCCAGGGCCTATTTTAATCCTCAGTCCGGACCTGTCCCACAGTCACACTCCCTTCCCAAAGACTATTATCCACTGTTACTATAGGCACCATCTCTCCCTACTATACCTGCTATCCCACAGTCACACTCCCTTCCCAGAGACTATTATCCACTGTTACTATAGGCACCATCTCTCCCTACTATACCTGCTATCCCACAGTCACACTCCCTTCCCAGAGACTATTATCCCACTGTTACTATAGACACCATCTCTCCCTACTATACCTGCTATCCCACAGTCACACTCCCTTCCCAGAGACTATTATCCCACTGTTACTATAGACACCATCTCTCCCTACTATACCTGCTATCCCACAGTCACACTCCCTTCCCAGAGACTATTATCCACTGTTACTATAGGCACCATCTCTCCCTACTATACCTGTTATCCCACAGTCACACTCCCTTCCCAGAGACTATTATCCACTGTTACTATAGGCACCATCTCTCCCTACTATACCTGTTATCCCACAGCCACACTCCCTTCCCAGAGACTATTATCCACTGTTACTATAGGCACCATCTCTCCCTACTATACCTGTTATCCCACAGTCACACTCCCTTCCCAGAGACTATTATCCACTGTTACTATAGGCACCATCTCTCCCTACTATACCTGTTATCCCACAGTCACACTCCCTTCCCAGAGACTATTATCCACTGTTACTATAGGCACCATCTCTCCCTACTATACCTGTTATCCCACAGCCACACTCCCTTCCCAGAGACTATTATCCACTGTTACTATAGGCACCATCTCTCCCTACTATACCTGTTATCCCACAGTCACACTCCCTTCCCAGAGACTATTATCCACTGTTACTATAGGCACCATCTCTCCCTACTATACCTGTTATCCCACAGTCACACTCCCTTCCCAGAGACTATTATCCACTGTTACTATAGGCACCATCTCTCCCTACTATACCTGCTATCCCACAGTCACACTCCCTTCCCAGAGACTATTATCCCACTGTTACTATAGGCACCATCTCTCCCTACTATACCTGTTATCCCACAGTCACACTCCCTTCCCAGAGACTATTATCCCACTGTTACTATAGGCTCCATCTCTCCCTACTATACCTGCTATCCCATAAATAACCATGATGTACACATTGAATGGATTTCATGCATTAAAACAGAACATTTTACAAAAACCCTGAGGTGTGTGCCAATAAAAAACGGATTTTTTTATTTAAATATAATCAGCAAAGCCCTGCAATATGCATTTATTAGACATGTCTCTGAATTCTCAGTTGGTCTGTTAACCCTAGACTATGCTCTGACACTTGTTTCATTAAAGTCCATCTGTACTGAGCCTCAATAGCAGCCATGCACACAGCCAGATTGTTACAGGCAGTATCAGTGCTGGGTAAGTAAATACACATTTGCACACCATCGGCAGTTTCAGGATTTGCACACAGGTGCAAGGAAATTCTGGGAAAACCAGTACTGGGCTCTACTAGGAGGAAGGCTCTGGAGCCCTGCAGCTTTGGTCTTAGTACTTTAAAGTATCAGCGAGAGGGAATGATGCTTCAGGCACACACCTGCGCTTGGGGGGAGAAATCCTGCAACTGTCAGCTAGTAATTAGGGTGGAGCAGGTGAGCCCTTTAAGCAGAGGCACTTATTACAAATGGATACTGGAAAATGCGAACTATCTTTAGCACTCACTACCACTACTACTGTCTTCTATTGCTACTTCTGGTGCTGCTTTGATATTTAATTTCTACTTTTTCTGGTAAGTAAAAAAGGGCTTATTTCATCCACCTTCCCCATCTCTGGTTATAGGCTGCAAGCTTCTAGGCCCAGGAATTTGCCATTTTATTTTGGAAGCTTTACAATGCCGTTTAACTCTTGCCCTGGGTGACTGCCAATCATAAACGGTTTATTGCCGGCTTGTTTTCAACACCACACTGAAAGGGTTAAGTTTAAAGGGAGCTGCCCTGTTCTATGTCAAAGCTCTTCTGGCCGGATCTGAGAGCACAGGCAGCCCTGTATGATATCTGTCTCACAGCAGAGCTGTAGGAAATGTGGCTTTAGTCTTTTCCTCCCCAGGAAACATCAGCCTAAAAATACCCTGACACCAGCCCAGTGATCTGATGTGTGTGATTAGTGACACTGTCGGTGCACAGCCAGCAACATAGTCTGATTGAGAGCAATCCTTCCGGCATGAGAGAGGTTAATATTTCTCAGCAGCAGCAGCAGCAGCTCAGTTCCTGGGTGCACTTCACCAGCGGGCTGCTAGAGGGAGCCAAAGAGCTGTTAAAGTTCTGGCCAGGCACTTAACGTGCCTCTTGCACTAGAAAGTGACTTTCACTTGTGTAAAAGTATGTTCTCTGGTCGCTCTCATAACCCCTATTGACAATGAATGTGTGATATATGATCCCCAGGCCAGCCACAAGGAATACTACTAATTATTGCGCCTGGATTAATTAACCATGATAAAAACTGCCTAGATTAAGTGTCACATCCCCCACCCATTCTCATAAGGTTGCTGGCAGTTGATAATATCTTGTGCCAATATACTAATCTTTATTTGTATATCAGGGGGTTGTAAATCAGCTAAACCAGAGGTCCCAAGCCTTTTTTTTTTTTTTTTTTTTTTTTTTTTTTTTACATGTGAGCCACATTCAAATGTAAAAAGTGTTGGGGAGCAACACAAGCATGAAAAGAATTCCTGGGGTGTCAAATAAGGGCTGTGATTGGCTATTTGATAGCCCCTGTCTGAACTGGTAGCCTATAAGAGGCTCTGGCTGGCAGTACAATGGTTTTTATGGAACTAAAATTTGTCTCCAAGCCTGGAATTCAAAAATAAACACAACATCCAAGGGGTCGGTGAGCAACATGTTTCTCATGAGCCACTGGTTGGGGGTAGGGTTGCTACCTGGCTTTTATTTTAACGACCTGGCCTGTAAAAATGATGGTTGATCCCAATGTTATTAATAGGGAAAAAAGATAAATATATATAGGAAGGTCGGTATTATTTTTTTCCAGAATAGGTGGCAACCCTAGTTGGGGGTTACTGAGCTAAACAGTATCCAGCACATCCCCCTTTCATAGAGAAGATGAAGGGTTAATGCATAGCACTTAAAGGACCAGTAACATCAAAAAATTAAATTGTTTTAAAGTAATACAAATATAATGCAGTGTTGCCCTGCACTGGTAAAACTGTTGTGTTTGCTTCAGAAACACTACTATAGTTTATATAAATAAGCTGCTGTGTAGCAATGGTGGCAGCCATTCAAAGGAGAAAAGGCTCAGGTTACACAGCAGATAAGCTCTGTAGAACATAATGGTGTTATCTGTTATCCACTATTTAGCCTGAGCCATATAGACTTTTTTCAATTTCTGCCATTGCTACACTGCAGCTTATTTATATGAACTATAGTAGTGTAACAGATCAGTTTTACCAGTGCAGGGCAACACTGCATTATATTGTCGTTACTTAAAAACACTTTCATTTTTTTGGTGTTACTGTTGCTTTAAGGAGCCAGAAGCAGCCTTGGAAGGCAATAAATATAAAATATATAGACTGTTGCACTCAATAATCCAGGGCATTTATAACACTCAGATGTTCTTGTTTGTTTGGGCTTCAGGCTGTGCTGATTGTAGTTCAACCACAGGCTTTTAAAAAAATATATATAGTTTTAAGTCCCCTTTAAATCTTAAAAATGCTGCAGGAAACACTGTATCCGAAATCTTTGTTGATAATTCTCCCAGAGATGAATACAGATGTATCAAGTGCTAATAAATACAACAATGTAACATGTAGAGGGGAAATGTGCATTAGACACTGGGCAGCCAATCAGGCCTCTCCTTTTCCAGTCTCTTATTCGAATCAATGCATGGTTGCTAGGTTAACTTGGACCCTAGCAACCGGATGGCTGAAACTGCAAACTGGAGAGCAGCTGAATAAAAAGCTAAATAAGTCAAAAACAATAAAAAATGAAAACCAGTTGGAAATGGTCTCAGAATATCAGCCTCTACGTCATACTTAAAGTTAATTTAAAGGTGAAGAACCCCTTTAATAGGTGTTGTGTCTTTGCAAAGTGCCTGGTGAAGCCTCATCTCATGGGCGCAGCGCTGCCCCTGCAGTTACATCATTAGCGCAGACAATGAGCGCACTGAGCTCCCCTTTGTTATTGCTGATTGACTGATCTGGGAGATTCCATTGAATGTAAAGCAGCGGTACAAAGGCTCATCATATAGATCACCCCCCCCCCCTCCGACATGTGGAACAGACCCGAGGAATGAGGAGGGGGGAGGGGCCAGTAATTACCGTGAGCGATAGGAGATGCACCTACAGATGCCACGTGACAAGAGGTTCGGGTGCAGCTGAGCTTGTGTTGTGGGTTCAGAGCGGTCAGTGAGTGTTTGTGTTAGTTCAGCGCTGCCCCGGCTCCCCGGTCTCTCACACGAAGGGCAAGACAAGGGCAGCAGCTCCAGACTGACTGGCGCCTCCCAGACACCTGTTCCTCTCAGGTTAAAGTGTTACACACACAGGTGAGCTGCTCCCTTTCACAGTAAGAGTCCTCTCAGCAGCACAACCCCCAGCCTCCGCGCTTAACCCATTCCTCACTTCCCGCACACAACTTTACTTACTCTGAGCTCTGCTCCTCCGGGGATATAAATGGATTTGGGGGGTCATTGCCCCAACTCTGATCTATTATAAGGGACACTGTTGTGTTTGTGCAGACCTATGTATGGTGGCACCTAAATGAAGCCTTATGCCCCCCTTGTATATAAAGATTAACTACTAGAGCTGTAGGTTTAATGTCTCACAAATTCTATAGCCACTACTTGTTCCCCTCACTGATACCATGAACCCTACTGTACCCCTGCCCTTCTATTGATACTGTAGTCTCTAATATATACCCCATGCCCTCCCTCATACCATAGGCACTTTTGTACCCCTACCTCCTTTACTAATACCATAAGCAATACTGTACCCCTATCCTTCCTGATCCCATAAGCACTACTGTACCCCTATTCACCCTAATACTGCACCCCTACCCCCTTCACTGATCCCATAAGCACTACTGTACCCCTACCTCCTTCACTAATACCATAAGCAACACTGTACCCCCTATTCTCCCTAATACCGGTACCCCTACCCCCTTCACTGATACCCTGGACACTAATGTACCCCTATTCTCCCTAATACTGTACCTTTACCCCCTTCACTGATGCCATAGGCACTACTGTACCCCTGCCCTTCTATTGATACTATAGTCTCTAATATATACCCCATGCCCTCCCCGATACCATAGGCACTACTGTACCCCTATTCTCCCTAATACCGTACTCCTACCCCCTTCACCAATACCCTGGGCACTACTGTACCCCAATTCTCCCTAATGCTGTACCCCTATCCCCACTGATGTTACAGACCCCCTCATGCATGTGCTGTAGAGAAACATTGTTTTCTGTAACATTCCAGCACTTCTTCCACTTCCCGCAAGTCTGCATTGTATGTTTTTCTCCTAAAACTATTCAGCTAAGCGAAGCATTATAAAACCCCCAAATATCCAGCCAACAGGGAGAATGGGATTTCAGTGACCGCTAATATAAAAATATTTATTTTTGGTCAAATTCCAGCGCTGGACAGTAACAAGTTTATACAGACACTGCTCAGCCCTGAGCGCAGCCCAAGCGCAACTGGTACAGTGACATCCCTCTCAAATGGGGGGCAGATTGTTAGGGATTAATTGCACAGCTTTAAGCGCTGAGCTTCTAGTGCACGTGTGGCTAACTTTTCGTCCGGCATAGATGCTGAACTACAACTCGCAACACCCTTCCCATCTGCCATGTTGTAGTTCAACTTCTGTACCGCGCAAGTGCCATGTCATTAATGAGATCTACCCCACCGCTCCAGTCTACCTTTAATTCCAAACCACAGTTCATTACTTCCAAGTAAAGGAGCGACCCCCCTCCCTTCTCTCCGCGCAATTTTGCGCACATTCTCATCACCGCGACAAAAATGTAGACAACGTTAATCAATTCACTTCCATAAACACGATCGATTTATTCTGTATAAAAAAAAAGGCATTTACAACCAAACTTTTATAAAAAGTCTAGCGTGATGCGATCATTAGACTCGTGCAGAAATAGCACCATCTCTGCCACTGTACAAGGGGGGAGGGGTGCGGGGCAAAATAATAACTCCCAATAAAGAGTTAAACAATGGGCTCTATGTACAACAAAGGAGCATTCAGTCCGGGGTGGGAAGGTTTCAAGGTTTTCTGGTTTTACACTTCGAGCAAAAACTGAAATAAGTTTCCCGATCTTCTTCGCTCCTTTTATCGCCCAAAAAGTCGAATGCGGTTGCGGCAAGTCGCTTCCTTTTCCTTTATTAAAACGATCAGTCCCCATAGTTAGGGGATAATTGTAGCGCAATCCTTCCCCGTGTAAGAAAAGGTCATTTATAACATTAGTAAAGTCTCTTCTTCATAAATAACTAAAAAGCGCAGTCCGAGGAGCTCTGATTGGAGAATAGGGAGAGGGGGGGATGGAAAGAGAAGGGGGATAATAATATATATATATATTTATATCTGGATAAGTCTTTTTTATTTTCTCTCCAGCCGCCTTGAGTGTGTGGCCCCCTCCCTGTGCGAGTCCCAGGAGCTGGCTGAACTGCAACACTCGGATAATGAAGTGAGTCGTTGTAGTCGTCATGTGCAAAGGGAAACAGTGTGAACACCTGCAAGACATTGAGGAGAAAGAGAGGATTTAGCGCAGGGATCAGGAGACAGACTGGCGCCAGTGAGGAAGCCACACGGAGCATTAGCCAAACACTCACTGGGGCAAACCCATTTGGCCAGATGTACTCACACAAGCTCCGCATTAACCCCAGCCTGGCTGGAAGACATTCATCACAGCCACAGATCATACATTAGTATTATTTTACAATGCAGAACATTCCTTAACCCCTCTAAGCCTATCAGTTCATTCTTTGCGAGTAAATCAGCGACCCCCTTTCCAACTGACCCCGCGCATTCTTCTTAAATACCCCCTTAACATCACGCTGCACTGGGGGCACCTAGAACTAAATTCCCCTAAGGTGGGTTTGTATATAAACTGATGGGCAGCCCCTCTACTGTGCCAAACAGCCTAGCCCAGTTTGAGGTAGAGCTGGCAGTTTGAGGCAGAGATGGCAGATAGACCCAGCGAGGCAGATGTTAAATGGGAACATATGATACAGATTGGGTGGGGGAGTGCGAAGCCATTTCTCTCCCTCTCGTGGATCTATTTAAGTGCAATGAGTGGAGGCGCCAGTCTGCTGCCTTGTACCAATTATTTGATTAAATGCAGTCACTTTTAAAAACAAACGATGGCAGAATCCCACCAGCAGCACATTTAGGGTATTAGTACCCCCCACCACCACCAAACAGCCCTCCTCATACCCAGGCCTGGGGTCACTAACCCATTCAAAGTGCAAAGTGATTGGGGCTTGATTTGCTTTGCCCTAATGCGCCAGTAAAGCAACTTCAGTCTACAAATCCGCAAATACTTTTAGCTGAGCAAAGGGGCCAAGTGCTGACCCTCCTGTTACTGAACTACAACTATCAGCAGCTCCTGAACTACAAACTATCAACTGCTCCTGACAGACACATACTAGAGTAGTAAGAGAGTAGTAGTTTTACCGCAGCAGTTGGACACATCACTCGCACCCTCACAAATGGCAGCTGGCACCCACTTAGTAACAATGATCTCATTTAATGAAAAAAAGTCTAAACTCACCATTTTAAGGACAAAGGGATTTGCTCTCGTCTGTGAACTCTGAAGAGAATTCAGCCGCCTGGAGAAGGAGAGAGAGAGGGGCACATGAGTACGGGCACTGCCAGGGGGCACGGGAGGGAAAAGACGGGGGTGTAGATGAAGCGGCCAGAGCAAGAGAAAGAAAACGTGTGTGGGTAGAACTGACAGGTGGGTGTTGGGCAAAGAATAAAGGTGATATGGGGTGAGGACTTTAACTAAAGTCAATGGTGCCAATTGGCATAGTGGGGTAGAAAGAAGGACAGACTTACTGTGATTGGACATTAGTGGGAAGGGAAGGCATTTCTAGGGGCACAGGGCACCAACTTTAGATGAGTCTAACAGGCAGGGTGTATGGAGAGCAAAGGGTGGCATTAAGGGGCAGTGGGTAATAGAGGGGGCAGTGGGTTTGGGGAGTAGAGGGAGACCAGTTTCTAGGGCAGGAGGGAATGAATTTTTGGTAAAAGTTGAGTATGGAGGGAAATGACTGGCACAGTGAGGGTAGTATATTCGGGTATGAGATGGACAGGGATAGGAAGAGATGTCTGAGCATACAGTACAGAGATAGGAGGGCTGGGAGAGGACAGGGGTAGATGGGTAATGGCAGGAGGGCTGGAGAGGACAGGGGTAGATGGGTAATGGCAGGAGGGCTGCAGTTGGTCGTTACCTGTAGGGACAAGATGCTGATGTCTGTGTTTAGGGGGGTCAGGGGGGTCCTGGACGTGTTTCCTCCCACTCGGGGGAGATGATGGAGACTGACGATGCTGGGGTGGGAGTCGAGTGTGAGCTGCAGGTCCAGGATATAGTCGATGACGTGCTGGAGGATCTCCATCTTACTGACCTTCTTGTTCTGGGGGATACTGGGCACGAGCTCCTTGAGTTTCGAGTAACAATCATTCATATTGTACAGGAGGCTCATCGGGTCATCCACTGGCGTTTTGCTGCGAGCTATACCCAGGCTGTGCTCGGTGAGGCTGCTTTTCCGTACAGACCTTACTGGGCTAAAAGCTTTCATAGTACCGCTTAGATATCGATCCGCACGCGCCTTAATATCACCGTGACTAAGCCCCGCTACTGCCGCACTCCTCTCCTACTCCGCTCAGAATGAGTCCCAGCCGCTCTCTCCTCCGCTTTATAAACTGCCCACGGCAGCCACTGACAAGTAGGCGTGGTCCCTGCCTCCTGATTGGCTTGAAGCTTTTGCGCTGAATCCCCATTCTCTTCCGCGTTCTGTACCAATGAGCGATGACCGGAGGCGTGGCTGCCCATCCCAGCTGTGCTCCTAAATTGCTGCTCTCACCGCTTGGCGCAGGGTAGGAATGTCCCGCTGGGTGCAATGATCTAGCTGGGGCCACCAGGGCAGAGGGTCACATGCCACAAAACCACTGAGCTGCTGCTGCTGCTGCTGCTGCTGCAGAACCTCTTTCATTATTGAACACAAAGCTGCTACTGAACTACGATTCCCAGCATCCTCTCTGTGATCAGTGAAGGAATTAAGGACATAACCTATTAAAGCTGCAGGAATGGCTATAGCTGTGCAAATATTGTTGCAAGGTGCCATAATCAGGGCGAATGGGAGTTGTATTCAGATTAACAAGCAGAAGAAAAGAAGCTTATTTCTTAAAAGGTTTCACTTCCTCCTTTGGAAGCTGCACAGTAATAATCAATAATGTCCCCATGCAGAGGAATGTCTCCTCATTGTTTGTTTGTATGGCAGCGCCAACCAGGTTACGCTGGCACCAACCGGCTGCTGTAATGGCAACAAATTAAAGGTGGCCATGGAGAGGCTGATTTAAACATAGAATGTGCAGAGCTACAGTTCCACTTCAATTCCACTGATCAGCCAGAAGGACTATATGGATTGGCTGCCCCAATAGATTGGGTTGTTGGTTAGATCCTGCTGCAATTAGTATACGGTGTGCGTTTATGGTGAGATCTAATCTGACAGTTGGCAACTTGGCATGTGACCATCTTATATTATATATATATTATATAATGACCCATGTATTGTGCTGGAATTGTCTGTAACTAGGGTTGCCACCTATTCTGGAAAAAAATACCGGCCTTCCTATATATTTATCTTTTTTCCCTATTAATAACATTGGGATCAACCATAATCTTTACTGGCCAGGTGGCAACCCTATCTGTAACATGGGCTATATCTGGGGCTGTTGCTGAACTATAGCTGCCTGGTAGTGATAGGCGAATTTCTCCCGTTCACAAATTTCCCGCGGAATTCGCGAAACGGGCAAAAAGTTAGCGAAACACTAATTTTGGGGCCGGAAACAACTTCGACGCTAGCGGCATTGGGCGCCCATTAAAATCAATGGGTGTCCATTAATTGTCCATTAATTGTCACCAGCGTCTAAATTGTTGCCGACGTGGGAACTGTCGATGGTGTTGAAAAAACATTGACGCCAGTGTCGAAACCGCCGCCGGCATCAAAGTTTTTTCGACTTCGCCGCCGAATTTTCGCTGCAAATTCACAAATGTATTTGCTGGCGACGAAACACGGAAATTCACCGCAAATTCATGCCTTGCGAATAAATTCGCCCATCATTACTGCCTGGATATTGATTATTGTCTAGGCATGTAGGGAGTCGGTAGTCAGCAACATACTGGAACCCTCTTATTTAGAAGACAATGTGAAATGCGTCGTGCCAATTGTGGGGGGATTCTGGGAATTGTAGTTCAGCAACAGCTTGTTTGTTGATTGATGCAGTTTGTTGTCACCCGTCAGCAGTGCAACAGGAAACAAAACAACTGCAGAGGAGAGTGGTCCTTGTTCACAAGAGCTTGCACTCTATTTGAGGGGTATCCAGCCTCTGTGCGTATCAGGGCTCCCCGAGTGAGAGTAGGAGAGGTGCTGCTTTATTTTCCTGCACTCCGTGAGGTTAATCTGAATCCATTTATCTCATTGTGGCGCTGGAGCCTGACACTGAGTGTCTTTAAAGTGTAACAAATTGATGCAGTAATAGTATTGGTTCAGGACCCTGCGTGGCTGAGGGAGGGGGGCAGCGCTGCTTGGCAGATTTATTCCTCCAGCCCCGGCAATGGCTGATGAATAGTTTGGAGGAGGAACAGCAGGAGGGAGAAATGATTTGTCAAAACACATTAGGAACGTGGAGTGTATGAGCTGTTTGCATGGAGCGAGCGGCTCTGGACTGACACCTTCTCTGCTGCTCAGAACCATGCATTGTGTGTGTATATAATATATATAAATACAGTATTTGTGTGTGTAAGTGTCTATATATGTATATATACATAAAATAAACAAGGGAAAGGTGTGCTCGCCACTATTTTTTTTAAAAACATTAGGCAGGGGTACAATGAGGCTGTGACCACAAAATACATATAGACAAATACTAATGCTAAATAAACCCAATAGGCTGGTTTTGCTTCCAATAAGGATTAATTATATCTTAGTTGGGATCAAGTACAAGCTACTGTTTTATTATTACAGAGAAAAAAGAAATATTATTAAAAAATTTGGATTATTTGGACAAATTGGGTCTATAGCTGGCCATAGATGTTGAGATTTTTAAAAGATCAGATCCTCATCGTGAGACCACGATCTTCTCAGAACGATCTTACGAATTGTCCATCAACTAAAAAGACCAATTTGCCAGGAAAACAAAGGGGAGTTGCCTGCTTGGCCCTGCAAACATAGATAGATTGCACTGGGGCCGACAAAGATTTTTTGACCTGGCCAATCAATTTCCTGACAGCTGTCGGCCGAAAAATCGTAAGATGTACGAGCGTTCGAATCCCACTAATCGCACGATAATTTCGAAGGATTGGTCGGGCTTCCATAAAATCGGTTGTTCGGCAAGAAGAATCATCGTGTCTATGGGGAGCTTAAGGGTAACATTCCGTAATACAGAGCTTTCTGGATAACAGGTTTCTGGATAACGGATCCCATACCTGTGGAGTGTGAGGCAAACCAGGGCTTCTACCACAGTGGCCCCTACACCCCCCTCTGGGCAGGGTAAAAGGGGGGCTTATTGCAATGCCAGGGGCCCCTTATTCATGGGCCCTGCCCTGATTGATATTCTGATCTGATTCCCCAGCACCGACTATAAAAAGGGCTTGTGACCTCTACTAGACACCTTGGCGGGATTATCTGCTTTACTATAATTAACCCGTATCAGTAGCAAAGCAAAAGCCTCTCAGTGTTTCCTGATTTACATATCAGGTAACACTCACTGGCCGTCTCTATGTGGGACTGGGATGGTTAGTAACAAAGCTCAGTAGTCACAACTGACTGTGTATAGAAATGGGATCTTCTCAGGGGTTGGCACAAATAGAACTGTAAGTGTTCCTAACAGGACATGGAATGCTTCCCTATAGCACTGAGCTAATTGCTATGTATACAGGTATGGGACCTGTTATCCAGAATGCTCGGGACCTGGGGTTTTCCGGATAACAGATCATTCTGTAATTTGGATCTTCAAGTCCAGTAGAAAACCGTTTAAACATCAAATAAATCCAGTAGGATTGTTTTGCCTCCAATAACCAATACATTATATCCGAGTTCTGTTGTATTATTAGAGAGAAACGGGGAATCTAGTTTAAAAGATTGAATTATTTGGATTAAAAATTTGAATTATTGGGATAAAAGAGAGTCTATGGGAGACGGCCTTCCCGTAATTGTCCTGAGATAACATTTTTTCAGACAACGAATCCCATACCTTTATCATATTTATAAACAGGGTTCAACTTCCTTAGTTAGTTTGATAGATTACTATGTATTATGGGGCACATTTACTTAGCTCGAGTGAAAGATTAGAATAAAAAATACTTCGAATTTTGAAGTTTATTTTTGGCTACTTCGACCATCGAATTGGCTACTTTGACCTTCGACTACGACTTTGAATCGAACTATTCGAAATAAAAATCGTTAGACTATGCAATTGTCGAAGTACTGTCTCTTTAAAAAAAACTTCGACCACCTACTTCGCCAACTAAAACCTACCGAGCACCAATGTTAGCCATAGGCTTTCTAACCAATTTCTGATCAAAGGAAAATCAGGGGTCCACAGACTTATTTGCCTTATATGAGAAGCAGTATGACAGCTCTAACTGTGTATTATTACATGTCCAGGTTACACACAGAATGTAAGCAACATACAGGGTATATTTTCCTTTTAAAGGGGTTGTTCACTTTTGAGTTAACTTTTAATATGACGTAGAGACTGATATTCTGACACAATTTGCAAATGGTTTTCATTTTTTAACATTTGTGGTTTTTGAGTTATTTAGCTTTTTATTCAGCAGCTCTCCAGTTTGCAATTTCATCCATCTGGTTGCTAGGGGGCACATTACCCTAGCAACCACACATTACTTTGCATAAGAGACTGGAATATAAAAAGGAGAGGCCTGAAAAGTAAGATGAGCAATAACAATACATTTGTAGCTTTAAAGAGCATTTGTATTTTACATGGGGTCAGTGACTACCATTTGAAAACTCAAAAGAGTCGGAAGAAAAAAGGCAAATAATTAAAAAAAAATAAAACATGAATAATGAAGATCAATTAAAAAGTTGTTAAGAACTGGCCATTCTATAACATACTAAAAGTTTATTTAAAGGAGAAGCAAAGCCTTAATAAAAAAAAACCTACTCCTCTACCCTACATAGACCCCCCTCCCTCCTCCCCCCGCCTAGCTCCCCCCCCCCCGGCAAATGCCCCTAAGGGTCAGTCCACACGAGCAGATTCAGGGGGATTAGTCGCCCCAGCAACAAATTGCCTCTTCTTCGGGGCTACCATCTCCCCGAACTGCCTTCCCCCTGCCCTCTGCCGGCTAAAATGAAAATCGACTGCGGCAATGCACACTCAGCACTACGTTTTCCGAAGTCGCCCACAGTTTCCTCGTGAGGTGACTTCGGAAAAAGAAGTGCTGCGTGTAAAGGCAGTTCGGGGAGATTGTCGCCCCGAAGAAGCGATTTGTCGCTGGGGCGACTAATCTCCCCGAATCTGCTTGTGTGGACTGACTCTAACTCTTTACTTACCCCTCAGTGCAGATTCTGTCCAGCAGAGTTCACAGGTGACATCTTCTTCTCTTCGGTATTGTTCGAAATGAGACTGGTTTCATGAGCCTGTGAACTCCACTGGACGAGGGGTCTACGTAGGGTGAGGGGGCAGGGTTTTTTTTATTAAGGGTTTGTTTCTCCTTTAAAGTTGAACCACTGCTTTAAATCGCAGCTTTCCTTTGTTTTGAGCAGGTGAAATAGAAAAGAGATTCTTCCCATTAATCCTGTCTCCTCATACCCACCGCCTTAGGTACCTGCTCCATCTGAATAAAGGCTCGGGCACAGGGAACATATGTGCAGTGGATTTATCCTAATCTACGCCGCGCTAATCGTGTTACAGCAGAAAACACATAATAAATGGCCAAGCCCCAGCTTTCTGGACGGCACCTTTAATTGCACATTATTCATTGTCTCTGAGGCTCATTTTGCAGCAAAGAGTTAAAGCGGTTAATATATGCCGCAAGCAATATAGGCACAGGTATCTATTAATCTCTATTACCCAGCAATATGGCCCACTGAACAGCTACAGGATAAGGACTTTCCCAGCTCCTCTATCACTTTCTGCAAGGACAGCTGATGTGGGGGGTTGAAGAGGAGATGCAGCAGCTGAGTCCAAGAGAAAGGAGCTGAAATTCTTACAATTCTAGTTTTGGTTCTCATCCGATACATGCGGTATAGTTCCAAGGGTAAATCTGCCTTCATTGTATACTCGCCTGGAAAGCCTCATGTCACTGTCATTGCTGTCATTCTCAAATGTTCTAAAATATCATCATTTTGGTTTTCACTGTGACTATGTCTCCTACCCTGCTGCTATACTGCTTGCTTGCTGCACTATTCTCCAGCTCCAGTATCTGTATTCTTCCTCTGCTTCTCCCGTACCCGTATAGTCTCTGACTCTCTGGCAAACATAGCTGTACTCTCCAGTAGAGGTATAGGATCTATTATACAAAAAGTTTGGGACCTTTTTTTCAGTAAGGGGTCTTTCCGTAATTTGGATTACGATACCTTAAGTCTGCTAAAAACTATTTAATCATAAACCCAATAGGATTGTTTTGTTTCCACTATGGATTTATGCAGCTTAGTTCTATTATTACACAGAAAAAGACAATCTTTAAAAAAAAAAAAATAGAATTATTTGCTGAAAATGGGCTCAATGAGAGATGACCTTACCAAGATTCTGAGATACCTGAATAATCTGGATAACAGGTTTCTGGATAAGGGTTCCCATATCTGTGTCTATATTTTTCCTTCCCAGCTCCAGCTCCAGCATCTGTATTTGCATTTTCTCTTTTCTCCCTATTTATTGTACCTGTATTCTCTCCCTCTATATTCTCCCTATTTATTGTATCTGTATTTTCCCCTATTAGCTCCAGCATCTATAGTCTCCATATTTATTGTACAGGTATGGGCTAAGTGGGGTACCTAGACTGGACCGGGCCCCTCTGCAAAGAAATCTTGAGTGGGGCCCCGTGCAATTTTAAACTACAACCTACCCATACTCTTGAGTGCCTGGCCGGCTATCCTTCCATGCTCCCTTCCTCCCTCTTGTGCTCCCTTCCCCTCGCTCACTGCAAATTTGCAATGCACCCGGCGATATGGGATGTTCTTAAAGCTATACAGGTAGCATACCCTGCGGTCCCGGTTGGCTTCCTCTACAGTTACAACACTGTATGGGATCCATTATCTGGAAACCTGTTATCCAGAAAGCTCCGAATTACGGGATGGCCATCTCTCATATACTTCATTTTATCCAAATTTTAAAAAATGATTTCCTTTTTCTCTGTAATAATAAAACAATACCTTATATGTAGCCTTATTGGAAGCAAAATCATCCTATTGGGTTTATATAATTTGTAAATGATTTTCTGGTAGACTTAAGGTATGAAGATCCAAATTATGGAAAGATCTGTGATCCAGTAAACCCCAGGTCCTGAGCATTCTGGATAACCTGCATCTGTATTCTCCACCTCTAGCTCCACCATCTATAGTCTCCCTGTTTATTGTATCTGTATTCTCCCCCTTCTAAATCTGACATCTGTATTCTCCCTAGTTATTGTATTTGTATTTTTTAGCTCCAGGACCTGCATTCATTCTCTATAACTTCAGCATATGAATTCTCCCTATTTAGCTCTGGTGTCTGGATGCTTCCTCTATGCCTATGGTATCTCTACTCTCCATCTCTGTCATAGGTATGTACAGCCTACCCCTCTAATTATGGACTTAGCATTCTTCCTCTCCAGTATCTGTATTCTAATTCTGTATCTATAACATCTGTATTTTCCCTCTGTATCTTTAGCATCTGTATTCTCCCTTGGGGCCTGTCTGAGCTAAAGGTCAGCCTGCAGGGCCACATCAGGAAAGGAAAGGCAGGAGCCCAGTGAAAAAAGGGGGTGGCTATAATAGGGACATGATTTGGGTGGATAGGAGGCGTGGCTATGTGGGTCAAAGGTGGGGCATAGGGGGGCCCCATTGCTCTTTACCACAACCCTGTCCACCCGTCACTGTGACTTGCTCTACAGATACCAAACCTTTTACCATGGAGGGCGGTAACCGGTAACAGCAGTGGTGCAACTATCCTGGACCCCAAAACTGTGGAGGTCTGGGGGCTACAGTGGAAACATGGCCTGGTGAGGACTGGCAGCTTGTATGTGGAGTCATGTTCCCCAAGGACATGCATAGGTTTGATAGTGGAAACAAATATATGCTATTTTACATTGAATTCATAAATGGAATCTGGGACTCATTTATTTTTTCATTTAGGTTTCTTCATGTTCCCTGTATCATTGCAACAGAGAGATAACCAGTTGCCAGTTTGTCATTATAAACCCTTAACTAATGAAATGGGCCAGAGAAAATGGGAATTATTTGTGCAAATCCTTATAGCATGATGTTTAACAGGAGAAGAGGTGGGTGCCTGAGTATCCCAGTCTGTTAATGAGTGACAGCCGGTGCCTATAGCAGCAGTGTCGGAGTGGAAGGCACTGGACTGGATCACTAGGTTTTTCCCAGAACAAACAGGTTCCCAGAGCTCATGGCTGCACTTACAGAAGAGGGGCCTGTACTGATGTAGGATGGGAAAAGTGGGAAACACCACAAACTAGGGATATCTAGTTTTATAAATGTGGGGATTATTCGATTTTCTAGGGTCACAGAGCCCCTGAGTTTCTGCCCTCCCTCCACCTTTATCCATAAATATCAAAAAGATCTTGAGCCACTTTTACAGTCCAATTACCCTCTGTTCTTTCACCTGTGTTAGAGTCCTGCAGCGGGTCGGGGTACCCGCAAAAACCCGCGGGTAGTTTAGAAGTTCCAGGTGCGGGTATACCCGCGGGTCGGCCGTTCTGCGGGGTTGCGGGTCGGGCCACGGGTCTTCTCAATATCAATATTCACTCCTTTCTTCTGGTCATGTCTACTTCCGATGACATTACTTCCTGTTTACAATGACAGCACTTCCTGTTTTACGCCTTTTTTTTCTGATCACATCTACTTCCGACGATGTCACTTCCGGTTTACAGCACTTCCTGATTCTTGATGGTCAGCGGGTCACGGGTCCGGGTTGCGGATAAGGTACTTGCGGGTAGGGTCGGGTAGCGGGTCCAAGCGGGTAAGAATGCGGGTTGCAGGTCCGGGTTGCAGATTGCAGGTTGTGGGTACGGGTCGGGTTCGTGTCCCAAAAAATGGACCCGCGCAGGACTCTAACCTGTGTTGCTCTCCTGGTACTGGCCGCCCCCAGGGGCGATCCTGGTCATTTTGCCGCCTGAGGCGACCTTCCTTTTGCCGCCCCCACCCTCCCCACGGCACTCACCTCTTCAGCACCGGAGGGGGTCGGGCGGTCCACGTCGCTAGTGCAGAGAGCGCAATTCCACTCTCTGAACTAGAAGAGCCGGATTTCGGAGTTGAAAAACAGAAATTCGGCTCTTAGTTACTAGGGATGCACCGTATCCACGAATCCTTCGTGACAGATGCGGCCGAATACCAAACCAAATCCAAATCCTAATTTCCATATGCAAATTAAGGGTGGGAGGTGGAAAACATTTTTTACTTCTTTGTTTTGTGACAAAAAGTCACACGATTTCCCTCCCTGCCCTAATTTGCATATGTAAATTAGGATTCGGACTCAGTTCAGCCTGGGGGAAGGGTTCAGCCGAATCCGAATCCTGCTGAAAAGGGCCGAATCCCGCACTGAATCCTGGATTTGATGCATCCCTATTAGTTACCAGGAGCTGCATCTTTGCCGCCCCTGGCAAACAGGGGGGTGCTGCCACCTGAGGCGAGCACCTGATGAAGGACATGTCTGTCCGAAACATGTTGTGTGTCTGAATAAAATACACTGAATTCAAATTGGCTCTCCAGAGTGAACTTTTGCCTATACCTTGGATATTGTGTGGCTTGGACGGTGCCACTAACTCTGTTGGATGAGCTTCGATGACTTTGGAGTGAGGGACCACCCAACAAACAATTGAAGTACCTGTGAGTGCCTCAACTCGCCTCATTGGTGGAGCACCCCTGGCCGCCACTATGGAAAGACACAAGCACATGGGTATTTTAAGATATGGACAGGCAACTCAGAAAGTGCCACATTAGGTATTCAAAGCACTTTGGCCTACAGACGAAGGGATACTTGTATGGGCTGTTCTTTGATATGGCCATTTGCTGATGGAACTGCAATCGGGGTGCAGAGGGTTCCATGGACTCTCACCATAACTGTCCTTCAATCTGGGATCCTCCAGCTCTCCCCCAGAAGGGCTAGCTCTACAGTTCAGGGACCACTGAAGCAGCCCTTAGATATCTCGCCACCCTCCGGAAACCACATTAAAATATAATACTTTGTTCCACAAAAGTTTTTGTAGCCGCCAAAACTAAAACTTGGGAAAGTGGGTCTGCTGGGTGTGCTGTACCCCTGAGCCCCTCACCAGTGTAGTGTACTAAGTAGTATAAGACTGAGCAGATATTTCCTTTATATTAGAGAGGGCCATCGTTGTTCATCCCTACATTGATATAATGGATAAGCATCACCCATTGGGGAACAGCGAGGAGCAGCGTGACTAAGTCATAACCCAATAACAAATAAACATTTCTGTACTTTGGGTGGTGCTGAGAGAAGAGTCACTGGGGGGTGTATTGTTGTCACGTTTGGTGACTAGTGACATTGTCCTGACTATGCCACTCCGTGGGTGGTGCTGTGTTTTGAAAGAATCCCTTATCTTGCACCCATATGGCGGCCAAGCTTATTCCCAGATTGACCCGAGATGCTGTGCAGCCGTGTGAGATCACAGAGAGGGAAAGAAGCGGCGAGTCTGTAGGCACGTCACACGTCTCCAGCCATGGCTGTCACCGCTCAGGAACAGATTTTGTTGTGACAGTGTTTGTGGCATGATGTGATTGCCTGACGGCTTAAGGATGGACTCACTGTAAACAAACATTTTGCTAATCCACCCATTAGCATCTGCACAAGCCTGGTAGCCCCAGCTGGTGGCCCTATAACCCTCTGTGCGCCAGAAAGGACCCCTGCTAAGGGGTTTGCACCAGTCATATATATACACACACTGACCATCGTAGAAATACAACCACTCACTCAGACACAAACACACACTTTACACATAAGATACACAATTAGACGTGCATATAACCCATGTTCCCCTGTGTGCTGGATTTGTGCTTTTTGCACTGGGCGTGCTTGAGCAAAAAATCCCCTGACCTGGCTCCGGTGGGCCCAAAGGGGGTGCAGACCAGGGTGCCATCACCCCACCCCTGGTAGTTACACCACTGTATATAACAATAGAGGTTGGTCCTCAGGCACTCAGGTAAATAGAAAAGAATTAGCAGCTAAAGGCTACTCACCAATTACACCTAGGGTTACCACCTTTTCTGGAAATAAATTCCGGCTTTCCTATAACAGGGGTCCCCAACCTTTTTTACCTGTGAGCCACATTCAAATGTAAAAAGAGTTGGGGAGCAACACAAGCATGAAAAAGTCCCTTGGGGTGCCAAATAAGGGCTGTGATTGGTTACTGGTAGCCCCTATGTGGTCTGGCAGCTTACAGAAGGCTCCACTTATTTACTATACTTAGTTTTACTATACTAGCCCTATACTTAGTTTTAATGCCATTAAAACTCGCCTCCAAGCCTGGAATTCAAAAATAAGCCCCTGCTTTAAAGACACTGAGAGCAACATCCAATGGGTTGGAGAGCAAGAGGTTACTCACAAGCAGGCCCGGACTGGCAATCTGCGGTTTCTGGCAAATGCCAGAGGGGCTGCTATAAGGTCCCATAGAAAGTCAGTATTTAGTGGGCTGGTGGACGCTGTTTGGGCCTCTGTGTGGGCTAATTGGGCCTCTCTGTACCTGAAATGCCAGGGCCTATTTTAATTCTCAGTCCAGACCTGCTCACAAGCTACTGGTTGGGAATCACTGTCCTATAATATTAATAACATTGGCATCAAGCAACATTTTTATTGGCCAGGCTGGTAAAAGACCAGCGAGGTGGCAACCCTAATTCCACTTGGCTCCCTATGAAAACCCCATTTTTTAAAGCAACTTGTGCCAACATGAACTCTGTGCACTTCTCTATAGTTGTACTCGACAGCCATTGCCTTTCTGCTGCTGCGCATTTTGACTCAGGGAAATTTTGGATCCACTGCCACCTCCAATGTTGGTGATAGTCGGAATATTTCTGCAGCACCCTGCGTCAATAGGTGCAGTTCAGATGTGCCAAAAGAAAACATCGGCCTCACACCAAATGCCAAAACAACTGGACTTTGAAAACTTTCAGCGCAATTGCGTAAGGAACACTGGGGGAAAAAACTGAGCAATTGTATTCTCTCGGGGCATGATTTGCCTAACATATTTGACCTCCATTGAATCAGGGCTTTCTTGTCCATTAAAAGAGAATGAAAGCCATGTATCTAAGTTAGGACTCAACAAGCCCTTCTTCACAATGCAATTTGGAACCAAGAAGGGTGAATGGGGCTGGATTCAGAGGGTGCAGTGGTGCATTTCAGGAAAGAGGCCTCTTCAGGGGTCGTAATTTAGGGACACGACTTTAATTCTCTTTTAAAGCCTGCCTGAATGTGTTGGCATAGAGGTGTTGGTTGGATGCTAAACAAAGAGTGGTCGCCATACTAATAGCCATAAAATAGCCCCTTCCTTTCTTTGATCCTTTTAATCGTTGATTATTGATGCTGGGATCCCGCAGAGACTATTACAGACGATTATAGAGCGAGTGGATCATTCCAGTTGAAACCTGGTGGAACTGGGAGCAGTTGGTTATTATTTAGCATCCCATTATTTCCCATGGATCTCGTTGCTGATCACTGCTATTATGTTGGGCAGGTTTCTCTTGTGAGACACCACCATCCCTAGTTCTGTGTGAGCGCAGGCCTTTTGCTGCATTCTTTTTAGCTCACCAAATCCCAGCACAGCCAATGGATTTCATATCTGTGCAAAGCCAGGGGATCTCTGCCTAGTTAGCGACTGCTGGAATTCCGAACTGGCAGCACAAAGTCTTACACTGATACTTAGACCCATACAGATCCCAACGGCTCATGGGATTCTTTCATACAATCTCCTCCCTGTTTACCTTTCATCCTTTAATGCAAAGCATGTGACTAATTAGCTAACAAATGTTCAGGAAAATGATGTTAAAGATATTGCTGAGCCGCTGCCTTTGCCAAACGCTTGAAATGCTTTGTACCGAGTTCAACTCAAGCCACGAGCAGAGAAGGGTTTGATCAAGGCAGATAAATGGGACCACAGTCTTCTGTAACGTCATCTCATCTTGATTGGATTCGTTTGCCTGTAACGTGCCCGATTCTATGGGAACACATGCACTCCCTTAACTGCAGTTTGTACTTGGAACATGGAGGAAAGTATTGAAAAGGAGGCCGTACCCTTCCAGATTGGATTGGTCAGTGATTGTCTCATTTCCACTATACTGGCACAGTTTCAGGGGGCAGTTCCAATCACAGGATCTCATAGGTGGAGGATGATGTTTGTGCTTGGGGCAGAGTCAGAACAAGGAGCAGGCAGCAGAGGCTCGTGTCTAGGGTGCAGATGTAGGAGCAGCAATTGAAGGGGAACGTGTCAAGCAGGGGAAGCGTTTCCAGAAGGGGGAAAGTGATGGAGCAAGCCTGGCCCAAACTGGCATTCTGTGGAATGGGGCTTCTGTACAATGCCACTATTACTATTTAGTGGGCTGGTGGGCGTCTGTTTGGGCCTCAGTGTACCTCAAACGCCAAGGCCTATTTTGAACTCTAGTCCAGGGGTGGAACAAGCAAGTGTAGGTAGAGGGGCTCAAGTAGAGGAAACAGTCCCTGTGGGGAGTGGCCTGGACTCCCAGGTTTGCTTTCTCTATAGTTAAGAAAATCCCCCCGTTTCTGTGAATTCTGAGCCCCTCAGGCTAGAGCCACACTTCACGGATCTTGGTCTGCGGAGAAACGCAGGCCAAAAATCCGCTGCCCCTCTTCTGCTGCGCTGCATGCACCATGAATCATTACTTCTTCTCAGATGCAGGTAGGCACGTTGGGTTTCGGCTGCAAATGCAAGATCAAATTTCTTTGCCAAGATCCATGTAGTGTGGCCCTAGCCTTAATTATTTTTTGCAGCGGCCCAGCACCTCACACCACTAGGCACCAAAGAAAGTAGTTCTGCCTAGAGTGGGAATACAATTTTGCCCAGCTCTGGTTAAGGGTGGCTAAGTAATGGCATTCTCTACACAGACTCATACACTAGAAGTGGCAATTAAAGTGGACCTGTCACCCAGACACAAAAAGCTGTATAATAAAAGTCTTTTTCAAATTAAACATGAAATCCAATTTTTATTTTTTATTAAATCATTCATAGCTGCTGTAAGCTCATTTAAAAATCTCAGCTGTCAATCAAATATTGTCTGCCCCTCCTCTATGCCTTAGGCATAGAGGCGGAGCAGACAATTACTTTCACTTTCCATTCAGCACTTCCTAGATGTCACTGCTCTCCCCACATTCCCCCGTTCTCTTCACCATTTAATTGTGTAGCCAGGGCATGGGGATGGACATCAGGTCCCCCATTCTGGTGCACAAACAAGATTCTGAGATGATGGAAGACTTGTCTTAATAACAGTGTCCACAAAATGGCTCTTGCCTTCTTGCTATAATTATGAGTTCCCAGACTGAAGGAAACGAGATTCAAATAATTTATACAGTGTAATTAAAGTTTAATTAAATTTTGCTTGACTAATGTGATAAAATAGGATTCTGAATAATTTTTTTGGGTTAAAATAGATGGTGAAGCAGAGCACACTCCTCAGTGTAATCAATGACGCCCGGTGCTCAGGGTAGAGGGCTCGGCAACCCCCTCGGTAAAGGCTTCCAAAAAGGTACACTGGCACACAGGGCAATTGAAAAAGCAGGGTTACCCCTTGCTACTTTTATTTAAGCGGACGTGCGACGTTTCGGGGTTCCTACCCCTTTCTCAAGCATGAGAAACGTCGCACGTCCGCTTAAATAAAAGTAGCAAGGGGTAACCCTGCTTTTGTAATTTTTTTGGGTGACAGGTCCCCTTTAAAATACCTCTGGGAACACATTGCATGGTAAATGTAGTGCCAGTTCCATATATAATGCACCTAGATACATGGTAGCAGGGGCGTAACTACAGAGGAAGCAGACCCTGCAGGTGGCCCCAAAAGGTATAGGGACCCTAAATGCCCTAATTTATATACAGTTTTTAAGGAGAAGGAAAGTCGTTTTTACACTTGGGGGTGCCAAATGTTAGGCACCCCGAAGTGAATGTATATACTTACTTGAAACCCCGGGCCGGTGCTCCTATCAGCAGAAAACTGCACCGGCTCAGGGTTATATCAGTGAGCACCACGGAGTGATCTTCTTCCAGCTTCTTCTTTCTAATTGCTGCTGCGCCTGCACATTAGAGTGAAAAGCTGAACTTTAACTAAGACATCAGCTTTTTCATGTGACTGCGCATGTGTCTGCCCCGGGAAATTTGAAGAAAGATGAAGTCGGAAGAGGATCGCTCTGTGGTGCTCACTGGTATAACCCCAGTCCAGTGCAGTTTTTTGCTGTTAGGAGCAGGGTTTCAGGTAAGTAAATATGTTCACTTGGGGGCACCTAACATTTGGGACCCCACAAGTGTGAAACGACTTTCCTTCTCCTTTAAATAAATATTGGCAAAACAGGTCAACCTCTAGACATTTTGGGGGCCTGACAAATAATTTGCTGTGGGGCCCATTAATATCTAGTTACACCACTGCATGGTAGTATAAATACAGTGCCAATTTCAGCAAGGGCATCCATTGGGAGTGAATTGATGTCATGGGGAGAGGACAGGTCGGACTGGGGGGGAGAGGAAATCACCTGAATGGGACTGAAAATTGAATAATCCATTGTAGGGATTACTCTATATTGGCTCATAGCCTGTACAGAGCAATACCATAGAACTAAAGCTATTCATACATGCCCAGATTTGGTTGAGTGGGTTGGCTGAATTTGACCGTACTGTCTGACTGTCTGGGCATGTCTGCCACAAGGAAACTGGGTGAATTGGGAATTCCTCAGCTTATCCCTTTAACATTAGAAGAAAGTGGTTGCCACCTGGTAAAAATGATGGTTGATTTCAATGTTATTAATAGGGAAAAAAGATAAATATATAGGAAGGACAGTATTTTTTTCTGGAAAAGGTGGCAACCCTACACAGGAGGACAGGGGCCAGGGGTTTAAATTTTGACATGGAAAGAGGGGAGAGCAATTGCTTCAGACAGAAGGGCCAGAGCTCAATAGGGATATCTTTAAAATGGTTTAGGTACCAGGCAGATTTTTACGCAGGTAAATACGCCACATAGTCTGGGGAGCTCGGCTGTACAGTTACAGACAAGGGGCGCAGGGCCGAGTCCCTCCGTGCGCTTTGATCTCTCAGCGGCCGCCCTTGATCTTCACTTTCCATGTGTGCAGATCCACTAAAGAGAAGTCACCCTGATAGGAATCCGTGAGAGAGCGAGTGATGCACGAAGCAAAACATGCCATGGCGCCAGACAGAAAACATGCAGCAGGGTCACAGAATATGTCATCTGCAAACATCTCCGCCCCATTTGGACACCCATGAGTTGGCTGCTGGATTAGGAGATCATACAGTGTCCTTTAGTGATCTCAACCAGATTTTGGAAACTACCTGATTTTTTTTAAACAGGTATCAGTCAGACAGGCCCTTCTGTGGCCACATGCACGTACCAATAATCTGTCTAAACGGGCCAATTAAGCAGTTTGACTGGAGCACGGACAGATTTGGTTCTAAACTACTGACATCCAGTGAAGCAACTAGTTATTAGGGCTCTTACACACGGGCAGTTTTGCCTGCGCTCCCCTGCGTTGCGCTTTCTTCCGTTCAGCCGCAGGGGAGAACAGGAGTAGACGCACTCAATTATTGTGAAGGGGGCTGTACTCACACAGATGCATGTAAGTGCTGAACACAGGTATGTTACATGCTGCGTCCCACCTGCGTTTGGCGCTTACATGCGTCTGTGTGAGTTCAATTGAGTGCATCTCCTGCGTTGAACGGAAGAAAGCGCAACACAGGGGAGCGCAGGCAAAACCGCCCGTGTAAGAGCCCTTAGGGATGCACCGAATCCAGGATTCAGTTCAGGATTCGGCCAAAATTTGGCCTTTTTTAGCAGGATTCGGATTCGGCTGTATCCTTCTGCCCGGCCGAATTGAATCCTAATTTGCATATGCAAATTACGGAAGGGAGAGAAATCGCGTGGCTTTTTGTCACAAAACAAGTTAGTAAAAAAATGTTTTCCTCCTTCTCACCCCTAATTTACATATGCAAATTAGGATTTGGTTCAGTATTCGGTTGAATTTTTCGCGAAGGATTCGGCCGAATCCAAAATAGTGCATACTACTTATACAGCAAACCCAACAGTCATGGGCAGGCCCGGACTGGCAATCTGTGAAATCTGGCAAATGGCAGAGGCGCTGCTGTAAGATGCCATAGACAGTCACTATTTATTGGGCTGGTGGAGGGGGGGGGCTGGTTGGGCCTCTGTGTACCTTAAACGCCAGGGCCTTTTTTGATTCCCCATTCCAGACCTGGTCATGGGGGCCCGGATCTGCTGCATCATACTATCCCCTCCCCAGCCCATCTTATACGTTTAAAATCCTGACACAAAGAGAATTACCAGCAGCACACTGAGTGAGTTATAGTGGTGCAAAATGGTTTGAGCTCTCCATACCTGCTACCTAAAATCCCAACACAGTGAAATCACGTGACCTCTATACTCCTCAGCAGCCCCACTTACTAGTCCACTGTCCACTATATATATATATATATATATATATATATATATATATATATATATATATATATATATATATATATATATATATATATATATATATATATATAATGTAATGGCCAATTCTGCTTCCTCTTGAAATCACCTTTAGGGTAAGAGCACACACGAAGATTCGGGAGATTTAGTCGCAAATCGAATCTTCTTTGGGTGACTAATCTCCCTGAAATGCCTTTCTGCCAGCTAGAATCTAAATTGCCGGCGGGATGGAACTCGGAGCGCTTCATTTTCCGATGACGAAGTGTTCCGAATGTCATCTTGCCGGCGATTTCAATTCTAGCTGGCAGGAAGGCTTTTCAGGGAGATTAGTCACCCAAAGAAGATTCGATTTGTCGCCAGGCGACTAAATCTCCCAAATCTTAGTATCTGTCTCTGCCCTTACAGGAGAATTCAACCATTTAAACTGTGAATGCGCCGCCATGCCGATCTCCCTCCCAGCTTGCCGAAGACCTGGAAGATTGGTGCGTGGAACTCCGATGGCAGAATCTGCTGCGAGGGGTAAGTATAAAGTATATTTCCCTGGGGGGGGGGCAGATAAGCTGGGGGGGGGAGGAGGGGGTCTACATCGGGTGGGGGGTATAGGTTTTTTGTTAAAGTACTGAATTCTCCTTTAAGCACAATTTAATATTATGGTAGGTTGCAGTTTGTCTTTTTTTTTTCTATGTGGTGTGTGTGGATTATTTAACTACCTGTCAGCAGCTCCCCAGTTTGCAATTTCAGCCATTATCTGGGCTATGTACCAAATTCCCCTAGCAACCATGTATTGAGTTGAATGTAGGCTGGAATATGAATAGGAGAGGCCTGAATATAAAGATAAGTAATAAAAAGTAGCAATAACAATAAATATGTAGCCTTACAGAGAATTTGGTTCCTAGATGGGGTCAGTGACCCCCATTTGAAAGCTGGAAAGAGTCAGAAGACGAAGGCAAATAATTCTAAAACTATAAACAAGAAAAGAATGAAGACCAATTGAAAGTTGCTTAGAACTGGCCATTCTATAACATCCTATAAGTTAACTTAAAGGTGAACCCTCCCTTTAAAGAGGAAATAAACCGCACAATAAAGCGTTGTCTAATGAATGGTTTTGAGGTGGTATTTATCAATATAATGACACGTACACTCCTAATTAAATCCATGTCATGGACCATGTATTGAGATGCTATTGCAATTGGGATTTATATGCCCTTTTAAGAAGCAAATAAATGATGCAGACACCTGCACTTATTATGAGTCTCCCCATCCTAGTTAGTGACCCCTGAGGGGAGTCGGTGACCCCAGACACTAGAGGCATGTGCTTGTGAGGGAACATGTGCGGGTCCTAGTCAGTGGGACAGGCCATTTGTATGAGAAGAGGGAGGGGGAGGCAGGGGAATGTGATGCAATGCAGACTCGGGATTCTACTACTCCCTTTCTTTCTCTGCCTCCTCACATCTGGCCCATTTGGAAAAGGATTTTCCCCTCCCTTTTTCCCCTTCTCTTTTTTGTTCTCGCAGCTGTGTACATTTCGCCTGACGCCCCCCCCCCCCTCACAGGTGATGAATTGGCACCAAACGCGCGCCTCAGAATGCGAGAGAGAGAGCGTGAGGGAGCTGCCGCAGACTCTCTGGCGCCGGCCCCGTGACGTCACACTCCCCCCTCTCCATTCATGGCCGACCTGCTCCGAGAAGCCTCAAGTCTCTGGGCCGGCGCCGCTGAGGCGGCTGCCATGGAGACGCTGCTTGTCAATCAGGAGGCGCGTTCACGGCTGTATCAATAGAGAGAGAGGGGAAGGAATGAGGCTCCGGGGCCCGCACACCTGCATCTATTTACATTTCTTAGGTTACACAGTGTATGTGCGACAGAGAGAGAGAATTAGCTGAGAGCTGAGCTCACACACACACACTCTCACAGACACACACTCTCACATAGTCACACACACACTCACAGACACACACTCAAATAGTCACACACTCACATAGACATAGACACACACACACTCACATAGACATACAGTCACACACTCACATATAGTCACACACACACATATAGTCACACACACTCACACACACACACACATATAGTCACACACACTCACACACACACATATAGTCACACACACTCACACACACACACATATAGTCACACACACACATATAGTCACACACACTCACACACACACACATATAGTCACACACACTCACACACACACACATATAGTCACACACACTCACATAGTCACACACACTTAGACACACAGTCACACACAGTCACACACTCCCATAGACACACACTCACATACACAGTCACACACTCCCATAGACACACACTCACATACACAGTCACACACTCCCATAGACACACACTCACATACACAGTCACACACACAGTCACAGTGTCATTATGTGTGTGTGACACAAACAGTCACACACATAGTCACACTCACACACACACAGTCACTCACAATCACACACACAGTCACACACTCACAATTACTCACACAGGCACACACTCAGCTTCCCCTAGAGAAAGCCGGAAACACCCCATTACTTTTCCAGGGAGCCCCAAGCAGTGAGCTGTTGTATGTTAATTCCAGTATATACATTATGGACCCCCAGCCTGCTGATCTACAGGTGCTGTTGTACTGCCACTCTCTACACCCCACTGATGGGCCTGGCTAAAGGCTGTTCCAGGAGTGCAGTACAGAGAATTATAGTTGCAAACTGTACACCCCTGCTTTATGTGATAGGGACCCCCAGCCTGTAGTCCTGCTGTTATATAGAGGACAAACTGCTTGTGAATAGGGTTGTCAGCTGGTTGGCATTTTACCTGCTAGGGCTGCTGTCAGTGGGGTGCAAAAGTCATGGTCAGGGCAGATCAGAAGTATATACACATGTGCACAGGGCATATTTTTTAGTTTAGGCCCCAATTACCATGGCAGGGCTGAGCTGTCTGGGTTAGGGTTGCCACTGGCCAGTAAAATTAATGGCTGATCCCAATGTTATTAATAGGGAAAAAGTTAAATATATAGGAAGGCTAGTATTTTTTTCCAGAAAAGGTGGCAACCCTATCTGGGATACAGTTGGGAATTGGGCTAATAACTGTGGTCCCCTTGGGGGAATTCCGTGCTTATTTTGTAGTATGGGGCTCTATGATTTACTATTAAGTATACTTACATTATAGTGCAAACATTTTTTCACATCAGTCCACTGGGACAGGACATTTACAAAGTCCTGTGGCATTTCTGCAATCGGGAATTTAAGGCGTTATGGGATCAGGCGCCAGTTAGCAATCTAGTAATTCAGGCACAGAGGGTTCCTGTAAACTGCCGTAGACTGGGGGTTATAAGTTCCAGGGAATCTTTCAAATGTCAGGCCGCTATGAACTTTTGAGCACAAATAAACAGTTTTTTCTCTGGATGGCAGACAATGAGTCTGATGATATGAGCTGCGCAGGTTTATCATGGTTCTAACCTGTTTTTGTCACTGTTTAACGAGCCATAAATGACCAGAGACATCAGAGTTTAGAATTCAGTTCACCTTTTAATTAACTTTTAGTATAATGTAGAAAATGATATTCTGAGACAATTTGCAATTGGTTTTCATTATTTGTGGTTTTTTTTATAGTTATTTTGCTTTTTATTCAGCAGCTCCCCAGTTTGCAATTTTATCCATCTGGTTACTAGTGTGAAAATTACCCTAGCAACCAAGCATTGAATAAGAGATTGGATAGGAGAGGTCTGAATAGAAGGATGACTAATAAAAAATAATTCAAAAACTATAAAAAAGAAAAAATGAAGGGCAATTAAAAAGTCATTCTATAATATAACACACTAAGGGGGTTATTTACTAAACTCAGAGTGTAAAAATCACAAAAAAATCATGATTTGTTTTATAAAATCAGACTTTTAAAAAAATCATGAATTTTTCCGGAATTTATTAAACCCAGAGGATGCAAAAGTCAGAAAATCCGGCATCTCAGACCTGTCGAGGTTGCATATAAGTCAATGGGAGAAGTCCCAATGATTTTTTTGATGTGCACTGGGTTTCTGGCAATGTCCCGAAGTTTTCAGAGTTTTCTGGCAAAATTCCGAAAAAATCGTGAAAATCGGATGAAAAAATTGCAAAAATCAGAAGAAAAATCCGAAAAAAATCGGATGAAAAATCCGAAAAAATAGTGAAAATCTGTATTTTCACGTTTTTTTCCCCCACAAACAAAATTTCCGGGAAAGTGTATTAATAAATAAGCCCAAAAAAACAGTGCGGATTTGGTCTGAGTTTTTTCCAGAAAATATTGAGAATTTTAATTTAAATTCAGAGTTTGATAAAGTTAACTTAAAGGCGAACCACCCCTTTCAAGTTTCGTATAAATTGCAAGTGTTGCCCCTTTCTGCACTGATGGTTCTGTCTCTTGAATGAATGTAGCAGAAATCAGCTTTACGTGTGGTACAGGCCTGCCTTCTGCTTCATTGCTTCAACAGTCAGAACCAGCAGTGAACATAAAAGAAAAAGGGACAGATAGTGATTTCATTAGCAGTTATAGCTGCAAATCAATTTAAAATGAAAAAAAATATTGTAATGAATGAATATGGGAAAGTTTGTTTTTTTTTACATTATTTTCGGGTTTGAATTCCCTCTAAGCCCTTCCATGCTTAAGTACAAGCATCAGACACTGGTGTTTGTGCTGCTCAGCAGTAAATCATTTAGTTCCTCAGTGAAACGTATACATTACATAGCCCTGACACACATTATTAGCTACTTCAGGCTGGCCAATTTGTTTGACACGAGCTGGAAAATGCACGCTGATGAATAATTCGATATGGCCCATGATAAAATATAGGTCACCGATCTCCTCCCTTTATCTGATATATTACCAGCGGAAACTCGCAGTGGAAAAGTGGAACAAACCATCAAGATTGTGAGAGACGCAAGATTTAAAGTCGTATCTGTGCCACGGTTATTTATTAAAGGGACACTGACTGGCAGGCCGGACGTGCTTGTTTGTAATAGAGGGGGATAGAACACAGACTGGCGGGTTTGTGTTCCTTTAATGGTGATGTACTGTTATTTGTTTATGGCTCAACTGGCAGTCAGCAACTCTGGGGTTAATTAAATAAAGGAAGTGCATAGCCAGTTAAACTGGCCAGACATGGGGTGGTTCATGATTAAGTTATCTTTCATTATGTTATAGAATGGCTAATTGTAAGCAACTTTTCAATTGGCATTCATTTTTTCTTTTTTATAGTTTTTGAATTATTTTCCTTCTTCTGCTGATTATTTCCAGTTTTCAAGTGAGGGTCACCGACCTCATCTAAAGACATACAGTATGCTCTGTAAGACTATAGATGTATTGTTATTGCTACTTTTTATTACTCTTCTTTCTATTCAGACCCTCTCCTATTCATATTCCAGTCTGTTATTCAAATAAATGCATAGTTGCTAGGGTTATTTGGACCCTAGCAACCAGACTGCTGAAATTGTAAGCTGGAAAGCTGCTGAATAAAAAGCTAAATAACTCAAAAACCACAAACAAAAAATGAAAACAAATGGCAAATGGTCTCAGAATATCACTCTCTACAACATACTAGGGGCACATTTACTTGGCTCGAGTGAAGGAATAGAAGAAAAAATACTTTAAATTTCGAATGTTTTTTTTGGCTACTTCGACCATCGAATTGGCTACTTCGACCTTCGACTTCCAATCGAACGATTCGAACTAAAAATCGTTCGACTGTTCGACCATTCGATATCCAAAGTACTAACAAATTTGTGATCTAAGGAAAATTGTTCAATCAATGGATTAAAATCCTTCGAATCGTTCAATTCGAAGGATTTAACTTCAACAGTCAAATATCGAGGGTTAATTAACCCTCGATATTCGACCCTAAGTAAATGTGCCCCATGATGTTAATTTAAAGGTGAACAACCCCTTTAAGCTGCTGATTCAGGTATTGGACCCTCTGACGGGGCTACCCGGTCGATATCTGTCTGAAAATCCAGAGCTGCGGAGTCGGAGTCGTGGACAGGGGCGTAACTACAGAGGAAGCAGACCCTGTGGCTGCAGGGGGGCCCAGGGGGTATAGGGGGCCCCATGAGGCCCTAATTGATGAGCAATTTCAAGATTTATTGATAAAAAAAGGACAATCTCTGGATATGATGGGGGCCCTAAAATTAATTTGCTGTGGGGCCCAGTAACATCTAGTTATGCCACTGGTCGTGGAGTCAGGAGCAATTTTGCCAAATGTTAGGCAACCCCAAGTGATTGTAATTACTTACCTGAAACCCCGGGCCAGTGTTCCTATCAGCAGAAAACTACACCGGCCCTGGGTTATACCAGTGAGCACCACGGAGCGATCCTCTTTCCGTCTTCTTCTTTCTTCGTGCGGCTGCGCAGTAGAACGATAAGCTGAACTTTAACTAAAAAGTTGCCTATTTTTGTTCAACAAGGCCTAAAGCCAAGTGTTTTTATACAGGTCATGGAACTCCGAGGTAACTTCTAATATCCTCATATTTTGCAACTGAAGGTACTTTATTTATTATAATACACAAGTTTTAGTGAGTCATGTGACAGAAATGACATCAGAACTCACCGTTTATAACTGATGACATCAGAACTCACCGTTTATAAGGATATAATTTACAGGATATTCAAGGCTTTTGTGTATTATACAGCCATATGCCAGGTTCAATTAATATATAAGATGTTTTAGGTTTTACAATTGTGTTTGGTTAGTTTAACTTTGATTTTGGTTTAGAATTTTTGAGCTTTGGCAGTGATAAAATACCTTGCATGTTGTGTACTTAACTTCTTTCAGTCAATATGGAAAATACATTAGGAACCGTAACACCAAAACATCTAAATATTATAAAGTATTTATATAATATTCTGTTAGCATGCACTGGTAAAACTGCTGTGTTGGCTTTAGAAACACTACTATAGTTTATATAAATAAGCTGCTGTTTAGCCATGGGGGCAGCCATTCAAGCTGGAAAAAAGGAAACAGCACAGGTTATCTAGCACATAACAGATAAGCCCTGTCCAATGTAACCTGTGCCTTTCTCCTTTTTTTCCAGCTGGAAGATCTTCCCCATGGCTGCTCAGCAGCTTGATTATATAAATGATACTAGTTTTGTGAAGCAAACACACCAGTTTTACCGGTGCAGGGCAAAAGTACATGATATTTGAATTACTTTGATACACTCTCGGTTTTTGGTGTTCCTTTAAAAACAGAGTGGGAGTCTGAGAATGTATGTACCGAATCCACAGCCCTGTGGAAATCTGCCTATTGTTTACTGGGCAGGTTTGATTTTGACATAAGATCGACGTCAAAAGCTCTGGCCCTTCAAAGAGAACTGTTAAAGGAGAAGGAAAGCTACCAATGCAGCATATTGCCATAGATTAGCCACATCCAGAACACCATTTTTATTCTTTAGAATGCTTTTCCTTACCTGAGTAAACAGTCCTAGACCCTGTCTCTGTTTGTTTAGGATAGCAGCTGCCATATTAGCTTGTGGAGACATCATTTCCTGCCCGAGTCTCTCCCTGCTCACTCATAGCTCTGAGCTCAGATTACAGCAGGGAGGGGGAGAGGAGCAAACTGAGCATGCTCAAGCCCCAGCCCTGGAGGTTTAAGCTGAAAACAGGAAGTCTGATACAGAAGCCCATGTGTGCACAATAGTATGAAATAAATGTGGAGTTTCTTTTGATAGAGGATAGAGGAGCAGCATTACTTTGAGGGTCTACTGGTGTATTTATATAGACCTTTCTGATAAAGCTTAGTTACTTTTAACCTTTCCTTCTTCTTTAAGTAAAGTCTGCCTAGCAGTATAAAACTGCAAACATCTCAGTAACCACTTAAAACAGAAAATGAATGTGAATTGTAAACGTACTCAGAGGCCCACTCTGAATATTTTGGAGTAGTTCCTCTTTAAGTCACGAGAAGTGCATTCCCACATGCAACTCTGATGCTAATATTCTTTAAAGGGGAAATTTACCTTAAAATGAACTACAATGTTGACTGTAATTAAGAAAATGTATGATGCAGTTTGTGCGTGTGTGAATTTGATAGGGACCTTAGATTGGATTGTAAGCTCCACTGGGGACTGTTATGATGTATAATCTCTGTGCTGCAGAATATGTCAGTGCTATAGAGATAAAGACTCATATATATAATATTTATAGTTATTTATCTAGTTACCTAGTTTAGGGTAACTTGATCTGAATTAAGGTGGAACAATTTGTTATTAGTGTATAAATGCAAAAACCATTACGGTCGACCCGTAATGATGTTTAGTGAATGTGTTTTCTAGGGTTCCGGGACAGGTGAGCATACACCCAGCATGTAGGAAACCGTTCCTTGCAGTCAATTCTCCCATCTTCAAAGTTTGTAATCAGTGCAAAGCCTTAACGGAAAGGAAGAAGAGAGGGCTGGAAACAAAAGGATCCTTATTGATTCTACATCCTGGTTAAATGGGGCAATGAGCCTGAAACACAACATGATAAAGCTCTGTTTTCTTTGGATAATTCAATATTGTTAAAGAAAACAGACTTCCTCTGAGTGGTATTGTTCTGCCTTTCTGTTGCACTTAGCAAGGTATTAGGCAAGGCCTCCCGTCTCAGTGGTGCTGCCCATAGAGACTTCTGATACAGGGCTGCGCATTATATTACGTATAAAAAATTGCTTCAAGGGACAAGGGTGATTGTATGTCCTGCTTCTAACGTAACTGCTCCCACTTCCACATAAGCAGCACGTCTGCCATGCTTTACAGCTGGGATTCTAGATAAAGAATCAGACCCACAGCAACCATTTCCCAAGGCTGACCCATGATCCTTTATCTGAAAACTTCAGGTTTTTCAGGAGAGATCAGAAATTGAAAGTGAAGCAGAACCAACAAAAACACTTTTCTTAAAAAAAAAAAAAAAAATTAAATATATAAATATATATATACACACACAGGTATGGGACCTATTATCCAGAATGCTTGGGACCTGGGGCTTTCCTGATAATGGCTCTTTTCGTCATTTGGAATAAAATGGAGTCTATGGGAGATGGATCTTTCTGGATAACAGGTTTCTGGATAACGGATCCCATACATGTACTGTGTGTGTATATATATATATATATATATATATATATAGCAGAGGCTGCTATCCCTAGGGAAAGCCATACCCGTGTGATAAGCTGCAGCCAGACTTAATTAGTGGAGAAATACAGTGTCATAGATTTGATTCTATGTGATGACTGTAACCCATTAGAATAAATACTATTTAATGCTTCTGAATTTACAGGGAGTCTGAGACTGATGTGTTGATAATATCTTGGCCAAACCAGGACTGAATTAATGATGGAATGGGGCAAGCTGTACATAGAATATACAAACACTTATGGGATCTGTTATCCAGAAAGCTCCATATTACGAAAAGGCCGTCTCCCATAGACTCCATTTTATCCAAATAATCCTAATTCTTAAAAATGATTTCCCTTTTCTCTGTAATAATAAAACAGTCGCTTGTACTTGATCCCAACTAAGATATAATTAATCCTTATTGGAAGCAAAACTAGCCTATTGGGTTTATTTAACTTTTATAGAAATGTGGATGAATGGAGGGCACACCATACAATTAGATATTTGGCAAAAATATGCGTTGGAGGTGCAAAAAACCAAGGTCACCCCTACACAGAGCGACCATACAATCAGTATACCATACAATAGGTTATGCACTCTCAAAAGAATTTTTCAAATATATACTCAGGTGGTATCAAAAAAATCATTTACTGTTTAAAACAATTTGGCAATATACAATTGTGCTAACAAAAGTTAAGTTTATACAGCAATTGAAGTCAAATTTTTTTTAAAGAGACAGTACTTCGATTATCGAATGGTCGAATAGTCGAAAGATTTTACTTCGAATCGAAGGTCGAAGTCGTGGTAGCTGATTCGATGGTCGAAGTTTTCAAAAATTACTTAGAATTTTGAATTTTTTAACTTCGAAAATTCCCTCAATTTCACTTTGACCCTTGATAAATCTGCCCCTTACTGTATAGCAGAGTGATAAAATATGATTACAAACTGTCATGTTTTTTGCGCCCTGCACTGCACTTTGCACCGTGGAATGGAGCACAAAAACTTGCGCTTCTTCCATGAATACAGTGCTGCCTGAGTTTAGCAGTGCTGTATTCATGGAGGTGGGCTGGGGGCCGAACAGTGTCGGACTGGGCCGGCGGGACACTGGGAAAAAACCTGGTGGGCCACAGGCTCTTGTGGGCCCTGCCGGCCTAGATCCACTTCCCAGTGGCGTGCGACCCCTCTTTGTTGGTGGGTCGCAGCAAAATCAAAATTTCACGCGTGTGCATTAGCGTTGCGAAGCGTGCATGCGTACTAATGTGTTGCTGCTAGCGTTACGCACTGACGCGCATACACATACCCGGCCCCAGGGTGCCGGAGTGGCAGGGGGTGCCGGGGGAGGGCCAGTCCGACCCTGGGGCCGAATATACACTATATACTGTCCCATAGTATTGGCAATGCACCATTACTGGCTGATGACATTTTCAAACCTGATCAATTGATGTAGTAGCTGACATCCATGGGCAGGTCCAGACTGAGAATTAAAATAGGCCCTGGCATTTCAGGTACACAGAGGCCCAAACAGCCCCCACCAGCCCACTAAATACTGACTTTCTATGGCACCTTATAGCAGCCCCTCTGGCATTTGCCAGAACCCACAGATTGCCAGTCCTGGCCTGTCCATGGGGTATATTTATCAAAGAGTGAAGTTACAGATCACCACATTCCACTAGTGTGATATTCCACCACTCTCCATTAATTTCTATGGGATTTTTTTTAAAAGAGTATTTATCAATGGGTGAAAGTGAAAGTTCACCCTTTGATAAATATGCCTGAAAAATCCCATAGAAATTAATGGAGAGTGGCGGAATTTCACACTGGTGATCTCTAACCTCACTCTTTGATAAATATACTCACAGATATACGACATACACATAGCAAAGAATCAGCTTCACACTAGCCATAAACAGACGCTGTATAAATACTGAATAAGGCTGTGCAAATGAAGGCCTGTGGGGCAGATGTATCACTCCTCCAAGGATTTGTATGGCTCCAGCCAGCCTAAAAACTCGGCAGACTTTTATATAAGAAACACATGATGTTAATGGGACCTGGCCTAGGAATGTGCGGGCACAACAAATGATGATTTTCCGGGATAACAAGCCGGGCAGCTCTCTATATATAATATTTATTGTCCGGCACTTCTCTGCTTTATGAAAAACAAATGGCAATTATTCACAGCAAAAAAAACGTGTGTTTGTAAAGGAACCAGACAAATGTGAGAAATTTGGTAAAAATGTGTTTCTGTGTCATTTCTGTTGTTGTTGCTGACCAGTGTGGCGTAAGAAGCGGGTGTCACGTCCTACACAACATGTCTCCGGCTCGACCTCAACAGGAAGTGGCTGGGGCTTTCACGTCCCATTTTATCTGGAGGAGCAGGGGGAACTAACACATGTTCTGACCACTTATATACGTTCCCAGCACAAGAAAATGGTACAGACCTGAGAAGCAGACAGCAGGGAGGTGCTGGTACCTGCCTCTTCTAAATAGGCTGCATCAGACTACATCACTGGCGAAGGGGGCAGGTGGCCCCAGAAACTTTTGATTTTGTACTCCGCATAAATAAATACGTGGAGGTACTTTTTTTGTACACTGCATCAAGTTGTAAGTCTGCATCTTTTTTCTACATTTGTTCCTTCTAAACAGGCCGCGGCCTTCTGTATTGAAAGGAGAAAGGCAATGTGCAGATGGCAGCTTGCTTGAGAAAAAGGCTGTCGCTCACATAGGGAAGGAAATACATTGCTTCATGGTTTCCTAATTCTAACGCCATAACGCTGAGTTTGATACTAGTTTATTAAAGGGGTTGTTCTCCTTTAAATTAACTATTAGTATGACGTAGTGAGTGATATTCGAAAACAATTTGCAATTGGTTTTCATTTTTTATTATTTGTGGTTATTTAGCTTTTTATTCAGCAGCTCTCTAGTTTGCATTTTCAGCAGTCTGGTTGCTAGGGTCCAAATTACTAGGGATGCACCGTATCCATGATTCGGTTCGGGATTCGGCCTTTTTCAGCAGGATTCGGATTCGGCCTAATCCTTCTGCAGGGCCGAACCAAATCCTAATTTGCATATGCAAATTAGGGGTGGGGAGGGAATTCGTTTGACTTTCTGTCACAAAGCAAGGAATTAAAGGAAAACTATACCCCCAAACAATGTAGGTCTCGATAAAAAGATATTGCATAAAACAGCTCATATGTAAAACCCTGCTTCATGTAAACAAACCATTTTCATAATAATATACTTCTAGTAGTATGTGCCATTGGGTAATCAAGCCAATTAACAGACAAAGTTCTGTCTTTTCCTTCCACACTTCTTCCTGTTACAGTTAGAGCTGTAGTATTTCTGGTCAGGTGATCTCTGAGGCAGCACACAGACCATCACAAAATGGTGGCTCAAGGCAAGAGATGTAAAAGGGCAATATTTACTTAAATATATATTCCAGTTTGGTAAGATTCTTTAATATGCCACTTAATATGATATAAACTATCTGTTATTTAAGTATTCATTTTGGGGGTATAGTTTTCCTTTAAAAATGTTTTCCCCTTCCCACCCCTAATTTGCATATGCAAATTCAGATTCGGTTCGGTATTCGGCAGAATCTTTTGTGAAGGATTCAGGCGTTTGGCTGATTCCAAAATAGTGGATTCGGTGCATCCCTACAAACTACCCTAGCAACCATGCATTGATTGGAATAAGAAATTGGAATATAAATAGGAGAGGCCTGAATAGAAAGATGAGTAATAAAACGTAGCCGTAACAATAAATTTGTAGCCGTACAGGGAATTTGGTTTTTTTTAGATGGGGTTAATGACCCCTATTTGAAAGCTGGAAAGAGTCAGAAAAAAAGGGCAAATCATTAAAAAAATATAAAAAATAAATAATCAAGACCAATTGAAAAGTTGCTAAGAATTGGCCATTCTATAACACACTAAGGGGCCAATTCATTAACTTCGAGTGAAGGAATTGAAGAAAAAAAAATAAGAATTTCGAAGTGTTTTTTTGGCTACTTCGACCATCGAATAGGCTACTTCGACCTTCGTCTTCGACTTCGAATCGAAGGATTCGAACTAAAAATCGTTTGACTATTCGTCCATTCGTTAGTCGAAGTACTGTCTCTTTAAGAAAAAACTTCGACCCCCCTAGTTCACCACCTAAAAGCTACCGAACCCAATGTTAAGGTAACATAGGCTTGGCTAAGTTTTTTTGGTCGAAGGATAATCCTTTGATCGTTGGATTAAAATCCTTCGAATCGTTCGATCACAGTATTTGCGCAAAATCCTTCGACTTCAATTTTCGAAGTCGAAGGATTTTCATTCCCAGTCGAATATCGAGGGTTAATTAACCCTCGATATTCGACCCTTAATGAATTTGCCCCTAAATGTTTACTTACCCCTTTAAGTGTTGCTTTTCTGGCAGAAAACCCCCCAACACTCAGGGCACCTTCTTAATTTTGGGTTTAAAAAGCAATGAAAGTGCTATTTACCTTGTTGGGCAATCCCCTGAGCTGGCTCTTGTATTTACTGGTAAGTGGACCCGCCCAGGGCACTGCTCTGCCAAGGATTATCCAGGCTGCTCAAGAGCATTTGACAATGACAGTACAGGTATGTGATCGGTTATCCAGAAACCCATTATCCTGAAAGCTGCAAATTACAGGAAGGCCATCTCCCATAGACTCCATTTTATCTAAATAATCCACATTTTTAAAAATAATTTCCTTTTTCTCTGTAATAATAAAACAGTGCCTTGTATTTGATCCCAACAAAGATATAATTAATCCTTCCATTTAAATGATTTGTTGGTAGACTAGGAGACAGATTCATCAAAGGTCACATTTTGAAGTTATGTGAATTTTTTTTTGAACTCTAATAAATTTGAATGTATGAAAAAATTCGAACCTCTAATATTCGATTGAATACGAACAACCCGAAATTTCGAATTTACCATTCGAACCTTAAGAAGAACTAAAGCCTAATTAAAGAAGTAGCTAGAAATGTTGCACATTATGTTTTGGGCTTCTGTACTAGCCCAAGGCAACCACAACCCTTTAGCAGTAAAGATCTGTGTCTCCAAAGATGCCCCAGTAGCTCCCCATCTTTTTTTCTGCTGATTCACTGCACATGCTCTGTGCTGCTGTCACTCACTGAGCTTAGGGACTCACTCACAATATACAGTACACATAGAATAGAAATGTCACAACATAAGGCTGATTAGTAATTAATACAGATAATAACTACATGGCAGCACAGAAACCAGTGCAATTAGCATCAGAATTGAATAATCAGCCCTGTAGCATCATCTTAAATTACAGACAAACCTCATTTTCTGCTGGATAATTAGTGACGAGCCCTAAGCTTAGCTTCTCAACAGCTGCTCAGAGCCCACTGAGCATGTGAGTGTCACAGACACTTTCCAAGATGGTGACCCCCTTGTGTTTAAGTCCTGGATCATTGCTGCTATTGGGAAGCTGAAACTTTAGGCTGGTGCAATACTATACAGTATATAAAATGTGCAATTTTTAGACATATTCATTTTTAGGGTTTAGTTATCCGCTAATAAATCTACCCCTTAAGGTATGGAGATCCAAGTTACGGAAAGACCCCTTATCTGGAAAACCCCAGGTTCCGAGCGTAATCCCATACCCATATAATAACATTTCCAGTTTTACTAAACTCCTTATGCCCTGACTTGCGATGGTAAAGTGCTGGGCAGGCAGTTGCTTCTGGACAGCTGCAATGGATCCTGGGTGATCCTTGAAGATGATGGCGGTGCATTTTTCAGCAAAGGGGAGTACCGGCCTGGGTTCTAAGGTTATCAGCAGTTAAACTTCCTGCATGGAATCCCACGCAGACCTTAGGATAACATATAAACTTATAGATACAAGTAGTTCCCTGGCTGCCATTGAATTCAGAATGCCTCCAAGTCTAACCATTGTAGCTCCATTCTGCCACTGCATTGCATTATAAGTCTCCATTGTTCTTTTAAATGGGAAATATGTGTTATATATAAATTGCATTGGGCACACAGAACTTTTATCTTCGCGGTGTACTCCCATTAACCATACCTCCCAACATTTTGGAAACAAAAAGAGGGACAAAAAGTTGCCGCACGTATCGCGGACGAAATTTCTTGAAATTTCTTTGATGTCCACATAGATGGTCAACTTGTATGATCTACTCATTCAGACCTTTGAAACACTGGGAGGAAGGTTTGGCCCTTATCAATTCCAGATCTGACAATAAAACAGCTCTAAGCCAATGGGGTTAGTCAAATCAGATGTGGCCCAATGGATTTACAGGATAATATTCTAATACTCTTTTCTTCTTTAATAAAAAAAAGGTACCTTGTACTTGATCCCAACTAAGATATAATTAATCCTTATTCTAAGCAAAACCAGCCTATTGGGTTTACATAGTGTTTAGTGATGGGTGCATTTCTCCTGTTTAGTTTGCTGAAAAATTCATGTTTTTCATGCGAAATTCGTGTAAAAATTTGCAAAAAAAAACCTAAACTCGAAAATTGGCGCCCGCGTCATTTTTGACGCAGCATTAAAGTCCATGGGCGTCCTAATAGTGTTGACACGTGCGACGATTTTGATGCAAGCGATTTTTCGGATGCACATCCAAAAAATTTTGACAGCGCCAAATTTACGCGGGTGAATTTTCACGATTTTATTCTCCGGTGGCGAAACATGGAAATTCACATTGAATTCGCTCCAGGCGAGTTTATTCACCTATCACTAGTGTTTACATTATTTTCTAAGTAGTTATGAAGATCCAAATTATGGAAAACCCCAGCTCCCTGAAGATCCAAATTACGGAAAGATCTGTTGTCCAGAAAACCCCAGGTCCCGAGCATTCTGGATAACAGGTCCTATACCAGTAGTATACATGGCCACCCATGGAGATTCACATTCAGAGGCTTCATTTCAAACCCATTTCAAACCCTAACAATTCCTTGCTCACTGGGCCCATGGTGAATGGAGAATGCTGGGAGTTGCTCGTGGGTGTAACTTTAACGTCCCTGGTCTATGAAGGGAAAACAAGCAATTTAATATAAAACAGTATATCTGCTGCTTGTTAGAAAGTAGTGCTTGTTCGTAGAGCATGTTGTGACAATAACACATAATTATATGCTATGTATTAAACGTGTCAACACAAAAAGCTAAAAAATGCTTTCCCACAGTCATCTGAGTAATACTAGAGATAGTATTGTTTATATACTTAGTATATATATTAAATATCCTTTGTCCTCTCTGTGCCTGGAAACCTATGTTTATATCTGCGAATGTTACAACATGACTATGATGCTGATCTGGGCAAGGACTGAATGAGCTCTGTAAAGCTTTGCCTATATAAATTAAGGATAATAAATTATATTCGTTTTAAGGTAAACCTCTACATTCAAGGTTTAGTGTCACTTCTATGTACAGGTATGGGACCTGTTATCCAGAATGCTAAGGAACTGAGGTTTTCTGGATAATAGAGATTTCCATAATTTAGATCTTTATACCTTAAAGGGGTGGTTCATCTTTCAGGTAACTCTTAAGTATGTTAATTTTTATTTTTGAAATAAAACTGCCCCCCCGAACTGCCTTCCCGCCGGCTAGAGTCTAAATTGCCAGCAGGATGAGCGATTTGTTTTCCAAAATCGCCAGAAGTTTCATTGTGAAGCAACTTCGGGTGACTTCGGAAAACGAAGCACTCGCAGTGTCATCCTACCAGCTAAAATCTAAATTGCCGATGGGATGGCAGTTAGAGCACTACGTTTGGGTATATTAGTCGCCCGAAGAAGAGTCGATTTGTCGCTCGGGTGACTAATCTCCCCGAATCTCCACGTGTGTCTCCGCCCATCTTAAGACTTGACATACAGGTATGGGACCTGTTATCCAGAATGCACAAGTCCAGGGTTTTCCAGATAACTGATCTTCTGTTTCTTCATACCTTTGGGGGTAGAATTATCAAAGGTCGAAGTGAAAATTCAAATTAAAAAATTCGAATTTCGAGCCAATTTTTGTATACTTCGACTAGGGAATAGTCCAAATTTGTTTTGAATTTGAAAAAAATTTGAAAATTCAAATTTCTAAAATTATCATGTACTGACTCTTTGCCGAATTGCTGTTTTAGCCTATGGGGGACCTCCTAGAACCTATTTGGAGTCAATTGGTTGACTTTGAAAAATCTAAGTTTTTTTGGAAAAACTTTGATTGAATGTGTTATTACTTCGATTCGTACGATTCGAATTCGATCTAAAACGGACCTATTCAACCAAAAAAACTTTGATTCAATTGTGGTTGGTCTTTTTGAATTCGAATTTCAACGTTTTTCAAATTTGAAATTCGACCCTTGATAAATCTGCCCCTAAGTCTATTGGAAAATCATGTAAATATTAAATAAACCCAATAGGCTGGTTCTGCCTCCAATAAGGATTAATTATATCTTAGTTGGGATCAAGTACAAGCGACTGTTTTATTATTAGGGCTCTTACTGATGAGCAGTTGTAGCTGCGCTCCCCTGCGTTCCGTTTTTCTGCGTTCAGCCGCAGGGGAGCGCAGGAATAGATGCATTACATTTTTTCTAATGGGGCTGTACTCACACAGGCGCATGTAGGCGCCGCACACAGGAAAAATGCAGCATGTTGCGTCTCAACCTGCGTTCGGCACCTACACGCGCCTGTGTGAGTACAGCCCCATTGAAAAAAGCTTAATGCGTCTATTCCTACGCTCCTCTGCGGCTGAACGCAGAAAAACGGAACGCAGGGGAGCGCAGCAACCACTGCTCGTCAGTAAGAGCCCTTACAGGGAAAAAGGAAATAATTTTTAAAAATTTGGATGAAATGGAGTCAACGCGAGATGGCCTTCCTGTGATTCGGAGCTTTCTGGATAACGTGTTTCTGGATAACGGATCCCAATACCTGTACTGTCTATTGAAGCGGCATGTTTCCTGAATGGTATGACAGGGGTTTGTTATCGTCAGGTCACAGCTCTGCCGTGTTTTTGTTGTGGTGCTCCTTTCATACAACATCACTGACCTTCCCCGTCAGCTCGTCTCCATCTAGGAACCCAGGAATTCCATTGTTTAAAAGGTAGAAGGGAAGGCACAATGTCAGAAACATTTAAAAGATCATTTGTTTGGCATTGTAGACAGGATTCTCAACAAATGGTCAACATCCCAAGAAGATATGGAAGTGCTAATTATTTTCCTGGGCTGCCACATGAATCACATAGATAGAGGGGAGCATTAAACCCTCATCAATCAGACCAGCGAGACTCCAGCTACTTGACCTGGAATGAGACAGGAATGCAGTTTGGTCTCCATCACATTGGGATTCCAGATGTTCAGAGTGTTGTAGTCAAAGGGCAGAGACACACCCTGCTATTTCGGGAGATTAGTCACCCAGCGACAAATCGCTTCTTCTTCAGGCGACTAATCTCCCCGAACTGCCTTCACGCCAGCTAGAATGTAAATTGCCGGCTGGATGACACTTGGAATGCTCCCTGTTCAAGTTGCCTCACAAGGAAACTTCAGGCGACTTCGGAAAGCTGAATCGTTCCAAGTGCTATTCCGCTGGGGATTTACATTCTACCCAGCGGGAAGGCAGTTCGTGGCGAGAATAGTCGCCTAAGAAGAATCGATTTGTCGCTGGGTGACTAATCTCCCGAAATAGCAGGATATGTCTCTGCCCAAACAAGAAACTGAAATGTATATAAGAAATAATGTACCCCCTATTATAATATATAAGGATATTATAAATCACAGAGGAGTTGCTTGGTCAACCGGGACTTTTACAAATCAAAGGGGACTTCAGCTGAAACAATACAGCAATCACTGCCCTATACCCACTTTTTTCAGTCGAAGTGCCAGTTGATTCTTCATTGATCCCGTTTGTTCCCCTTAAAGGACCAGTAACATCAAAAAATGTTTTAGAAAAATTCGTTAGTATACTATGAAAAAAATACACTAACACATATTAAACTTGAAAATCGCAAAGTCTTTATTTAGAAATAACTTACCGAAACTCTGCTTGCGCTCCTCTCCAGAAAAGGCGACAGGGCATCGATCCATTGTGCAGCGCTCGATTTCTCCTCCCTGGTTATCTCCTATAAGGAAGGCAGGGAGTGCCGCACAATGGATCACCCGATCGCCTTTTTCCGAAGAGGAGCGCAAGCACAGTTTCGGGAAGTTATTTCTAAATAAAGACTTTGCGATTTTAAAGTTTAACATGTGTTGGTGTTTTTTTTTCGAGGTATACTAACAATTTTCTTTTTTAAAAAAAATTTAGATGTTACTGGTCCTTTAATATTAACTTTTAATATGGTGTAGAGAGTGATATTCTGAGACAATTTTCAATTGGTTTTATTATTTATGGTTTTTGAGTTATTTAGCTTTTTATCCAGCTGCTCTCTAGTTTGCAATTTCAGCAGTCTGGTTGCTAGGGTTCAAATATCCCTAGCAACCACACATTGATTTGAATAAGAATATGAATAGGAGAGGGTCTGAATAGAAAGATGAGTAATAAAAGTAGCAATAACAATAATACATTTGTAGCCTTACAGAGTATTTGTTTTTTTAGATGGGGTCAGTGACCCCCGTTTGCAGTAGAAGGCAAATAATTAAAAAACTATGTAAAATTAAAAAAATGAAGGCCAATGGAAAAGTTGCTTAGAATAAGCCAGTCTATAATATGCTAAATATTTGCATCCACTGACTTAGTTAGTTAGTTCATTTTTGTTAGCTCTTGTTAATTTTCTTATATGGTATACTTTTTGACAATAACATACTATTTAGTCGACTGTACCGTTCTCTCTTCTTCTGCATAATATTTGCTGTTTATTGATTTTATTTGTTTAATGTGAAAATCAAATAAAATATTTCAACAATATAATATGCTAAAAGTTATCCTAATGGTGAACCACCCCTTTAACTCATAGCAAGGTTACAGGGATAGTGAAATTTTGATTTATTCACTACAGTTCCAAGAGTACTTAGGTTAGCAAATATGTTTTACCCCAAATTTTACAATAACCTGTAGGCTGAACCTAACCATCCCCACCACTCCTCCAAGCCCCACCATAGGGGCCAGAACAGCTGATTTAAGGTATGAAACGCTTAAAAAAAATATTTCTAAGGGGAGATATTTCATGTAAATTTACTTAGACTGTTACCCCTTTGTCCCGCCCCTGCAACATGTCCACCAGTCAGGCTGCAGTATATCATTCCTGTTTAAAAGTCTGCCCAGCAACCAATGCATGATTGACCACATAATACAGACTTTCATCAATATTATCCTGTAGAGCAATGTTTGGTAGATGCTGGAGGGTTGTAGTATACAAACAACCATATTGCCACACTCACAATATCAGCAGTACAGGTGTGTGATCCATTATCTGGAAACCCATTATCCAGAAAGCTCGGAATTACAGAATGTTCATCTCCCATAGACTTCAATTTATCCAAATAATCCGAACTTTCAAAAATGATATCCTTTTCTTAATATTTATTCATTTTATTGACATAATAGAATATATTACGCAGAATATCCCTTTTCTCTGTAATAATAAAACAGTAGCTTGTACTTGATCCCAACTAAGATATAATTAATCCTTATTGGAGGCACAACCAGTCTGTTGGGTTTATTTAATGTTTACATGGCTTTCTAGTAGACGCAAGGTATGAAGACCCAAATTACAGAAAGATCAGTTATCTGGAAAACCCCAGTCTCGAGTATTCTGGATAACAGGTCCCATACCTGTATGTCAAGTGTTAAGATGTGGTGCAGTCACCGTGGCTCACCTCTGTTGGCAGAGAGAATTTAAACATATAAAAAAAAGGGTTTCATGAGCTCAGTTCCTAATTTTCAGTTCCTGCCTGTGTTTTATGGACGTGTCCCGTATGTACAGCTTTTTCTGAAGAAACTTGGGCATGGTGCCACGGCAGATTCAGTTTCCGCACGCACCTATTTTGAGCTTTGTACATGCAATAAAAATAAATGTATAGTTATTTAAATAATACAGTGTAACATGAAGGTTTTGCCTCTGGCACCATTCAGCAGTGAGTAGTTAATGACAAGTTGTTTCCAGTAGGGATAAGAACAAACCATTGGCTGCTTCTGAGAAGTACATGGAGTTCTATGACCATTGTTGGGTGCTGGTGCTTCCAGTAGAGGTGAGGTTGCAACCTTGGCTTTCACACCCTACTGTCCACCACCCAAGGGGTCACTCATTACCCCTAGACCGGGGATCTACAAACTATTTTACCCATGAGTGACATGGAAAAAAAAAGTTGGAAAATAACACAAGCATGCTGAAGTGCCTGGGGGTGTCAGTTATGGCCTTTGATTTACTGGTAGCCCCTATGTGGACTGGCAGCCTACAGGAGGCTCTGTTTGGTAGTACATCTGGTTTTTATGCAACCAAAACTGAATTTAAAAAAAGCACCTGCTTTGAGGCCATTTGGAGCAACATCCAAGGGGTTGGTGAGCAACATGTTGCTCGTGAACAACCGGTTGGGGATCATTGCCCTAGGCTATTTTGGGGTATGCAAAGTGTATATAACATAGGCAGATGCAAATTACCATTTCAATGAGAGTGACACATACATGCTTATGCCATATTTGCTTAGATAACAACCCCAAACCCCCTAAATCTGGACTGGCTGAAGAGCACCCACACATATCCAGCTCAATATTCATTTAAATGCATTGAACAGTTACACTTCATACAAGTGTTGCCCAACATGCTGACAGACCCATTAGACTTATCTCCTTCCAGCAGCCAAAAGCTGTTGGGTTAGTGAGAATTGCAGTATGTCAACAACTGAATCCCAAAGATTGGCCAGTCCTGCTTAATGTAAATAAATCACATTGCCCTGCTGATTTGTAACATATTTTAACTAAAACATACCTGTCAATTTTCTGTATGGGCAAAAAGAACATCTTTATACCCAACTGTCCTGGTTTAGTCTTCAGTCCAGATGGTGGCGTTACTAGAAGGTAGTTCGTTTTCAGGGTAGATGTGCACGTGGCTCTGTATAACTGGGCATGACCACTGTAGACTAGGGGCATGGCCTAAATTGTTGCAGATTTGAAAATAAAATAGTTGTTCCTAGAGCCCTCTAAATATACCAGAAGGGTGAGATTTGGAGTGAAAATGAGATTTATCGCCCTGATCAATGGTTAAACCTCAACGGGTGACTCGAACAGCCACTGAACCTCTAGAAAATGTTGGGTGTTCATTTGTTATTGTTGTGTAATTATAAATATACACACATAAACTGCCAGACAGTCATTTTATGGCAAAACCCTTATTTATCTAATCCTGGTTGGCCTTTAAAGACGTTTAAATACATACTTTGCAGTTTTTCACACTGGGTTTCATGAAGATGGACGTTTTTGATTGGCACGTTCATTGTTGGCTGTTATTTCAATTTGTTTCTTCAGTCTTTATTTCAAGGCTTTACCTGTCTACGTGTGAACCTTCCCCATCGGCGCCAGCGTATAGCGAGCGACTGTCTTCAGATCTGTCTTGACTGGCGTCAACAGACCGTTGTTTTTAAAAGAATCAAATACCTAACACACAGTTACTTAAAGGAATCTCCAAAAAAATGTTTTTGCTGTTCCAGATTCTGCTATTCAGGTATTTCCTTTATGTCTCTTCATTTAGATATTTTTTTTTTAAATTCTGCAAAAATTACTTTCAGAATATTTATGCATTTTGTATTGGTTGGAATATATTCTCCACTTTAAGGATGCGACTCCTGAGCTCAGGCACATGTTGTAGGGCTCCAGCTCCAGTTACTATACATGGCTTCAGAGGCAATCACTTCTTTCAAGGCCAAATTAAAACTTAACCTATTGACTGAAAAAGTTCTGCGGTCACTTTATTAATGGCTGGGTAGTCAGATCAGCATCACATGACATGAAAGGGCAGCAGCGATTCCTGGAGGCCACTCATGTGTGCAGGGCCCTCTGTGTCAGGATGCAAATAGCTTGTTCCTCATGCACCTATTTTGCTTTGTATTGTCTCCTCATCCATGTGATACCCAGACAGCGGCCCCTTTGATAAGCAAACAACAATGTAGTGTATGCTTAGAGGCTGATCCCTTTCAGGCAATGTGAAGGCCCAGCTGAAATCCCTCAGGGATGCACGTGGCTGTCCTTTGAAAGCTCAAAGTGGGAAGCACAGGGGATGCACATACCAGAACAAACCATTGGCAACAATACCTTTTCTCTACAGTCCCTTATTTCCTTAAATATTGTCCCACAGGCATAAAAAAAAGACCAAATTGTGTGGATCATTTACAAATATAGGAGGCCCATAGAATCGAGGTAGATTACTGAGAAAATAAGTGATTTGGAGGCATCTTGTATATGGCTGACTTACAGGTTCTTGAGGGATCTACACAATGGCACGAGATTGGAACTGAGCAGGCCATTTCATCTACAAATAAATGGGACACAGATGTCAACAGACACAGAAGTTTGGATCATTGTGTTTTTCATGGGAGGATTGTAAATAGCTGCAGGCATGACTGCCATCAAGTGCACCCTTGGTTCTTAAAGGAGAACTAAAGCCTAACTAAAGAAGTAGCTAGAAATGTTGTACATTATGTTTTGGGCTTCTGTACCAGCCCAAGGCAACCACAGCCCTTTAGCAGTAAAGCTCTTGGTCTCCAAAGATGCCCCAGTAGCTCCCTATCTTCTTTTCTGCTGATTCGTTTCACATGTTCTGTGCTGCTGTCACTTATTCAGCTTAGGGACCCACTCACAATATACAGTACACATAGAATAGAAATGTCACAATATAAGGCTGATTAGTAATTAATACAGATAATTACTACTTTGCAGCACAGAAACCAGTGCAAATAGAATCAGAATTTAATAATCAGCCCTGTAGCATCATCTTATATTACAGATAAATCTCATTTTCTGCTGGATAATTAGTGACGACCCCTAAGCTTAGCTTCTCAACAGCTGCTCAGAGCCCACTGAGCATGTGAGTGTCACAGACACTTTCCAAGATGGTGACCCCCTGTGACAAGTTTGAAGTCCTGGATCATTGCTGCTATTGACAAGCTGAAACTTTAGGCTGGTTCAATAAGTTCAGTATATAAAATATGGCATTTTTAGCCATATTAATTTTTAGGGTTTAGATCTCCTTTAAGGGGCCATATTCATGAAAGCCATTTGCATCCATGTGACTGCAGGAACATTGCAATGTTAAGGGGACACTAGAAATGATAGAGACCTGCACAGCTGTGGCTCCTTTTGGCTTCACTGACCTCAAGGTGACAAGATGGCTTTGCCCTTCATACCAGCCTTGAGCTGAGAGTTAGTAAAGATTTGTTGTGGCCTCTTCTTGCATTTAGACCATTATCTCTGGATACATACCCCATGAAGGGCTTGCTTGTCTGCTGCTGGTTTGTGGCCCAAATTAGGTGGCACAGTATCTCAAAGCCATCATACATGATACATGAAATAGCTGAGAAACAGGAACAGGTCTTTTTAGGGAATAAAAGGAAATACATTGTACAATTCTTGTTTTTAAATAAAAGTGCATTTGAATCCCCAGTAAATATTGCCTTAGATATAAAAGTTTATTTAATGCTTAGTAAAAACAAGACTGGTCTAGTACCAAGCGAACATTGCATGGGTCACTAGCTCGGAGTTCTGTGCATAGGTGCCAAGTGATAGGGTTACTGGGTGCATATAAACAACTCTGGCCCTGCTGAACAGTAACAATTGTGGCTGGAAACAAAACTGCTGTTGATGTAAAACAGGTGAGCGTGGGGATCTGGGTTGTATGGCCAGCAGGTGGCCACGACTGCACTTTTCCATGGTGATGACCCTATTTAACACCTGTTGTATAATGATGCAGGTCTCAAGCATCTGTGCTGAGCTCACCACAGTGCCTGTAATGTTTGCTATGAATGTGACTTGCTCGTACTAGGTGGTTTGACCTTTAAAGAGATTCCTCTCCCAGCAGCGAGTGACTGTAATGTCCAGGCTTTGTTGTAGCTTCGAAATCTAGGTCACCAATTGCTCTCTTCTTCAATGAAAGGCAGCAGCCTGGGGCAGCATTATTTTGAGCCATACAGCTCCCTCCCCAGCAAAGTTCATAATTTGTAGTGTACGACTGTAAAGGACTCAGACACGTCCCTCGGTATGTATAGAAAAATAAATGAACAGACAGCACTTGCTGTACAGTCAAATGGGAAATTTCACATGAACATTACACAAAATACCAAATTCAACACAATATAACAGTGGCAATCAAATTTAATAGCAGCTTCATTATATGGACAAAAGAAAACATTTATATGGGATTCATTTTCTAAATACCAAGACAGCTTGGAAATGCGGAATATGAAATAAGTCACCATATCCAGGAAACTCCAGGTCCCACGCATTCCAGATTCTGACCTATCCACAATTAGTCTGGATGTTCTCTCCATCCAGGGCATACTCTTAGAACACTGAAATGGAGACAGTGCTAAATGATAAAGAGGTTATAAAGGCTAAAGCTGGAATTAAGAATGGTCCGATGGATATTGTCTAGACTAGAGCCTGTGCCCACCCAGAAATTCTTGGGCACTCTCACAGTACAGTTTGACCCTGATTGACATTCATTTATGGACGTATACGGGTGGGAAGGGGGGGCAGTGTCAGACTGGGCTGGTGGGACACCGGGTGGACCCTGGCTCTTGAGGGCCCACCAACCCAGACACGCAAAGTGCTGCACCATTACTTCTCCTCAGCCACAATCATGGCCACAACAGGATAAAATAAGGTATGCACGGGGGGAGACCCAGAGGTAGAGGTGGGGTGGGGCACTTTGCACTTTGAATGTATTATAAACACCCCTTATATATTATCTAATTGTATTTAAAGTCTTTTTTCAATTTTAGGTGAAATATCTCCTTTGCAACTCAGATACTGAAAGAATACTCCCATCCTCCCATTGGATCTCCCCCTACTTAAGGGAAACACATGGAGGCCATTTGCTAGTGGGCACAGCTGGACCCAAATTGATAGCAAAGAAACTTTACAAATAAGACATTGAGTCTCCATAAACAAACTGTAACTAATGAGCAAAGGGAGATGAAGTCAAACAGCAGTAATTACTTTGGGGCATAAAAACAGATCACTTGAATCCCACAGTCTCTGGGGAGAGAGAGAGAGAGAGAGAGAGAGAGAGAGAGAGAGAGAGAAGAGGGAACTTCATTTCATTTACAGCAGCAAAACAATTTGATTTTTAGTCTGTATCCTAAACCTGGAAAAGGCATGTTAAACAGTCAAATACAAAGCATTTTGGGTGGAATGCTTTGCATTAATTACATTAGCAAATGATTAGTAAAGCTGACCATGCATAGGCCAATAAAAGCCCCACTAGACTGAGTTGGTAAAAACTTACTGGCCCGTGTATGGGACCCTCAGAAGGGCCTGTTCTGCCATTATATGGATAAAAGTTGGTCACACCACATTGGTGTGTTGATGATATCAGCAAGTGGTTGGCCAGACTGAGCAGAGATCCAGCAATCTCACCAAATGGCTGTATCTCCCCATGTTGGGCAGCTTGAGTGTCTCGCAAGCAGGATAAATGAACATTGATTTGAAAGGCATTTTTATTTACTGCTCTGAAGTCTTAAGGCCTATGGTACATAATTATATATGCCATTTTGACTGCCCATGGCTGCCTTAGATTTAAGAGTAGAAAGTAGGGATGCACTAAATCCTGCATTTGATTAGGGAGTTGGCTGTTTTAATCAGGATTTGGACAGATCCAAAAGCCTCGCTAAACCGAATTTGAACCTTATATAATGACTTTGCGTTCCCATCGGGTATTTCCGCCTGTGCTCCAGCTTTTCAGGCTCAGAAGCAGAGTTCGAATTCAGTATTTGGCCAAATCCAAACCCCTGGATTTGGGTCTTTGGCTGAACCGTGAAATGCAGTTTTCGGTGCATCCCTAGTGGAAAGACAAAAAAGCTAAACTGAGGCAGAAGAAACAAAAAACTCTGGACACATAATATGAGTTTTCATGTGGGATAAAGTTTTGCATAAAATGGTAATAAAGATATGGCATACCTCCCAACTGTCCCATTTGTAACTATTTAAAGGGATACTGTCATGGGAAAACATGTTTTTTTCCAAAATGCATTAGTTAATAGTGCTGCTCCAGCAGAATTCTGCACTGAAATCCATTTTTTCAAAAAGCTCTAAATTATGGAAAGGCTGTCTCCCATATACTCAATTTTGTCCAAATAATCCAAATTCTCTGTAATAATAAAACAGTAGCTTGTACTTGAACCAAACTAAGATATAATTTATCCTTATTGGAAGCAAACCCAGCCTATTGGAGTTATTTAATGTTTACATGATTTTCTAGTAGACTTAAGGTATGAAGATCCAAATCACGTGAGCATTCTGGATAACAGGTCCCATACCTGTAATAATATTCCCTTTCTAGTAGGCAGTGCGTCATCATCACAGTCATGTGATCCTGCTCGTATCACTTACCCACAGCGGTTGAATTCTTGCTTTCAACGCAAGCACTTCCACTGGCTGATTAAATACACTTGCATTTAATCCCCGTGCCTTGCTTTGTTTATATACTACTTAGATGTTAAGCTGCATGGCAAAGGGTTTGCTTTTTTTTGTTTTGTTGTTGTTGTCGCGCACTTACGACTGTGGGTATTGTGGGCCCTTGTCTACCTAAGGCTTCAATTCCTTTTCTACCTCATTCTACTGTCAACAATTTGTGTCACACTATAGATTTGGAAACCCTCCTCATAGATCCAGTCAAGCTGGATGGGGCTGTAACCGACCTAGAAAAGACACACGTTGATGTCACATGCGCTGAGATAATTCTAACTTCTTCTCTGTCTTGGAGACTTTCAGGCACAAAGTAACCATGGGGGTTCGTTATCAAAGATGGTGTTTCAAAAAACATGGAAATCCAATTTCCCTTGAAGAAGGTTACAGTTTATTAAGGGCAGTGGCACACGGGAAGATCTGTCGTCTGCAATTTTTTATGCGCAGCTGCTGGTGACAAATCTCCTGAAAATGCCTCTCCATTGCCAATAATTGAAATCAATGGCGGTATGTCCAACTTATCGCTAGATCGCCCGAAGTTGCCTCCGAGGAAAATTTGGGCGATTTATCGATATGTTGGGCATACAGCTATGCTGTTATATAAGGGACCACCTAGTAGATTGGGCAAAAGTATTCCACAGTTCAGTAATTGATAGCAACCAGCTGTATACTTTCCCCACACTAACTATTGGACTGGGTGTGTATGAGGGGCCCCACATGGTATGGCCTCCCTTCTATTGTTTTGATAAATTGGGCAAAGAACATGAGCGATCTGAACAGTGAAGAGAAGCTGCATCTGCTGATGCACCATCTAATGGCCAACAGTGCATTGGCAGCAGGGCTGGAACTAGGGGCAGGCAAAAGAAGCACATGCCTAGAGCCCAACGCTGGCAGGGAAGAGTGCAGGCACATAACTCTTCTGTCGCCAATCCCAGGCCCATGTCATCTCACTGACTGCTGGTTTTAAAGGGGTAATTCACCTTTAAGTTAATGTTTAGTATGCTATAGAATGGCCAATTCTAATAAACTTTTCAATTGGTCTTCATTATTTAATTTTTATAGTTTTTTAATTTGCCTTCTTCTTTTGACTCTTTCCAGCTTTCAAAATCTTAAAAACAAATGCTCTATAAGGCTCTATTAGTGCTACTTTTTATTGCTCATCATTATTGCTCATCTATTCAGGCCACTCCTATTCATATTCCAGTCTCTTATTCAAATCAGCGCATGGTTGCTAGGGTAATCTGGACCTTAGCAACAACATTGCTGAAATTACAAACTGGAGAGCTGCTGAATAAAAAGCTAAATAACTAAATCAAACACAAATAATAAAAAATGAAAATGATTTGCAAATTGTCTCAGAATATCACCCTCTGCATAACACTAAAAGCTAATTTAAAGGTCAACAACCCCTTTAACCGCTCCCCTATAGTCAAAGCACATGTTCTTTTCCCAATTCCCAAACCATAGTTCATGGATATTGGTTGGAAGACTATCAAATCTGTGCCCGTATGGCCAGCTAAAGGATGTTAGAATTATAAAAACAGACATTTGACTGTTGCAGACTCTTTGCTTATTTCTACCTATCCCCTGTGGTGGTTACTGATAACTCAACTATGACAGGTCATTATCTACCATGATACTCTTACTAAATAGGCCTTCAGGTGTTTTTGGGGTTTGCAAACTCAGGCCTTTTTTTTCTTGCCGTTTAGATCACAATATTCATGTTAAGCATTCTTAACCGCATCTCTTTGTGTTTTATGGGTAATTTGTTGGTTTTACCAGTCATAAAAAGAGGATATTTGAGCCACACCCACACCTGTCACAGCTACCCTAAAATCAACAACAACCAGTCACAACCAATCCTAAGGGCTCTTACACATGAGCGTTCTGACCTGCGCTCCCCTGCGTTCCGTTTTTTGGTGTTCTGCTGCAGGGGAGCGCAGGAATAGACGCAAGTCATTATTTGAAATGGGGCTGTACTCACTCAGGCGCGTGTAGGCGTCGAACGCAGGAAAAATGCAGCATGTTGCGTCTGAACCTGCGTTCGGCGCCTACACGCGCCTGAGTGAGTACAGCCCCATTTCAAATAATGACTTGTGTCTATTCCTGCGCTCCCCTGCGGCAGAATGCCAAAAAACGGAACGCAGGGGAGCGCAGGTCAGAACGCTCATGTGTAAGAGCCCTAATTCTCTGCCCACTGTCCTTTCCCTCCCTGAACTTGGACTGATTTACCTATTAGCAAAAGCTGGGAGGTGTGAATTTTTTGGATTCAGTACCAGACCATGGTCCCATGAATGGGACCAAAAACCACCACTGATCAGGCCTAGATTTGTGGCAAGGCCATAAAGGCCCGGGCCTAGGGAAGCAAAATTTTAGGGGCGGCATGCCGCCCAGCTGCTTCCCTAAGGAGCACTGGGGACCCAAAGCTCCCCAGTGCTCGGATGCTTGAGAGAGAGAGACAGAGAGCTCCCACTCGTGTGGGGAGGGTCCATTCGCTGCCTCGCAAAATTTGGCCCTGCCACTGATATCACTAGGATAACTTGTAGAGAGTATGAAAAATCTGGTCCAGTGATTAGTGCATTAGTGCATGGGGGGTATTCACTTGACCTCACTTTACTTGACCCTAGGGACCCACATTGAGCTCACAACATTGAGCATTTGAGTGGTCGAATCGAGGACTGCATCAACAAACCAATGTGGTTCTTGATCTGACAGGAATTTTAACCCTTCCAGATCAATATCTGCCCAACCTTTGGCCAGATATCGTCGGAGGGCCCCATACACTGGACTTAATCTGTCGGCAGCTTATATTTGCCTGTGTAGGGGGGCCTTAAGACTTGATCATCAGCCCAAAGTCAGAAAAATCAAATCTGCCAATACACCATGAACTGGCCACCAATGCATCCTTTTCTTCTTAGCCAGAACATAGAGCTTGATGAAACAGGGCTCTCACATCTCCCAACATCTTTCCCTCCTTACACTCCTCATCCTCAATGTTCCTCCTCTTTGTCATCCTTGATCTTGCTCTCTTCCTTCAGTGTGTGCCCAACCCATCACTCTACTCTTCCTTAGCTTGTCTCCATTGGTTTTTGTTGCAGATTACATTGGAGATTACATTTGACCAGAACATAGTGTGGATCCTTCGCAGGCATTGGTTGACAAAGGCTTGGAGGCTATTGGTGATCTCAGAGGTGACCTTTCAGGCTTCTTTAACAATAATATATCTCCGGGCTTTCTACACTTGATTAGAGCTGTTTGAAGGTCCCATTTGCACTCTGTATACATGCTTTGACGATGAGTTGGCTCATCCATTGCAATGTTTTTAGGTGCCAACCAAATTGTCCACCTTAAATCAAGCTGGACGCATTAGCTTGAATTCTCATTGATGCATTCACACCTACAGGTTTATGTATTAAACTGGCGAAATGTTTGCTCTCTTCCAGAAGACAATAGTAACCGGTCAAGTCAGATTTTTCTGGATCGGATATCTTAGGAGATATGTCAGGTAACAATAAACAGAAGACAAGCTATCCTTATGGGCGGGGTATGTTTTGCCTTTTACTATTGGGAAGTGTTTATTTGCAGATGTTCTGATTGTATAACACTATAATGGAGCTGTCATTTAAGGTGACAACCGGGGTGCTGTTAATTCAGAATAATTATAGATTAGTGTGGAGCCGGTTTTGTGGAGCAATTTTGCCAAATGTTTTAACATATTCAAAAGTCTCTCTCTCTCTCTCATGTAATGATGTCATAAATCACCATAATTATACAATGCTTAAAAATTCTTGGCATCTAATTACTAGGTGTGTTTTTGCTAAAGGCATAAACGTCCTGTTGGAGTCACGCTTTCATACTGTATGTTCTCAATAAACTGGCCCCACCCACTTATATGACCTTGTTCTTTTTTTAACATATCACGGGGTGTTACTATGCACCTCATGTGACTTGCTCATTTAATATCTGCTTCATGGCACTATAAGAGGTGAATTTAAGAATGTAGGTGCAATGATATTCCCAGGGCTAGTCTTACAAGCCAGATAGAAACACCAGGCTAATTTAGTCCATTTAGCAAATTTGCCCATGGCCAGTAACCTATAGCAACCAATCAGTGACTTTTTTTTTTAGCCAGCTGCAGGTAAAACAATGAATACAACAATTATTTTGGTTGCCATGGGTTACTGCCCCTAGGCAAATTTGCCCAGTGTTGATAAATGACCCCTAGTGTCCACATCTCATAACTTTTCATTAAAGTAGCAAAGACATAAATATTTGCAGGGCTTACTCTAGATTCTGTACATGTATTGTGGATTATGCCCCTGATCCCTGTACATTTAATTGGTCAGATGTTACAAAGGAAGGTCTCAAAGCACTGAATCTGTCTTATACTAATTACTCCTATATGGAATTGGCCAAACATTAGTATTTTCCTTTGATAGGAACTAATGTGAAACTTCCTCATCCTGCTCCTAATTTAACTCCTTTTCCCATTCCTGCTCCTACTTCCTCCTTGTTCCTCAAATCTGATCTAGTTTTCAGCTTGCCCTGCTCCTTGCCTTGTAGACTTCCCTGACCTACGAAATGACCACTGTATTGTCTAAAACTGTCCTTAACTGCATTGGCATTGGAATTTCATGCAAGGGAAAAATTACAGTACATCTGTAATCAAGTATCAGACCTTGTCTTGTCCCTTAGAAAACATTGTGCCGAGTGATTAGAGAATCTGTGAAATTGAAAAATGAGTGAAATGGCGAAACAATTTACGAAACTTTTTTGTTAAACAGAATTTTTGTAGAAAACTACATAAGAGTCTATTGACCTTTATTTTGTGCCACATTGTTCCTGCTTTGGGGCTACCAATAAAAATTGGGAAAATAAAATCACATGCATTTTTCGCTTATGATACTTTTACACACATGCCCTACATTGATCATAGAGGACTCCTATCCACTAGGCTACAATTTCTTTTTTAACAGAAAAAAGGTTTCCATGTTGCCAATTTCTTAAAAACATGCCTGTGATTTCTGACATTACATCTGGTCAACTGGTAATGGTATCTTCTACTACTATGTTGCTGTTTAATGGGCACATCAACCCCCAAAATAAAAATGTACCTAATGAAACATAATTCTAAGCAACTTTCCATTATACATTTATTAAAAATTCTCAGTACTTTTAAAGTTATTTGCAAAAACAACTGCTATTGAAAGCAGCATTTTCTTAACTCCTAGTTATAATGTTGCAAAAATCTTAGTTCGCCAGCAAAGACAGGCCTGTTAATCAGCTGCCTTGTCTTACATTGTTTCAAAAGTCTAAGCCATCAGGACAGAGAATAGACAGGGACAGACAAACGCTGCTTTAAATAGCAATACATATACAAATACTGTAATTTAAAAACCATAGAAAACTTGTAATAAATGTGTATTGAAAAGTTGCTTAGAATTTTGTTTTTTTTATTAGGCACATTTTTATTTTGGGATTGATTGATTTATTTTTGGATGGATGACAAAGTGTTTATATAATCCTAATGTCTCAATTGTACCCTAACCTTTTAGTTTGTAAACCCTATTGTACTCTGTAATCCTTGTCTGTTATCCACCATTTATTCCCTGTTTGCTATAACTGCAGTAAAGCACTGCGTATCTTGACAGCGCTATATAAATAAATGATGATGATGATGATGATGATGATTTGCCCTAAGCAAAAAGTACCCAGTATAGTTTATATATTAATACTAGTTTACAAACATAGGCCCAACTAAAAATACATCTGACCACCAACAGATAATACCTGGGTGCTTTGTATACCAGATAAAAACGAAGGAACCATATATTTATATATAATATGTCCTTATATATGTCCTTATATAGACAGTGGGACGGCTCAGATCCCTTTGGTTGATGTGGAAGTAGAGGGGAAGGATAAAATGACATCTACAGTAGAACCCCCATTTTTACATTTTTCAGGGGACCAGAAGAAAATGGTGTAAAATCCAGGAAAATGTAAAATCAGGGAAATGTATTATGCATAATATATAGGTGGGACCACAAAACAACAAAACTTAAAATCAGGGGATGTAAAATTGAGGTTCTACTGTATTTTTTTTTGTCGCACAAAGCGAAACGAGCCGTGTAGCGAATTTTCAATGCAGTTTCGAGAAAAGTTTTGCTGCCGGCGAAACGCGGAAGTTCACGTCAAATCTGTACATGCGAATATTTGTCACTAGTTGGGCCAAACAACAGTGACTTGTGTCTATCAGATTGCCATTATGGCTCTACATAACCCTTCTGGTACCTTGTTGTTGAACCATGTATTCAACCTCCAGCTGCATTTTTCAGCTTGTTCTTAGTGATGGGATTTAGGTCTGACCCTTGCATTTTTGCCAATGAAAGTTCAAGTCCAAGGCAGAAAGATTTTACTTCTGCACTTCTCAGTGGGTCAGAACTACATAAATGGAAGATAAAGAGACCTTCTAGTTTTTTCTGTGTTGCCTGCCTATTGTTTATTAAAATCATTGAACGTCTCTTTTTGTCTTGCACCGATTCAACCGCACGTCTGGTGGTGATTTCCAGCTCTTACTCCTTCAGGAGACTTGCATTTCTTTTATATGCAAACCGTGACCTATTTTCACTCCTACTAACAATAAATGTTCATACAACGAACAAAGAAATTCCCACATAACCAGAAAAAAAAATCCCCATGAAATGATAAACATTAGCTGGGTTTAGATCACTCACAATAAGCAGCTATGTGTGCTGCCGAAACCCCCTACAGTTCTGTGCAATAATTAGCCACAAACAATCTTCGTCTACCACAGAGTTTCCACAGTACCTGCTAAGTGATGTATTAATTGGTTGACCTATCATGCGCAGTGACCTTACTTTTTTGCGTTAGTTATATCTTAGGCCAAGAAATGCCTTCTTTGATTGGTTGGGAGGGAGGACAGGGGAGTCAGGCAAACTTTTCACCTTTTTCTGCATAACCTTGTATATTCCTTGTAGGGCTGCAGCCATGGAATCAGGTATAGATTAAAGCAGGAGAAATCTGAGACGAGTGTACTGAATCAAAACCCTGAATTCCATATTTATAATAAATACATAAATAAACAGAACAAGTCTGGGGCATACTTTTTGGACTATATTTAAACAAAAAATGTAAACTTTTATTTCTTTGGAATAATTTCCACTGATAAAGTTGGATCAATTGCTTAAGGTTAGGGGCTCACTTGGCAGATCCTTCGCTTGCAAAAATTGCCAGTGCTGGCCTGTCAGTAGGGTTGCCATCTGTCTGGTATTTTACTGGCCTGGCTGGTAAAAATGATGGTTGATCCCAATGTTATTAATAGGGAAAAAAGATAAATATATAGGAAGGCCGATATTTTTTTCTGGAAAAGGTGGCAACCCTACTTGTCAGTGGAAACATGGACTGGATTTTTGATGCACAAATGTGCATTTCAGACAGAATTCAGCTCCAGTTCTCAGTGACAGACATATGCAATGTCGACTAATATTTGATCCTCACCCAACCTTAACCCAATCTGACTGCACCTGACCCTAACCCTTCGCAATCCCTTCTTTATATACCCGCACCTGCCCTACCTTCTTCTGTGGTGTCACAGTGGGGTGGGTTGCAGCAAGTATATAAAAATATGAACACGAAGGCGGATGTGGGGCAGTAGACAGTTGCGGCCCGAGAACAACATTCCAAAGTTGGGCCAAACCAGCGCGTGGGCTTTACTAGTATGCAACAGAATGTTAGGAGGCATAGGTGATACTGAAGCAGCACTAGGGTTTCTCCACCAACGGAGGATCCCCCACAAGTGCCTTTAGCATAAGGACTAAAGATCCTAACGATGTTTTTTAACAGAGCATTAAGACCACAGTGGTCCCATATCTCCCGTAATCTGTCCATTTTTACTTCACTGCAGAATTTTGTGACCATAACTGGATTAATAACAGGATAAACGAGAAAAGCAGAGCAAGTATAAAATTGTATCTTGGAATAAATAATTCCTGGACCAGCACTGCCATATGGTGTTTTATATTATATACACATAATACAGAAAATGGTCCTAACAAGAACCAAAATGTTGGAGTTCTGTATTATGTGTGTATATTAAACACCATTTTACAAAGGAAATGCTGGTCCAGGAATTATTTATTGTAAGATTAAAAATTGAAAGCGCTCCCCGCAAATTACTGGATTGGAGTACAGGCACTTAACTTTGATTATATATATATATATATATATATATATATATATATATATATATATATATATATATATATATATTATTCCTCTTTATGTAGAAAACACACTAGAACTAAGCAGAAGTGTAGTCGATTTTGGAGCCTATCCCACAACATGTTCATAGTCTCTATATTGTTCTTTGTATGACGCTAAGTATTCTGTTGCAATCAATCATGAGAATATATACACTTTATGAAATTGTGGTCTTGATAAATCCAGCTGGTTGTACCCTATGAGCAGGGACTTTTTAGCTAATGGTCAGCTCAAAGGCCTTTCTGTGTTTAGCTTTTAGGTATTTTTTTTATATATCCTTTTAAAAACAATACATCTTATATTTCATTCTTTAATGATAATATCCCTGACCCAAAAGTGCCCGAAATGTTGGCTGAAAAATGGAAGCGCGGCCCCATATTTCTCCTCTCCGCGTGACGCCAAGGCCAGATGTGCTGCTCCGCTTCTCTCTGTGGGGTTTATCTTTCAGAATCCAGGTGTTGCTTGTCTCATTTTGATAAAGATGATCAGACGGGAACATTACAGTATGTGGTGTAATAAATCTATGTCCAGTCTTGGGCTGTGGGGAGATGTTGTACAGAGTGATTTATTAAAACATACGGCAAAAGCTAAATGTATCACTCATATAGTGAGCATCTCTGTCAGCTCTGGTGTGTCCATGCCGGGAGATTTCACTCCTCAGCTGGTGTGTGTCTTGAGCTGGATAATTGAGTGTGCAAATGTCATCACACTCCACGTTCTACCCTGATAGGCCTTCTTACACACATGGAACTCCAGCTGTTTTACACTACAAAAGCCCAGCTTCCATATACAGTTGTTGTTTGCCATACCTGACATGAAAGCAATACTGAGGCTAATATTAATATCATCTGTGGCTAACATTAGGGATGGGGTTTAATGGAACGGTTTGGGATATCTGGACTTTTTTTTCATGAATGGAGTGGTTAAATACTTCACAATTTTGGTTAAGGAAGTTCTTTCACTGAACTTCCTGCCTGGCAGCAGGAAGTAAGACTGGGAATGAAAATGGTTGGACTTCCTGTTGACAGTGTGCAGAATAATACAGTGCCACATGTCACGACTGTCCATTTCTGAATGTGAAAACATTAGAGAGAACAGATTAACACAATGATCCTGTTTCGCTATCAACTTGGTTCCACCAGATCGACTAGGCAGCTTATTGCATACCATCTCCCAACATTTTGGAAACAGAAAGAGGGACAAAAATATTTTCTGTGCATAGTGCGGCAGGTTATGAAAGTTTGAAAACAATTCTGTGGTTTTTATGTGTTATAACAGTTTTGCTAATGAAGGTGAATTGCCCTTTAAGCTGCAAGGCAAAGTTTCCCCAAGAGACCTGCTTTTCTTAAATTGTTACAATGGTTTCTTTGTTTATCTTAAATTGTTACAATGGTTTCTTTGCTTATCTTAAATTGTTGCAAAAGTATCCAATATTCCAATATATAGGATATATATATAATATCCAATGTATCCACACATTCTGGGCTCTCTGCCAAAAGCCAAATAAGTTAGAAACATTGTGGGGCAGATTTATCAAGGGTCGAATTTCGAAGTGATAAATACTTCGGAATTCGACCATTGAATGGCTTTACTTCGACTTCGAATATCGAAGTCAAACTTTTTTTCACCGAATTTGACCATTTTGCGGTCAAAGTAAAAACAATGAAATCCTTAGAATCGAAGGATTTTATCCGTCGATCGAACGATTTTTCTTCGACTTCAAAAAAATAAGAAAACAGCAGGTTTATTTAGCGAAGTATTGAAGTTGAAGTTTTTTAAAAGAGACAGTACTTCGATTATCGAATGGTCAAATATTCGAACGATTTTACTTCGAGTCAAAGTCGTAGTATCCTATTCGATGGTCGAAGTATCCAAGAAATTACTTTGTATTCAGAATTTTTTTTACTTTGAAAATTCCCTCGAATTCACTTCGACCCTTGATAAACCTGCCCCTGTATCTTTTTCTGGCTGTTCAGTGCAGGAGATCAAAGAGAAAGTCGGGACATTTTAGTAACAATCTGGGACTGTGGGTTGGGCTGTCAAAATCGGGACTGTCCCTCGAAAAACGGAACAGTTGGGAGGTATGTTATTGGCCTGTGTATAAAGGGCCTGTCAAACCAATATCTGACTGTAAGCCAAATATATATCAGGCAGGTTTGAAAATCCCATCTCCATAGGCCTTCTATATCATCAGTTACTTTGGGAATAAGTCATTGAGCAGTTCCGCATCCATATAACAACTAAGGCATATGTAGTGGATACATTATTTCAAGCATTCTTATTTTTTTTACAGGGTAGGTATATTATGTCTTGAATTATACAGTGTCACATGACACAAGGGAGCACATCGAATCGATGACAGCACTGATTGTAAGGTAATAAATACAGTATTTTGTAGGTATTTGATGTCTTTTATGTGAATGCTCTCTAACCCTCTGGACTAGCCTTATGCATTGGTGAGGCTTGAGTAGACCCTCACACATGCAAAAGCTTTTCGTAAAGGGGTCGATCTTTGATGTAAAGAGTGATATTCTGAAACAATTAGCAGCTGATTTTTAATATTTTATTATTTGCGTTTTTTGCGCTATTACGCTTTTTATCCAGCAGCTCTCCTGTTTGCAATTTCAGCAATCCTATTGGTAGGGTCCAAATTACACTAGCCACCATACATTAATCTGAAAAATAGACTGGAATATGTATAGGAAAGGTCCTGAATACAAAGACGAGTAATAAAAAGTAGCAATAACAATCATGTGTTGACTTATACAGCATTTGTTTTTAGATGGGGTCAGTGACCTCCATTTGAAAGCTGGAAAGAGATAAAGAAGGCAAATAATTAAAAAAACTATTAAAAAGAAAAAAGGAAGGCCAATTGAAAATTTGCTTAGAATAAGCCATTCTTTAGCATCCGAAAAGGTAACTTAAAGGTGAAACATCCCTTTAAGGGCAATGGCAAATTGGGTGATTATAATTGTTTTGCAGCTGGCAAGATTTTCAGCTCAATGGGTGGGAAACTCTACAAAGCCTTGCATGTTATGTGCAGCGTGTAGAAATAGTGTTTTACTTTGAAGCCAGGGTCACTGACTGTGAGATTGCTAACTGGGAACCTGGTTCATTTCCCGGTGTCAGAGTTACCCTTGACAAATCACTGGAGTCACTAAGCTCTTGATGTCCCGTCACTGGATATTGTTATGCAAAAGCCTGGAAAAATGTTGGCCAAGACCAAAAACCCATAGCAACAGTTCTCTCAAGTGTCATGCAATTAACATGATAGTCACGCTTCCCAATCTGCCCGCCCACTCCCATGCTGAGGGGGCACAAAATTACGCACGTTTCCAGGTCAATTTGTCTGTCAGCAACCTGAACAGCCAAGTAACTTGAAAATTAGATTCCTGTAACAATTAGCAGGATTAGGGCAGACTGTGTAACTATAATAAGTTTATACAACACATGTGCAAAGACCATCAGCCACTGGCCTGTACATTCCTTTACCTGTTTAAAGCCATGCAGGGCCCTACTGCCACGAGGCAAGATGGGAACCTTGAAATTTCGGTACCTCTGGTAACTGGAAATTTGGATCTTTTAGTGCAAGTTTGGGTATTCTGTGTTATTATCTGCTGCTTAAAGAGATTCTGTCATGATTTTTATGATGTATTTTTTATTTCTAAATTACACTGTTTACACTGCAAATAATTCACTCTACCATCTAAAATTTAATTCCCGAACCAGCAAGTGTATTTTTTTTTAGTTGTTATATTGGCGTATAGGTACCATCTCAGGTCATTTTGCCTGGTCATGTGCTTTCAGAAAGAGCCAGCACTTTAGGACAGAACTGCTTTCTGGCAGGCTGTTGTTTCTCCTACTCAATGTAACCAGGGCCGCTTCTGTCATGAGGCAAGGTGAGATCCTTGCCTCAGGCGTCATGAATCGGCCAGTCGCAAGGGGCGGCAAAAAGCCGCCTCTTGTAACTTTAAGAGCCGAACTTCCGGGTTTTAACCTGAAAATCCGGCTCCGCTAGTGCAGAGAGCGCAATTGCGCTTAATGCACAAGTGATACTGCCCCCTTAGACCCGCTCAGACGCTAATTTTTAAGCGTGGAGCGGGAGATGAGGGGGGCGGCATCTGGGCAGCTGCCTCAGGCGGCAGCAGCCCCGGAATCGCTGCTGAATGTAACTGAATGTGTAGCAGTGGGACCTGGATTTTACTATTGAGTGTTATTCTTAGACCAGACAGCTGTTATCTTGTGTTAGGGAGCTGCTATCTGGTTACCTTCCTATTGTTCTGTTGTTAGGCTGCTGGGGAGGGGGTGATATCACTCCAACTTGCAGTACAGCAGTAAAGAGTGACTGAAGTTTATCAGAGCACAAGTTACATGACTGGGGGCAGCTGGGAAACTGACAATATCTAGCCCCATGTCAGATTTCAAAATTAAATATAAAAAAATCTGTTTGCTCTTTTGTGAAACTGATATCAGTGCAGAATTCTGCTGGAGCAGCACTATTAACTGATGCGGTTTGAAAAAAATATATTTTAAGATATTTGCAATTCATATGAAAGCATGTTGAAAATCTGTTTGCTCTGCCTCAGCTAAGCTTTCGTATCTACTGGACCAAAGTCAGATGAGGCAGTTTCTTCATTAGAGTATGACTGCCAGTAGAAAAATGCAAGAAACCGTGACTCTTGCTATTGAGTTTGGTGGAAACCATGATAGGCAGCTTTTTTGGCCTAAACATGCACATTACATTGTTTTTGGCCCACCAATACCAGCAGTGACTGTTTCCATGAATCTCAGTAGGAGGTGGCATGGATACATCAACTAACGGCGAGGTATCGTTTGACAATAAAATAAATATTTTTATATAAATTGTAATTGCCACTAACTTCAATCCTGAGTGTATATCTAGGATCTCTACTGTAAAGCGAGAACGAACTGTTGTATTTACTATAAATTACAGATACCTCCATGCAAGCAAGAAGATTATTGGAGCTTTTTAGAAGTAAAGGTGGCCATACATGCCTAAAAACTGCTCAGTCTGACTCATTTCAACATTCTCTAGGCATGTATGAAACCTGGGGAAGGTAAAGACACTTTCAACAGATTTCAATCCTCATTGAAATAGATGTCTTATATTCTAGACAAAATCCCTATAATTAGCAGTGTAAGTGTTGTCGCTTCTCTATACTGGCGCCGGAGCATCACCGTTATCCATGAAAAGCATTGTCGCCTAATCTTCCATTTCTTTCTCTTTTGTGATTTTTTGTCGACTTCACTAATACAGCACTTTAAGTGGCTCCACTTTGCTCCCATTAAAAGTAATGGCATGTTGGTTTAGCAATCAGGGTTGTAGTGTCAGCTTGGCAAACAGGTTTGCTTCTTGTTTTTACATTGCACCGGGGTATAATTACTCCAGTATGTGAGATGTGGGAATGTTTAACTGCATGACGGACAGGGAATATTTATTAATGGGAGGAATGCTGTCATTTACAAGGCTGAACACTTAGGTAACATATACAGAACACTAATGCCTAAAAGCATGACAATTTCTCTTTTTACAGTACTGAAGTGTATGTTCCATGGCAATTACAGAATTCAGATTTTCGGGTTCCAGTTGAGTGATTTCCTTATTTTGTTTTTGGCTTGGGTTTTCAAACTGTAGCCTAAACTCCAAAAAGAAGCCTACAATAATTTTAAAACGTTATTATGAATCACCTATGCTCATCTACACATGGTGGTACATCCATTGGCATAAGTAAAAATGACTGGGTCCCGCTGCATTATATATTAGGAATGTTGGTGCAATTATAGTTGCAAATGCTGCACTTACTGATATCATGCATTAAATTGTATTTGTGGCTAAACACCCGCATAATTGCACTAAACTCCACCTCACCTGTCCTGCTTCTTCTGGTTAATCAAAGGCAAGTGCCGCTAGACATCCCTGGTGCTAAAAGGGTTCCCACAGTGGGTCCTGCCAGTAGGCACAGTAGGCTTGCACCAAAAGAATCACACAGAAACGTTGTTTTGACTGCGAGTATGAAATGATGGCAGAATTATTAGGAAAAGATGGGTAAATTCTGGGTAAAAATTTTTTTACACTCTGGTCGTAAATGACTCTTAGTGAGTCAGAACCTCACTGGGCTCTTCAATTCTCCTGAGACATCACAGGCTTGACATTTGCCCATTTGGGGTCCAAATCTAGTTAATTTCTAAATGGAATGAGGTAGATAATAATGGGACAAGTAGTTCAATGAGTTCTGCTGATGACCACATACTGTAGATGCATGAAAGTGCGTGCAACCTCAATATCCTATCAGTAGTAGGCCAACAGCTGAAAAAGAAGGTCTGTGTGTTTATTGGACAGTACAGTCCAGCAATGGTGACCAATGGTCGATTGGATCAAATGTGGAAAATTCTACAAACACTGATGCCATGTTGGTGGTCCATATTTGGTCTCCAGTTGCATAGTCCTAAGGCTGTATATTAGAGATAAGGCAGTGTCCAGAGTACAAGAATGATGGTGTTTTTGAGGCTTAAGCTGGGATGAGCTCAGTTCACTGGGACTGTAAGGAATGTGGGGTATGTAAATATCCCCCTATAGTTACTTGGAGGAAAGACAATGTTTTTGTTTCTGTACTTGAACTGCCAGCATCTAAGCGAGACTGAAGCAACAAGGAGTGCACTACATGCCAGATATGGGTCTTTCATATTCATATTTCCCCCCTAAAGGCTGCCCTGAAACACAATGTAAACCTAGTTGTAAAGTGTCTACAATATATGTGGGCAAATTTAATTTGCTCCGGTCCTTTCAGATCTCCATCAAGCCAGGTGGAATATCCACCGATCCGTCCCAGTAGGAATTTGAATATTAGTTAGCCGCCAGTATCAAAGGGTCGATCTGTTGCAAATAGAATTGTAACATGTAGGATGGTCCTTTATTGGCCAATGACATGGAGGTGGGGATGGGGCAGAGAAGGGGCAGGCCTATGATGCAAAGAGGGTGGGACTATGACACGAATAGGGGTGGAGTTATGCTGATGGAGGCCAAAGCAGAGGCAGAATTGGTAAAGGGATACTGTCATGGGAAAAAAAATTTTTTTCAAAATAAATCAGTTAATAGTGCTGCTCCAGCAGAATTCTGCACTGAAATCCATTTCTCAAAAGAGCAAACAGATTTTTTTATATTTAATTTTCAAATCTGACATGGGGCTAGACATTTTGTCAATTTCCCATGCCCCTGGTCATGTGACTTGTGCCTGCACTGTAGGAGAGAAATGCTTTTTGGCAGGCTGCTGTTTTTCCTTCTCAATGTAACTGAATGTGTCTCAGTGGGACATGGGTTTTTACTATTGAGTGTTGTTCTTAGATCTACCAGGCAGCTGTTATCTTGTGTTAGGGAGCTGTCTGGTTACCTTCCCATTGTTCTTTTGTTTGGCTGCTGTGGGGGAAAAGGGAGGGGGTGATATCAGTCCAACTTGCAGTACAGCAGTAAAGAGTGATTGAAGTTTATCAGAGCACAGGTCACATGACCAGGGGCAGCTGGGAAATTGACAATATGTCTAGCTCCATGTCAGATTTCAAAATTCAATATGAAAAAATCTGTTTGTTCTTTTGAGAAATGGATTTCAGTGCAGAATTCTGCTGGAGCAGCACTATTAACTGATTCATTTTGAAAACATTTTTTTTTCCCATGACAGTATCCCTTAAGGAGACAGGGTGAAAGAAGTAATTTGTGGGATGTAGTGAGAGGGGTGGATCAGGGTGTTATGTAGTGTGAGTAGGGGTGGATCAGGTGTGGGCTGGATGCCCAGTACATTCCTGGTAAATTTGTAACACTGGCCCCGGCCCTGGCTGGTATTTTACTGGCTAGGTAGGTGAAATACCAGCCGAGTGGTAATCCTATTTGCAATGCGTTATGCGTATGACACCTATGACTAAGCGCCGGAGGGTGCGAAACGCGTAAGGTGGGATATGGGGGGTAGTATGTACCAGTTATATTTCTTTTAAATGTGTACTACAATAAATTAATACTTTTTACTTGAAGAAGCTTTGGGACTTATATCATTTTTTGATATAAACTTTGTTATAATTGATAGCCCTCTTGAACTGGGGCGAGTCCCGTAGGCTTGGCTGGATAATTATATGGACTCCCGATCTTGTATAGAATCAAATAGGCGCACTCGCACATGATTCATTAGGAGAGGCACACATGTTTGAAAGTCTAAGAAGTATGGAGTTTAAAGCGTCAATACCTGCAACATTTACATCCATCACTACTAGTGACTACATTTGGTAATATTATCTGCTCCATCTTGTCCAATGTGGCGTTGGGAGCAGCAGCCACAGCAGTTTGGTGCAGTAAGGGCACTGGAGGCCTGAATTTGGTATTTCTGGCTTGGGGATACCTATGGAGGTCACTTTGTGGTGGGATGTTTGATAGGAATGTTTCAGTACATAGGGGAACTATTTGTGTGTGCATATATGAATTTAAAGGAGAACTAAAGACTTACTAATGAAGTAGGCTAGAAATGTTGTACATTATGTTTTGTGCTTCTGTATCAGCCCAAGACAACCACAGCCCTTTAGCAGTAAAGATCTGTGTCAACAAAGATGCCCCAGTAGCTCCCCATCTTCTTTTCTGCTGATTCACTGCACATGCTCTGTGCTGCTGTCACTTACTGAGCTAAGGGACCCACTCACAATATATACCGTACACATAGAATATAAATTTCACAATACAAGGCTGATTAGTAATTAATACAGATAATTAATACATGGTAGCTCAGAAACCAGTGCAATTAGCATCTAAATTTAATAATCAGCCATGTAGCATCAGCTTTTAGTACAGGCCAAATTTGTTTTCTGCTTGATCAGCCCCTAAGCTTAGCTTCTCAACAGCTGCTCAGAGCCCACTGAGCATGTGAGTGTCACACTATTTTAAACTGTGCACTTTTATTTGTGTATAAGCAGTAGCATCCTGCAAGGGCCACACAGGTAGGGCCAATGCAAATTCCAGCATACTGAGTACATACATTCCCATGCTCCTTGTTCCAGAGGCACATGGAAATTCCCAGAGGCAGATGGAGCATGTAACACAGACATAGTGTGAAGAGCCCGGCTGTTGCTCTCTCTCTTGGCCAAGACTTGTGTTTGCTGAATCTGCAAGAAATGCCACCGCCGCAGAGACAAGCAAACTCCTCTGCAAGACTAAAATATGTTTTCCCACCAGTTCTGATCCACAGCACATTTTATTTTGTCTTTTTTCTTTTCAATGTTTTAATTCAAAGGGGCAGCGGCGGCGCTACTTCCATTCCAGTCCCAGATTGAAATGAAAAATGAAGCCGGAGAGATAAACAATATGGAATTGCCAGTATGTTAGTGGGAGCCCTACAGGATGGCGTCAGGAAGTCTGTGACCTCATTCGCTGTGCAGTTGAACTGGCTCTCAGCAGCTGCATTCAGCACAATTAGCTTGTAGAAACAATCAGGCCGTAGGCCGCCTCTCCCTTCAAAGTCCCCTGCACAATAGCCGTCCCTCTCATGGTGACACTGGAAATGGAGTGACAAGCCGGGCACTGTTTGGCCCATTCATCTGTGGGAATTCATTTCCATTTATCTCCAAAGCGCAACAAGGGATGTTTTGTCCCAAACTCCACCAAATCTTGATATTATGATGTTCTGCGTGTATCAGACCTGCATGGGATCTAACCCCCCCTTGTCTATTACAACCGATACTTTGTCTTTTTTTTTTCACCATAATTATTTAATTGTGCGGACTGGGACAAGATCATGAAAATTAAATTTTTTATGGCTTGGGTATTTAAAGGGATACTGTCATGGGAAAAAATGTTTTTTTTCAAAACGCATCAGTTAATAGTGCTGCTCCAGCAGAATTCTGCACTGAAGTCCATTTCTCAAAAGAGCAAACAGATTAATTTATATTTAATTTTAAAATCTGACATGGGGCTAGACATATTGTCAGTTTCCCAGCTGCCCCCAATCATGTGACTTGTGCCCTGATAAACTTCAGTCACTCTTTACTGCTGTACTGCAAGTTGGAGTGATATCACCCCCTCCCTCCCCCCAGCAGCCTAACAACAGAACAATGGGAAGGTAATCAGCTCCCTAAGGGCTCTTACTGACGAGCGTTTTTACCTGCGCTCCCCTGCATTCTGTTTTTCTGCATTCAGCCGCAGGGGAGCGCAGGAATAGACACATTACATTCTTTCCAATGGGGCTGTACTCACACAGACGCGTGTAGGCGCCGAACGCAGGTTGAGACGCAAGATGCTGCATTTTTCCTGCGTTCGGCGCCTACATGCGCCTGTGTGAAAACAGCCCCATTGGAAAGAATGTAATGTGTCTATTCCTGCGCTCCCCTGCGGCTGAACGCAGAAAAACGGAACGCAGGGGAGCGCAGGTAAAAACGCTCGTCAGTAAGAGCCCTTACACAAGATAACAGCTGCCTGGTAGATCTAAGAACAGCACTTAATAGTAAAATCCAGGTCCCATGGGACCCATTCAGTTACATTGAGTAGGAGAAACAACAGCCTGTCAGAAAGCAGTTCCATCCTAAAGTGCTGGCTCTTTCTGAAAGCACATGACCTGAGATGGCTCCTACACACCAATATTACAACTAAAAAAAAATACAATTATTGGTTCAGGAATTTAATTTTATATTGTAGAGTGAATTATTTGCAGTGTAAACAGTGTAATTTAGAAATAAAAACTACATCATAAAAATCATGTCAGAATCCCTTTAGGATAAGGGCACCCGCTAAGATTCTGGGAGCGCTTCATTTTCTGAAGTCGCCCGAAGTTGCCGCACAAGGAAACTTTGGGCGACTTCAGAAAGCAAAGCGGTCTGAGTGCCATTCCGCCAGCGATTTAGACTCTATCCAGCGGGAAGTCTTTTCTGGGAGATTAGTCGCCCGAAGAAGAGTCGATTTGTCGCCGGGCATCTTAATCTCCCCGAAACTTACCATGTGCCCTTACCCTAAATAGGATACAAACAGTTTTGTAGGATATGACTTTTCTTTATCATAGGGAAATAAAAATAATAAAAGATACAGATCAGACTCCCTACTGGCTGCCCTATCAGTTCTGTCATCCCATTGGGCTAAGGGGTGCAAGGACGTTACAGGCTGGGGATATTGTATAAATCAGTACTCCCGCCTGATAGATCTTTGCAAACAATAGCAGAACCAGAACTGAACTGAAGACTCCCTTGTCTACACCCACTGTTCTTATGCCCCTGCTTGTACTACCCTCAATACAGGCCCATCTTGCCCAGCTATACTCTGCCTTTAATTCCTACAGCAGTTCATATGTGTCTGCATTGATAAGTCACATGCAAGTTGTGGTCTGCGCTTTAAAGAGGTTGTTCACCTTCAAATTAACTAATTAGTATGATATAAAGAGTGTTATTCTGAGATAATTTGCAATTGCTTTTCATTTTTAACAAAATTTGGTTTTTGAGTTATTTGGATTTTTATTCAGCAGCTCTCCAGTTTGCAATATCAGCAATTTGGTTGCTAGGATCCAAATTACCCTAGCAACCAGGCATTTCTTTGAATAAGAGACTATGAATTGGAGAAGTCTGAATAGGAAGATGAGAATTAAAGGAGAAGGAAAGGCTAAAATTAAGTAAGCTTTATCAGAAAGGTCTATATAAATACACCAGTAACCCCTCAAAGTAATGCTGCTCTGAGTCCTCTGTCAAATGAAACACAGCATTTCTTTCCTTCTATTGTGCACACATGGGCTTCTGTATCAGACTTCCTGTTTTCAGCATAAACCTCCAGGGCAGGGCTTGAGCATGCTCTGTTTGCTCCTCTCCCCCTCCCTCCTCCCATCCCTGCTGTAATCTGAGCTCAGAGCTGTAACTGAGCAGGGAGAGACTCAGGCAGGAAGTGATGTCACACCAAGCTTATATGGCAGCTTCTATCCTAAACAAACAGAGACAGTGTCTAGAGCTGTTTACTCAGGTATGGTTAAGCATTCTGCAGAATAAATATAGTGTTCTAGCTTGTACTATTGTGGCTAATCTGTTGACAATAAACTGTCTTGGAGCTTTCCTTCTCCTTTAAACATTAGCAATAACAAAATATTTGTTGCCTTACAAAGCATTCGTTTTTTTTTTGAGAAATGAAAATATGTATCGGAGAGGGCCCGCAAAACAATAAATAATACAAAGTAACAATAGCATTAAGGTTATCTGAAAGCTGGAAAGAAGAAAAAGGAAAATAATTCTAAAACTAAAAAAAACAAAAAATGAAGACCAAATTAAATATTGCTTAGAACTGGCCATACTATAACATACTATATTATTTGCCTTCCTCTTGTGCCTCTTTCCAGCTTTCAAATGGGGTCACTGACCACAGCAGCCAAAAGCAGTGGGGAACATCTGCAGCAAACAAACTCATCTCTAGCAAGATGCTAAATGATTGCGTTGTTTGGGGGAGAGCGGTTTAGTCCATGTGACGTTGGGCGTGGTGGGGGAGGTGAGATGCAAATAATGAAATGAATAGTCTCATCAGAAGAAAAAGAAAAGAGTGTCAAATTGTGAAAAGTAATATTATTTTGGAAAAAGGTACTTCTGAAAAGTACTTTTTATGCTTGCATAGGGGAATCCAATTATTGGTTGTCATGTCTGCTTCTACAGCAGTAATGGCTTGTTTTCTGGCACATACAATTGAGATCAGAGCCAATTGCCCTCCTGGAAGTAGATATGCCAGTTACCACTTTCTGAATCGTGAACCTCCAAGCAGGGTGGAGTGACATTTTGGGAGCGGGGCAGTGACATCACTGTAAACTAGAAATAATGACAACGTTAATGGTTAATTCACCTTAAAGAAGAACTAAGCTTAACAAGGAAGAAAGGTCGAAATGTTGTACATTATGTTTTTTGGTTCTGTACCTGTCCAAGGCAACCACAGCCCTTTAGCAGTAAAGATCTGTGTCTCCAAAGATGCCCGAGTAGCTCCCCATCTTCTTTTCTGCTGATTCACTGCACATGCTCTGTGCTGCTGTCACTTACTGAGCTTAGGGACCCACTCACAATATAAAGTACATATAGAATAAACAATAGTTACCATAGTAGTGAATTCAGATTCTTGTTATATGCAGGGGCAAACCTGGCCCCTTTGATGCCTGAGGCTTGCTGCTGCCGCACCCCCGCTCACCTTTTTTGTAAAAGGGGGGGGGGATCGGAGGAGTCTGGGGGATCAAGTTAGCGCAATTAAGCTCTCTGTGCTAGAAGAGCCAAATTTCCAGTTTGAAAAACAGAAATTCGGCTCTTTAAATGAGAAATCAACCTGTGGGAAAAACCCTGTACCCCCCACCCCAGGTAGACCTCCCCCGAGGCTAACTACCCCCCCCCCCCGGGGAGATGCCCCATACTCCATACTTACCCCTCAGCGCAGATTCTTTCAGCGAAGTTCCACATGTCCATCTTCTGAGTCCTCGGTAAGCTGACTGAGAGATCGGCAATTTTTGTGTAATTCCGTGAATGCGCAGTTGTCGCCAACCGGCAAAGTGCTTCAACTGCGAATGCGACGAATACCGATCTCCCAGTCAGCTTACAGAGGAGCCGGAAGATGGATGTGTGAAACTTTGCTGGAAGAATCTGCACCAAGGGGTAAGTATGGGTCATTTCACCGGGGGGTGTAGTTAGCCTGGGGGGAGGAGGGAGGGAGGTCCACCTGGGGAGGGGGGTACGGGATTTTTTCCCCACAGGTTGATTTCTCCTTTAAGTTACCAGGAGTAGCATTTGGCCCCTGGTAACCAGTAGGGTGCTGCCAACAGCCTAGAAATAAGCACAATTAGCCTAGAAATCAGCATTTCATATGCAGCCCTATGGCATCATGTCAAGTACTACAGATGAACCTCATTTTCTGCTTTATAATTTGTGATGACCCCTAAGATTAGCTTCTCATTAGCTGCCTAGGGTACACTGAGCATGTGCAGTGCCACTGACACTCCTAACAAGATCCAAGTTGGGGAGCTCCTCTGCACAACTTGATGGTCTAAATCATTACTGTTATAGAGATTCCAAAAAAAGATATATATATATATGTATATATATATATATATATATATATATATATATATATATATATATATATACACACACACACACACACACACACACACAGGTATGGGACCCGTTGTCCTGAATGCATGGGACATGGGGTTTTCCAGATAAATGATCTTTCTGTAATTAGGATCTTCATACCATAAAGCTCCCCATAGGCGCAGCGATTCTTCTTGCCGAACGACAGATTTTAGGGAAGCCCGACCAATCCTTCGAAATTATCATGCGGTTAGTGGGATTCGAACGATCGTACATCTTACGATTTTTCAGCCGACATCTGTCGGGAAATTGATCGGCCAGGTCAAAAAATCTTTGTCGGTCCCAGTGCAATCTATCTATGTTTGCAGGGCCAAGCAGGCAGCTCCCCTTTGTTTTCCTGGTAAATTGGTCTTTTTAGTTGATGGTCAATTCGTACGATCGTTCTGAGAAGATCGTGGTCTCACGATCAGGATCTGATCTTTTAATAATCTCAACATCTATGGCCAGCTTTAGTCTACTAGAAAATAGGCTGTTTTTTCTTCCAGTAACAATTAATTATATCTTAGTTTGGATCAAGTAAAAGCTACTGTTTTATTATTGCAGAGAAAAATAAAAATCCTTTTTAAAAATGTGGAATATTTGGATAAAAGGGAGTCTATGGGAGATGACCTTCCTGTAATGTGGAGCTTTCTGGATAATGAGTTTCCGGATAACAGATCCTATACCTGCATACAGTATTTAATTTCAGCATTGATGTCCTTTCCCGTGGGAACACACCAGAATAAATACGATAAAACTGCACCATATTGTAAGTGCTTGTTCAGACGTACTCACCTGAAATGCCCTGTGCCCAGCACTAGGTCCCTATCAGAGAGAATTGCAGTGAAGGTAGTCAAAGTAGTTCCCCTTGAAAACAAAACCAAAGTAACTGCGCAAATTCATTAACTTACTGAGCCATTAATGAATCTGACACTTCTCTCCTGTCACTGTCCTAGTGCCTGAGAATGGATGTCTATAAATCAGGTTGTGAGTTGGCTCACAGCTGTAATAACAATTTCAAAAATGTCTGCTGGATTCATTTCTTTAGCAATACTTCCCCATAGGGCGCTGGCATTATTGTCATTATTATTAATAATGTTAAAGGGAGAGTACTCCTCCAGCCAGGGCTGCAGTTGGTACCAATGGGACTTGTGATACAGCCAGTGTTAAATTAGAGCATATTACTCCTCCTATACCATCAAAATCTCAAAATCTGGTTCTGATATATAAAAATACATGCTGATTGAAATCAAACCCATAGTTTTATACGCAACATGCAATTTAAGGCAAAACTTCAGCTTTGAAATATCTTTACTCACAGTCTTTTACTGTTAGACATAAAGCTAAAGGCTTTTTGCAAACCTTCAGTTTCTATGAACACACAGTCATAAGTTCCTGGGGGGGGGGGTAATTTGTCAGACATCCCCTAGTGATGATAATGATTGCAAAACTTGAACTCTGGTCCGATGCATCATCAGGATAAACGCATCAGCCCAGGCAATACATAGTACATAGTATATAGAGTAAGGTATTGAAGATTGAAAAAAGACCCTCGTCCATCAAGTTCAACCTTTTCACTCTATTTTAACCTGCCTAACTGCTTATTGATCCAGAGGAAGGCAAAAAAAAAAACCCATTTGAGGCCTCTCCAATTTGCCTCAGAGGGGAAAAAATTCCTTCCTGACTCCAAAATTGCAATCAGACAATTATTCTTATCACAGCAGCACAGACATGCTCAGTTGCTTCCCAGTGGTCCCTTTTGGTTGCCCGAGGCTATGCAAATGTATATTCGAAGGGGTCCATGTTTAGCAATTGTAATCAATTGGGGGCGCTTGACACGGCCCCCAATGATTTTTACTTTCCGTGACCTTTAAGGCCACTAAGGGTGAGATCTAGGCAGAGTGCCTATTGATATTACCAGATACGCCTGAAAGCCCAGTTTGAATTTTTTTCTAGAAATTTTTTCCTTTTCTTACATATTTTTGGATGTGTGGCTAAACGGCTGATAACATTTTCCTATATCTGTAACCTTGCTGTTAGCTAATGGAGGCCTTGACCAAAGGTTGACTATATCTGGCTTGGAGGCATGTTTTGGTTGTAAAAAAACCAGGTGTAATGCCCACAAAGACTCCTATAGTCTGCCAGTAAACACAGGGGCTATCAGATAGCCAATCACAGCACTTATTTTGGCACATTTAATAATTGTTTTTCTCCCCAACTCTTTTTAGATCTTAATGTGTCTCACAGGTAAAAAACTATGGGTACCCCCGGTCTATGAGATGCACACTGGACAGGGTTTAGGGATGCACACCATGGGTTTAGGGATGGTTTGTATGTGTAATATCAAATACCTTGCATTCAGTCATGCCCAGGTATGGTCTGAAATGGCAATGTTTTCTAAATGATTACTGATCCAGTGACTGGTCGGATTGCTGTTTGGAGTCTAGTTACAGTATTTGAGTCAAATCCCCAAAAGATATGGATTATTTTTTACCTTTCCCTGCATATTTTTTCAACCTGGTGTGTCTTTTTTCAACCTTGACTACATACAGGTAAGACAATTCAATATTTATTCAAAGTAGCTCTCAGTCTTGCGTCCTCTCTCTCTCTCTCTCTGGCTGAACTTGATAGACGTGTCCCTTTTTTTCAACCTTAACTACTATGTACACACTCGCTGTGTACACACACACACATATTTTTATTTAAATAAATAAATATATATATATATCCAATAAAGAGGAAACACCAATATATTTTCCATCTTCTCTTCCTCATTCCAAGCTGCTTAACAATAAATGTGTGAGCTAAGATCCAGCCTGGTGTGGGCTGGAGATACATTCTTGCCATAGGCAGGACAGAAAATGATTTGTGGCAGTTAGGCTGAAAGGAGGATAAATGCTGGTAAAGTTTAAAGGGATTAAATTCATTCCCTGTTAGATAATTCTTCATGCAGTCTAACTCTTGCTTATGTCAACGCTTGACATGGAGACGTAGATGTAGAGTGTAGTCTAATGATCCTTAATGCAGAGATGTCAGACTACCAGTTGTTGAGTGTTTGTGAACTACAACTCCCAGCATCCTTAGCTGCATATTGTTGTCATTTGGTGTGTGTTAAATATTGAGATTTGATTGCTTTTTCCCCATCTCAGTAGGGTTCATTTATGACTGCATGTGCATTCACACAAATTTCATTCATTAAATGTACTTGCGTCAAAATGTGCTCCTTGTACTTCCATTAAGTTGCGCTCCCAGCCGCTGCCTTCCTCCCAACCAGGCAGTAGCTTCAGGGTTCCATCAGCACCCTGCTTCAATGGGTGCAGTGCACTAGTGACTAAAGAATAAGGAGAACGCATCACTTACCCGACAAACACCAGAAAATACTCCAACCTGAGTTTCAAGATGTTTGCCGCAATTGCATCTGATTAGCAATTGTTCTAATTTTGACACATTGGTTGCACATGTGTCAGATGCAATGCCCCCCCCCGGTGAGAACAACAGCAATGGAATTCTGGGAAGGAACACTGCATTATGGGAAAAAGCATATCAATTGCACTCAGAATGGCACTTTGCTTACTACACTTGCAGTATGTGCTTATCCCGTGTGTGTTCCCTTGCTGTACTGATGGGGACACCCACTTTGCCCAAGCCTCTGTGAATGTCCTCTTGTCACCTGCACTGGTTACAAAACAGACTAATTAGTCAATAATCTCTTGGTTGTACTTTTGTACCTGGCTGGAATGTAGCAATTGGGTGTTTCCAGTCTTTGCTTTATAATAAGCAGTGCCCGACTGTATCACTTTACTCTCCAGTCAGACAGCTGATCTTTAGTGGTTATGGCAGTTCATATTCCCCACCTCCCTGTAAGTGATAAGTGAAGACCTGCCATAAACGCTGTTCTCACTTATCAGCATAGTCTGAATAAATGAGTGATATTTTACTCATAGCAGCTAGAGTCATTAAGAAGTAGCACTTACCTCTGTCACTTATCTTTACATCAACATCATCTCAAGTGTCAAACAATGTAATGACAACAACAGCAGCAGAAGTGCATATTATTCTCTATGTTCAATTACATGGCTTTGTGATTCCCTGACAATGAACTAGGCTCAGCATTAGTGTAACTAAGGAATAGCCGAGGGAACAGTGCCCATAATATACCCATGGCTTGCAGTAGTTAGCATACAAGCTCAAGTTATTAGCTTAGTGGATATAAGGTTTGCTGTACCATCCAATTCCATTAATCATTTAACCATTGTCAAAAAGCATAAATGAGGGGTAGATTCCTAATGTGCTTTGTGTGGTTAATGGGTCAGTTATAAGGGAGTGTGTTAGAAATATCCTACAAAGCACTTAGTAGTACTGGCCCTCCTGGGGACTCTTGGAACAGTGGAGGCATTTGCTCAGCTTGAAGGACAGTTAGGGGGGAGAATAGGGGACAATGGCCATTTGCTCTTCTAGATGCACCTGAAAGCCCAGCTTGAAGGTCTGTTAGGTTGAGACTTGGGATAAATATTTATTGGCAGTCTTAGATATTCTTGAATCCATGGCACTTTCAATATCTCTACCTATTTCATGAGCTAAGGGGGTCCTGACCAAAGGTTAGACATGCAAGGGCAGTTTGAATGCAAAAAGTCTGACAGCCACTGCCTTGGGCCAGACATTTTATCGCTCTCAATGTGCAATGCATTGTATGAAAATTCCACCAGACCTTCTAATACTAGCCCATAAGCTATGTATAGAGGGAATTGCAGTGGGTGGTCATTGTAACATGGGTGGATATTTGCTAAGAATTCCACAGTCGCTGACCAGTGAAACTTGGCTATGCGTGTCAGCCCTGTATAAATCCAGGTGTGCAACAACAGAATGGCAAGCTGTTCTTCATATACCAGGCAAATGCCAATCCACATCAAATCAACTGTAGATAAAGAAAATTATATTTAGCCAGTTTCTCCTTCCCAGTATGTTCCACGAATCAATCACACTTTGGTCTCTGCCTAGTGGAAAATAGCTTGTGGCCTGCAACTGATTCCCAAACACAGGAATGTGGCATGTATTTGGTGGATGACCCTAGTGAAAAGACTGCTCATAAAGCTTCCTACTACCAACAACCAGGACCGCCATCAGAAATTGCAGGGCCCCGTACGACAAAATTTCCTGGGCCCCCTGGGCTGCGCCCACCGCAAGCCCCACCTACAGATCCGCCCTCCCCACCACACAGTAAAAAAACAAAAAAATATTGGTGGCTAGGGTTCCCACATGAGAAAAAAAAATTGTTATAAGAAAATTGGTGGCCAGGGCCCCTTAAACGTCCATGCCTTCCCGAAGCAGCTCTCAGAAAGATGGGGGGCCCGGCTAATCAAGTAAGTGTGGCGTGGCCGGGCCCCCCTTACCCTCGGGGCCCCCTACAGGTCTCCCCCCTGTCTCCCCCTGATGGCTGCCCTGACTACAACAGAAGGTGAACTTTGGTGATGAAAGTGCTTTTTTGTTCCATAGCCATTAGAAGGGTGCAGGCTATGGAACAATATATATTCCATAAACTCAATTTCTACATAAAGGCAATGTATTCCTAAGTGCATTGCAGGGCAGCCTGCGGCTCTCTAAAGTTATACCTGAAACCTCAGGTTTCTCAGACAGACTCAACTGTTCATGGCTCTCTTGTGTAAAGCTTTCTCCCCAAGTATTCTGAAGGTTGTAGGACTCACTAAGAAATCTCCATGATATTTAAATGGACTCTCTGATTCACAGGAAGGAATCTAGTATGTCTAAATGTGAGTTGATTAACTGTACAGGCTAACCCAGTTAGGTTCATTTTTTAACCTAATTACTAGGAAATCTAGCTAGGTCCCATAATGCTTCTAGTCCTGGAAAGTAAACCTAGTAGAGAGCTACAGTAGGCTTGGGATGCAAAAAGCAACAGAAAAGTGTGAAGCCAATATCATTCATCAGTGTTGCTGTGTTTCCTAAATGAATGTACAATGTAGGAATATGGCCTTACATCTACTTGAAATAATGTTTATTACCGGATGTTCTGATCTTGGTATTGCATGACCATTGTAATGTCAATATCTGCCCATATCATCCTTGCACATAGGTGGAAAGAGGTCTCAGTGCATAGGAGCCTTTCAATCCACAACAGCCCTTAACTCTGTCCATGGTGCTGAACTAACTACAATTCTTCAGATATTGTTATTTTAATAGCCTCTTAGTGGCAAGTCTATAAACACCTCTAGTGCATTAAAATAAACCAAAGAAAGGAGCCATTAATCCCATGCATTGCCAGGTGTAGTGGAATGAATTTGCCATTGTATTTGATCCAAGCAGGAGAGAACCTGGACTCAATTACTAATAGACCGAGGCAAAACTCCTACAAGACTTAGGGGCACACAGGTCTAACATTCAAATTCTGTAGCAGGTTATAATTAATATACTTGTGCAGGTCAGTCTCATTGGCGATTGCAGGTAGGTCTGCAGAATAAAGGAATAAATTGGCAGTTCTAGCAGATGAATTACAGTATTCCTACAAATAATAATTTCCAATATGAGCCCTTTAAGGACACCCGTCATACACAGGCCCATAAAGTAGCAGACTTGGCCCCTCTAGACTGACTCAACAATTTATCGGCCCCTGAATGGTTTGCTCAGGACTTCCTGCCTGACTGGTATCTGCCTTCAATTTTGGCAGATATATATTGGGCAGGTTTCAAATTCTGATGTGGACCACCTGATGGTCTTTTTCTGATGGGTCCCTGTACTCCCACATTATGATACAAATATTGGCCTCTGTGCTCAAGGTCAGACTCGGGTATCCAGGGCCCAGTGGGGCTGTGATTTCAGGAGCCCTCCTTGTGAACACAAGTGCCCTTCTCCCAGTGTCCGCCCCCCTCCCCGGAATTCCACATGGCACTTGCCTTTTTTTTACCTCCTCAACTTTGCGGCTGTGATTGGTGAAAGGTGGTGGTCCAGGCAGGGGAGCAGCCCTGGGTCGGCAGGCACATGAACTGTCTTTGTCAACAATTGGATCTGCCCAATGTGACCCAGCCTGCAGGTGGGCAAATTGGGCAAAAATAGGCTTTTTTTATGAAATAGTGGATCTCCACATGTACACCCAGTTTAAGCTGGCCAGATATGACCTGATTTGTCACTTCTTACTGATCTATATCTGTGGCACCATTAAATGATCCACTTGGATGATAAACCTCTGGTGGGATATTACCCAAAATCAGCTTAAATAATAATAATAAAAAAAAGAAAACAGACTGACACATAACCCAGTTCTTCATGTGGGGTCATTGGTCAGCCCAGAATTGCATATCCATTTTGTCAGATCCGTGTCATCCATGTGTCCCCAACTTTCTATTTTACATGAATTAAACATTCTCAGTAGATATATTTTTAAATATAATTGTAATAGCGGTCTCTGTCTGTCTGTCTGGCCCTATTCTCCACACTGCTGGTTCTGACTATGGAAACAATGTATCACAGCCAGCTGATATAACATCAGCAGGAGAACTGCTGCATTGTTTCAAGAGTCGGAACCAGAGAACAGAAACCACTTTTAGGAATAACTTTAAAACCACCGAAAATGTGTAATGAATGTGTATTGGAAAGCTGATTCAAATTACATGGTTTTTGGGTGGAGACCCCATGTAATTATATATCTTCTAATTTCTGTGGTTCTTTGCATAGCAGAACAATTCTGCAATGCGTTACTTCATATAAAGTGATTGAATCGATGTGTGGTATTGTTTGCTCAGAGATGTTTATCAATAATTGCAAGCAGGGGACCTGTCTAGATGACTGAGGATGCTGGGAGCTGTAGTCAGACCACAGCAGAACTATCCCAGCTCTATATGTGATAGAAATCTGTATAACTTTGGATTACAACATTGTTTCTTAAGGGACTGGGCCTTAGGGTGGAACAGCCAGCACTGTATGTTCAGAAACCTCTTTCCCAATCTCTCTCATGTATTCTGTCGCCGATGAAAGCTTTAGCGGCAAAAATATAATTCCTACTTTAGATGCACAGAATAGCAAGGACCAGGTGTAGGTATAGCATGAAAGTGGCAATTAAGGAATTAGTCTGATTGAGGGTTTCTTAACCCAAACTGCCATGCATTTTTTATTGCAGCATTTAAAGGCCAATAACTGTCATGCTTTGCTCATATTTCTTCCTAATTGCCCCCTTTAAGCGGTGAGCTGGGATCCTCTTTGTCCTAGTGCTTTTAAAAGGACAGCCCAGACTGTTTCCACAAAATAGATTTGTTTCTCACACCGTGTGCTGTTTAGCACTGAATACATTCAAATATATTCCCCGGTGTTACTGGTGCTTTGTAAACAAGAAAAAAACGTAGGTTTTTATTCTGTCTTTGCTAAGAGTAGGGAGTCAGAGTTAATTGGGCAAACCATCATGTTAGGGCAATGACACATGCACCCTTACTGTGTCTGAGCCACTTTAAGTCAGGCTGGAATGTATAGGGCTTTGGAAAAACCATTAAGGTAATGTCATATTGGACACCCAAATACATTACCCTTAAAGGAATACTGTAATGGAAAAACATGTTTTTTTCCAAAACACATCAGTTAATAGTGCTGCTCCAGCAGAATTCTGCACTGAAATCCATTTTGCAAAAGAACAAACAGATTTTTTTACATTCAATTTTGAAATCTGACAGGGGCTAGACATTTTGTCAGTTTCCCAGCTGCCCCAGGCATGTGACTTGTGCCTGCACTTTAGGATGGAATTACTTTCTGGCAGGCTGTTATTTCTCCGACTTAATGTAACTGAATCAGTCTCAGTGGGACTTGGCTTTTACTATTAAGTGCTGTTCTTAGATCTTCCAGGCAGTTGTTCTCTTGTGTTAGGGAGCTGCTATCTCATTACCTTCCCATTGTTCTTTTGTTTGGCTGCTGGGGGGGGGGGAAGGGAGGGGGTGATATCACTCCAACTTGCAGTACAGCAGTAAAGAGTGATTGAAGTTTATCAGAGCACAAGTCACATGACTGGAGGCAGCTGGGAAATTGACCATATGTCTAGCGCCATGTCAGATTTCAAAATTGAATATAAAAAAATCTGTTTGCTCTTTTGAAAAATGGATTTCAGTGCAGAATTCTGCAGGAGCAGCACTATTAACTGATGCATTTTGAAAAAAACATGTTTTCCTGTGACAGTATCCCTTTAAGGTTATATTTATACCTACTACACAACTGCCAATAGCACTCTCCAAAACTAACCCTATACCATATTGTAATACCTTATTGGCATAAAGAGATCTGCAAATGTTTAAGGGCTTTGCGAAGATTTCATGCAAAATAAGAATAGGTTTTCACCCGAGAAATATTTACTTAAATCTATGCCCAACTCTATGGACGCAAGTCCTGGAGCACTGAGTGGTTCATCTGTGTGCTCAATTTGTGCCCGTAGCACTGGCAGCTGCAAGATGTGCTTTGTACCTTTAAAATCCATTGCATGATGCGTACAGGTATAGTATCCGTTATCAGGAAATCCGTTATCCAGAAAGCTCCAAATTACGGGAAGGCCATCTCCCATAGACACCAATTGTATTCAAAATAACATTTTTAAAAATGATTCTCTTTTTCTCTGTAATAATAAAACAGTACCTTGTACTTGATCCCAACTAAGATTTAATTAAAGGCAACACAATCCACTCGGGTTTATTTAAATTATAAATGATTTTTAGTAGACCTAGTAGAACTGAGCATTCTGGATAACAGGTCCTATATCTGTATTTGGAATCATGCACAAGCTTGTGGTGTTCCTGGGGCCACCAATGTGACCTCCGCCTCCTGCCGCTTCTATATGCACCACTGCTGAACACACCCTACACTACAGTGGGAGGCTCAAAATTCTAGTGGGGGTAATTTAATAAAAGGTGCAGGTCGAGTCACCTATAGCAACCAATCAGCAGGGAGCATTAGCAGGGTTGGACTGGAGTATGTGAGGCCCATTGGGGCTGCTACCCCCAGGGGGCCCCACACCCTCTCTAGGGCCCCTGCCACCCACCCGGTTACCCACTGCTCACCTACCGCCAGGCCCTCAATCTGCCTGAGCACCATCCTTATTACTTAACTTTTGACGTGATCGGGGTGGGCAGCAGCCGGGAGGCCAAAATCAGGTCTGGATCGAGAGAGGGAGGCCAGTGGGAGAGGCCAAAATTGAGGGAGGGAGGGCAGCATTTTTTTCCCACTGGCCTAGTCCAGTCCTCAGCATCAGCAATGAGTTAGGTCACCCATTAAATATTTTTCTTACCATTATGAACATGTATTTATAAAACGCTAGGTTACTGTACCTGTACCTGTATGCCTTTTATAACATATGTGAGTAGAACAGCAAAGAGTTGCACCTTCTGGTGCAAAAATCTAATTTTAATGGGGTAAGTGTTGACGTATAATGTTGATTTACAGTCAGATAGTTCCTTCCCATCCTTCAACCTCATCTCATTCGTTTGAATGGGAATCGCTGGTTACAGTATATCAGTTGCTGGTGCTGGCACAGCAGTATGGTTTGGAAAGGCTTCCACGACCCCAAGCAATTCCTACCTGACAGTCCCAGCGTCAGCCGCAGGTACAGCACTTCTCAGTCGAGAAAGGACGAAAGGTCATTTTAACTTCAGCGATAGAAAATTGCCTTGGGCCACAGCCCCAATGGTGCCTTCATAGCCATCGGCAAACCATGGCCAGTTCTCTAGTGAAAGGGAGATAAAGGACATCTGCTTCATATAATCACTCACATTGCCGTGTGCGCAGCAGAAAAGGGAACAGTTAAATAAACTTCAAGTCAAAGTAACTGTTTTTATAATGTGTTTCTGATTATTACACAGGTACTATCATTGATGGGCTTTCAGAATTTCCAGTTTCATTGGCCTTGGCCTTAAATAACATCCAGCCCCTTCTGCTTTAGAACGGTGTCGGTTTAACGTGAAAATCTGTTTTGCTTTGTTTGGTGATTTGCGTTTCTTCACTGCTACTATTTTTTTTTAGGTTTGTCTCGAAGTAACGCCGATGCTTTTGAATTCAAACATCAGTTTAATAATTGATATTGTAGTGGGAGAATGAAGGGTATTGTCGGTGTTTGGTAATTAGTGTGTGCAGGGCCTAGGAACAATTTTCCAATGCCGACACAAATTAGTTACAGTGGGGTTTGATTGGCGAGGGATTGGAATTGCTTCCAGCCCATGTTGTTACTAGATTCATAGATTCTTCTATATAGGCACTTGAGGGCTTGAGCAGCTTCACAGGGGCTGCCCATCGGTGCCTAGTTATAAAAAAAACATAATTCTTGTTTTTTTTCTCCAATGCCCCAACCTGCTGCTGGACACTTCCTATAAAATCCAGTGGTGGGTGCAAGTCAGTTGCATATTAAAAGAACAGTAACACCAAAAAAAAGTAAAGAAAATATAATGTACTGTTTTGCTAGACTGTGAAAACTGCTGTGTTTGCTTAAAGGGATTCTGTCATGATTTTTATGATGTAGTTTTTATTTCTAAATTACACTGCAAATAATTCACTCTACAATATAAAATTTCATTCCTAAACCAACAAGTGTATTTTTTGAGTTGTAATATTGGTGTGTCAGGGCATCTCAGGTCATTTTGCCTGGTCATGTGATTTCAGAAAGAGCCAGCACTTTAGGATGGAACTGCTTTCTGGCAGGCTGTTGTTTCTCCTGCTCAATGTAACTGAATGTGTCACAGTGGAACTTGGATTTTACTATTGAGTGCTGTTCTTAGATGTACCAGGCAGCTGTTATCTTGTGTTAGGGAGCTGCTATCTGGTTACCTTCCCATTGTTCTTTTGTTAGGCTGCTGGGGGGAAGGGAGGGGGAGGTGATATCAGAGCACAAGTCACATGACGGGGCAGCTGGGAAACTGACAATATGTAAAGCCATATGTCAGATTTCAAAATTAAATCTAAAATATCAGTTTGCTCTTTTGAGAAACGGATTTCAGTGCAGAATTCTGCTGGAGCAGCACTATTAACTGATGCTTTTTGAAAAAAACTTTTTTTCCCATGACAGTATCCCTTTAAGAAAAACAACTATAGTTTATATAAACAAGCTGCTGTATAGCCATGGGGGCAGCCATTCAAAACTGAAAAAGGAGAAAAGGCACAGGATACATAGCAGATGACAGATAAGTTCTGTAGTATACAATGGGATTCTTCAGCACATCTGTTATTGACTATGTATCCTGTGCTTCAATGGCTGCCCCCATGGCTACACAGCAACTTGTTTTTATAAACTATAGTTGTTTTTCTGAAGCAAACTCACCCGTTTTACCAGTGCAGGACAACAGTACATTATATTGTCATTCCTTTAATATACTTTCAATTTATGATGTTACTGTTCCTTTAAGGAACCCAGGCAAATGTTACTGTACTTATGTATGCAGGTTATCAGAGTAGGCTGAACAGGTCCATTGGAGCTACACACAGGTTATAAGGAGCGTGCATAGAAACTAAAAACATCCGTTAACAAATATATCACCACATATCACCCTAAGTGACCTTCTAGCTGGGATCCAGGATCATCTAGGGGAGCAAATAGGTATTTTCCTAAATCATATGCCAACTGCCACTTCTGTACCACCCAGGAGACCCAAGAGCAAAGCTTAGGAGCCACTGGTCATACAGTGATATTGAATGTTAGCACATGATATTTACTTTTGGATATATTTGTGTGAAGAGTACCTAGGTATGATGTTTCTTGCTGGGTCCTAGCCCCCCATGCATGGCAATAGCTTACGTTACTTCTTTCCAGAGTATCAGTCTTCTCACCTACTAATCCCTCCCAACTCAATATTTTATACAAGAATGAGTAAAAAACAATCTCCATTGGTATTTCAGTCACATGCCGTTTGTTTTCATTTCTTCTGGTTATGAATAAAATGGGTGCATCCTGGGAGCTGACTATGAAAAGCCCGTGGGACCTTGGTGGAGACATTCAGCTACTGGGACTTTGCTGAGATTTACTGTAATGCTTCATTAATATTCTGTGAACGTCTGGAGTAATGTTGTCTATTGTGCTAGACAGATGTGGCCCTCCAGGAGATTGCTCCTAGCTCGTCTAAGGACATCACACCATCACATCATGAATTCTGAATATTTGCTATATTTACTCTAAGTTGCAAAAGGTGGACTTCTCTATTCTAGAGCAGAACCCAAACTGACAAATGACTGAGCTGAGCTAGAACAACAGAAGGAGATGCACCATCTCAGGGGTAAATTTACTAAGTGGCGAAAATTTGCCAGCGACCGGTTTGCAGCCAGAGCAACACTTCGCCAGGTGAAAATTCGCTCAGACAATGCTAATTTACTAAAATGCGAAGCTGCATCCAGGGTGCGGAACACTGGCGAATTTTCACTACCTTTACTTCGGCAATCAAAGTGAAGATGCGCTAGCATCAATTATGCCTAGCGCAACTTCGTTAGTGGTCTTCGCTCAGGCTAATTTGCATATGGTGAGAAATTATAAAGTTGAATGGACGTATATGTTGCAGCAAATACATTACATTACACAAGTCCAGGGAACCTTAATAAAGACAATAGAGTTTTTATACTGCCCTACACATGAGCCCACTGTAAAGTTCATGTTCCATATGTTAGAAAATGTATGGGGGGGAACTTGATTACCCAAAAATTTTTTGCAGGCTATCACTCAAAAGGAACAGACACTAGTGGTTTTTGGGTCTTTTTCCACTAAAAATATGATGTAAGATCCACATCCTAGTGAATTTGCAGAGTAACATCCATTCGCCAGAGCGAAAATTCACCTAGTGTCTGTCTCTTTTGCTAGCGAAGTAACGCCTGTGGCCGTTAGTAAATCTGCAAAGTGCCTAAAGACGGAAACGCTGGCGAAGCGTCGCCAGCGTCAGTCACTTTTCCCTTTAGTAAATTTACCCCTCAGAGTAGCTCCATGAATTCAAATACTTCCACCCAGGGGGTCCCTCATTACTTGTATGAAATAGAAATGGACATACCTTGTTCATGATGTCCAGCCATTATATGTTATTAAGTATAGAACTTCACTTCATGTCACAGTCTCCAGGTAACAGTATATGATCACAGCCAGTGTTGGACTGGCCCACCGGGATACCAGCAAAACTCCCGGGGAGCCCAGGTGTTAGTGGACCCTTTTGCTTCTTCTAAACATTTGGCCTATTTCATGGTCATTCCCCATTTCTTTATGGAGAAAATGCTTAGTAATGGGAGAATATTGTAAGTATATATAAAAGACTAGGAGAATAAAGAGGTTGAGTGAGTAGAGTAGAAATAATAGTCCGGAAAGGTCCGCTGTCCAAAGTTTATGGGTGGGCTCACGTTCTTTGGTTTCTGGTGGGCCCAAGGTCTAAGGCTTTATGGTGGGCCGCTGGCATCCCAGTCTGACACAGATCACAGCTGTTTATTGACAAATAAGCAAATGCTATAAGACAATATTTGGGGAAACGAAAGAGGAAACATAATGGATCGCGAGCTTCTATAAATCCCGTTAGGTTGTCCTTGTAAAATACTAGCAATCTCATCTTCCAGCCCCTCATGCAAATTTTCAGGCTGTTGGTAGGATGATTGAGATTGTAGCTGAACAAAAAGCTGGATGTCTGCAGTTTGCCCCAAAACTTCTGCTGATTTTACTGTTTTACATAATTATTGCTCAGCCGTCCATTCACATTCATGGATGAACTTGTCCAGAAAGAAGGCTAAAAGGAGCAGTGTACCCCCTGTTCAACATATGTTCAATGAATAGGGTTTGCAATGAACATACTTTTTGCCCATTGTTTTAACCAAAATAGTCACAACAAAGGGTGCGCGGGGGGAGGTGTTTATAAAGAGCTCTAGTCATACTAGCTCAGGTTATTAGCAGCAAGATAGTAAGCGTGGAAGCAAAATAATGTATAATAAAAAGAATGTATAATAGAAATATATATTTCTCTTAAGCTAAAAGAATAGCTTGAATGTATTTTCACCATACCTACATTAATTTTGCTCTGGTTGAAAAACGGAATATATATATGTGTATACTTCTCCTTTCAAGGCCACAGTAGTTTATTTTCCCTTTGTATATGTCTACTGCAAATATTGAAAATACTTACACCTCTCGATATTTACTTTCATATCCTACCTCCAATAAAGGTGTCATTAGCTTGCAATTTTAGCCTTAATTCTCAGACCACAAACTTCCTTTTCATCTCCCATGGCCCTCCTATTGTGTTATGATGCCCTAACAAGACGCCAGTAAGTGGCATCTCAAGGGTGTGTAATGATGTCATAAGAGACATTAAGGGGCAGATTTATCAAAAGTCAAGGTGAATTTTTGAATGAAAAAAATTAGAATTTCAAGCTAATTTTTGTGTACTTCAGCTAGGGAATAATCCAAATTCGATTCGAATTTGAAAAAAATTCAAAAATCCGAATATCGAAATTTATCATGTAGGGGCAGGTTTATCAAGGGTCGAATTTCGAAATTAAGTTGAAGTTTTTTTTTTTGGTCGAATAGGTCCCATTTTGATCGGATAGGTCCGATTCGTACGATTCAAATTCGGCCGAATACGGACCTATCCGATTCAAAACGGACCTATTCGACCAATACAAACCTTCAACTTAATTTCGGTTGCTCTTTTTGAAATTGAATTTCGACGTTTTTTCAATTTGAAATTCGATCCTTGATAAATATGCCCTACAAGGGCCACAACTAAGATACTATCAATGGAACTCTACGGCAGGTACAAGTCTCTAGGTCTTAGTCATAAAAGGTTATTTATAAACACAAATGCAGTGTAAGAAGTGCAATTAGGGATGCTAATTACAATATTTGAACCCTGATGCAACCAGCAGTCAACTGTTAAGAACAGGGTGGCAGTAGCTCCAGGATCCCATCTACAGGCGCAGTTGGGCGCCATCCAATAGTAGGATTTACTCATTGGCAACCATGTAAAAAATACTATGGACATTAGGAAAGTAATGTTCATAGGTCTCTGTAAAATGAAAGAGATTTTGCACAATATACTAAGTCCATGTTACTGCTCTATGCACTCAACTTAACATGGAGTTTGGGATGAAAGCTTGATTGTTATTTTCTATCCAGGCCCTCCTGCTTATTAGGATCCATAAGCCCATACAATTGCCTTCAGCAGTGGATCCTGGGATTTGTAGCTCCTCTATAGCTAAAGGGCTGACTGTAGAACGTTGTTTCTCCTGCAATGTCTGCCTCTGGAGAAATAAGAGACACGGGCCTATTTATTATGCTGTGTAAAAAGAATTTCGCCGGAAAACGGTGTAAAAAGCTGTATAAAATAATTGGCGGATTTATCAAGGTATGTGTTATGTCATGCCATGTGAACGCCAGATTTGCCGTCATATTTTACACGTCTTCAGGCCTTTGTAAGTAAATTCTAGCAATAGTTACTCAAAGAAAAATTACGGAAAAATATTACGCCATTTTTACACCGTTTTTTACATGGCAATGCCTGGTGAGATGTGGCAAATAATTCCACCATTTTTTCCACCAAATAAATATGCCCCATGATGAACAGAAATGTTGTACCGGTTCTGTTATTCGGAAACCCGTTATCTATGATGCTCCAAATTATGGGGAAGGCTGTCCCCAATAGGCTCCATTTTATCCAATTAATTCTAATTTTGAAAAATGATTTCCTTTTTCTCTGTAATAATAAAACAGTATCTTGTACTTGATCCCAACTAAGATATAATTAATCCTAATTGGAAGCAAAACCAGCCTATTGGGTTTATTTTTACCAAGAATTCCAGCTAGATTGCAGGTGTCTGCCAAGTTGTCCATTGCAATTTGCTCATGATGCCAAAATATGGACAAAAATTTGCATCAATTCACCAGGCTTTTCATTTATACATTACTTTTTGCTGGTTTCAGGACTTACCAGCAGGTCAGATTCATAGATGATTCTAATGAATGAGCCGTGTTCCCTGGTAGTGCTATCTAAATAAAATATACATATAAATCAAACGATTCAACATGGACTTCAGTGACACAGTACTTGGGAGCGCAGGTTTATAAACATGCAAATTTAGTGTTGTGCCAAAACCGGGTTTATTTAATATTTACATGATTTTCTAGTAGACTTAACGTATGAAGATGCAAATTACAGAAAGATCCCTTATCAGAGACGTAACTAGAGGGGGGCGGGCCCTGGCGCGGGACGTGCAGCCGGGCCCCGCCCCCTCCGTACGGCCGGAAACGGCCGCATTAGAACACAGTGGCGCAAGCTGCCGGGGGGCCCTGAGGGGGTGCGGGCCCTGGCCCAATCGGTAGTTACGCCACTGTCCCTTATCTGGAAAACCCAAGGTTCCAAGCATTCTGGATAACAGGTCCCAGACCTGTACATATAGTTGTGAATTTTGCAATTGGCTGTGTGCCTTACACAATGTAGCATCCACCAGTGATATTCTCTCTCACTTGCCTGTTGTATGTGCCATCTCTGCACTGACTTTTAATAGGCTCACTGAAATGCCCGGCATTCTTCTGGCTCTGTAGCTGTGCTTGTTCTGCAGTAAAATATCTCAAGCCTAATTTATGGCCTTTGATGTTGTCCCATAACAATTAGGAGGAGGCGTTCTTTTTCTCTGCTCATTGTCAACATGATTTACCTCTCTCTCAAAGAGAAACACATAATATGATGCCTGAAAATCTACGGAACTTGATGCAATTATTTTCACAGCAGCGCTGAGGTTTCTTTATACACTGCAGAAAATGCCTTTAATTACTGATACAAGTAGTTTGAAAACTTTATTTTATTTAACTAGAATCATGTGCATCACAGAAACATTGTGACATTGCATTGGGTGCCACATTAGGGCTCTAACATAAACCCTTAATTGCAGGCACAAGCACCTTTGTGAGACATGGGCCTCATGAGCTGTAAGCACCACCACTAGTTGCAAAAATACCCGAAAGAGTTGCTCTTGTTGTGCCTGCCAATGTGAATGAGGGGTAGAGGCACAAGGTGTACAGAGGTGGAAGGGGCACAGTATTTTACACAGGCATCGACCAGGCACTTTGCAGCCAAATGTGCGATTTAATTGGGGGTCCCAAACTTGCAAACTAGTGAGGCCTGTATAACTACGGGCCTATTTACTACAATTTGGATTTCTTCTTTTTGTATTTTTTCTCTAAAAATTAGATTTTTAAAATATTTTTCTAAAAGAATAAAACTTTGAGATTTGAGAAACCACGAAAACCTTCTCCAAGAAGTCAATGGGAGCAGCGCTGATACTTTTGGACTTTTTTTTAGCCATTCAGACTTCTAGAGGTTTTCGGATTCATTTTGGATAGTAATTATCCGAAAAACTATAATTTTTAGGGATTTTAGAGATTATGTATCCTTTAGTGCATCGTTCAGCGTTTATTAACCTTTCGTACTTTTTATATTTGGATCTTTTGGTAACTTTCATGGCACTTGTGGTTTTAGAGACTTTGGGGCAAATTCACTAAAAGGCAATTTTCCCCATCCAACGATCCGCCACACTTTGCGGCACTTCATCAGGCGTAAATTCATTACGCTAATTCACTAAAATGCAAAGTTGCGTCTCAGAAGTTGCGTTTTCCTAGCGTTAATTCGTCAGCGTGAGCAATCTTTTGCTAGCGTTCAATTTTGCCTAGTGAAACTGCATTAGTACACTTACGCTTGAGGTGTACTATTTCAAAACCATTGTTTATTAGAACTTTTATGAGTTTTCGGGATACAGGATATGATGTCACTGATATAAGATTGAGGAGGACGAAGCTTCATCTTATCAGTTCGTCGGTCTAAGGTGACAAAGGAAATTCTGGCGAAAGAGGTAACGTTGTATAAAATTCGCACTTCAGTGAATCTGTGGAGTAACGATCGTTCGCCGGAGTGAAAATTCGCCTGGCGATAGGACGTGAAACTGCGCTAGAGATGGTCTCTACGCCTGTAAGTAAATTGGCAGTGTGCCTGCGAATGGGATTGCTGGCGAATTTCTGATAACGATGGTCACTTCGCCCTTTAGTAAATCTGCCCCAATGAGTTTAGTCGTGGTTTCAAAAGCCTCTAATACCACTAAAATTCAACCTTGAATAAACAGGCCTATTAATGACTACAGGTATGGGACCTATGCTATCCGGAATGTTCAGGACCTGGGGTTTTTCGCATAAGGGGTCTTTCCATAATTTGGATCTTGATACTTTAAGTTTACTAAAAAATCACGTAAGCATTAATTGAACACAATAGGATCGTGCTCCCTCCAATAAGGATTAATTATATCTTAGTTGGGATCAAGTACAAAGTACTGTTTTATTATTACAGAGAAAGGAAATATATTTTAAAATGTTGAATTTTTTGATTAAAATAGATTCTATGGGAGATGAAGTAATCTGGAGATGGGTTTCCGGATAACGGATCCCATTCCTGTATATGATGCCATACCACACACCAATGAATTATGGGACATTATATGGTTGCGACGTTAGCTTCATAGTTAATAGTTGCTTATCAACAGTAAAAGTAATTGGGCCACATTTAAACAAGAAGGTCATATTCCTGTTGAAAATATATTTCATTGAAACCCATATTCTGCTTTTATACACAACTTAAAAAAAAATATATATATTAAAATATATTTTAATATAATTAATATATTAATATAATATAAAATATATTAATTGTATGAAGTTATCCATAAGGTTTGGAGGAATGATAACTTTTTTTCTTATTGTAAAACAAGAATGTTTCTACGGTCCTAGGCTTTGAAGCCATTTTTAAAAACTATACCATATTTATGTTTATATAACAAGGAAATTTAAAGGAAAAAAACGCAACATAAGCAAATATTTTTCTTGCAATAAACACATCTGTGTTACTTTAGCAATGAGACCCTAACTCACTGGAGCCGTCCAACATACTCGGCTAATGAACACAATTGGCAAGAAAGAGGTCAGGTCGGGTCAGGTCAGTGAAATGTAGTAGATCTCCCTCTTTATCTCCCATCAGTGCACACAAATTTGACAATTGCGCTCATTTGAATAATTCTCTTGTTGAATTGCACCAGTTTACCATACTGTTATTCCTTCCTGGGCAGATACCGATGGTTTTACAAATGCTTCAGCAGAGAGGTCAGAGGCAATGAGCGGACTTTGTTCTGCATTGTGATTGAGTTCACTGGTTCCTCTGAAACCCCACTGTCTCCAGTCCTGGAAGCAGATTACAACATCCTTTGAACTGGTGCTGGAGGTTGAGACTCAGATGGAAAGATATTGGAAAAACAAGAAGACTTAATCTGCTAGCAGTGCTTAAAGACCAAACCTAACTCCATCTCCCACTGATCAATGTTGGGACATGAATACACACCATCCATTTTTATGCCTTGTACACAATTATAGTATCACAGGGAGGATAATCAAGTGATTAGGTCTTCTTAGAAATTCAAAGAACAACAAAAAAAGGTGTGTGTTATTTTTGTTTCATGGGTTATTTGTAACACAGGAAAGATATATTTGCCAGATCATACTTTAAGGTGGCCATAGACGTAACAATTACGATCTTTCCTGGAAAAGATTGTTCCAGGAAAGATTGTTTGTTTCAATACACACGTGTAGAGCTGAATTGTCAGATATAAAGGTAGAAACAATAGAATTCTACTTGTATCTGCGGTTCACACTCAAAGATTCAGGGAGATTTCATCAGCTGGTGACAAATCGCCTCTTCTTTGGGGGACTAATCTCCCCAAAAAGCCTTCCCGCCGGCTAGAATCTAAATCGCCAGCGGGATGGCACTTGGAGTGCTTCGTTTTCTGATGGCGCCCGAAGTTTCCTTGTGAGGCAACTTTGGGCGACTTCGGAAACGAAGCACTCTGAGTGCTATCCTGCCGGTGATTTCGATTATAGCCGGTGGGAAGGCAGTTTTGGGAGATTAGTCGCCCCGGAGAAGAGAGAAAGGACTAAATCCCCGCTAATCTTCACGTGTGTCTCTGCCCAAACAGTAGCCGTCAATGGAGCCTGCCCAAAATTTTACAACCAGCCCAATTGACTAGCGGACCAATATTCAAGCCTTCGGCGATATCGGCCGGTCATAAACGCACCGAATATTGTGCAAAAATGAGTTTTGTATGATAATATTGGTGCTTGTATGGCCACCTTTAGTTGTAATGATATGCAGAAGATCCTTCTGTAGTTCCTAGACAGCAAACAAGTGTTGACCCCCAAAGCTCACTCTCATTGACCTTCCACTGATATTTTGAAGAAAAACAGCCAATAACAAATATCATAGTAACTGGATTTTAGGCTATGCCTTGCAGTTTAGCAACCAGTGTATTTTACAGTATGTAGAGGTTTCCACCCAACCACAAAGTTATGATGGATTCCATTGTTCTTCTTCATGGGACCTATTGTAGTGTGAAACTGAGACGGCCCTACCATACCTAATTACATTCAAACCACACCCCTGCTCCGCCTATGCAGTCTCCCAGCAAATTCTGGAGAATTGGTGGCTCTTCAAGCCTATCAATCCATGCCAGTTTCTACACACCTTTAAAATTCCAGCATTTCGCTCCCATTGATTTCAATGGAAATTGCCAGGTTGAGGGTCGTGTAAAATTCCAGTTTAACTCCGGCATAGGCCCTTCTATAAACGGGTTCACCAGAGCTTTACATACGTAATTCACCTGCAAAGAGGAGCTGTCACAGAGTTACCGGAGCTCTATAAATATGTGATCCATTTTATGCCAAATGCTTTTTGGCATAACACTAAATTTGCATGTTTATAAACCTGCGCTCCCAAGTACCGTGTCACTGAAGTCCATGTTGAATCATTTGATTTATATGTATATTTTATTTAGATAGCACTACCAGGGAACACGGCTCATTCTTAGAATCATCTATAAATCTGACCTGGAGGTGGTAAATCCTGAAACCAGCAAAAAGGTAATGTATAAATGAAAAGCCTGGTGAATTGATGCAAATTTTTGTCCATATTTTGGCATCATGAGCAAATTGCAATGGACAACTTAACAGACACCTACAATCTAGCTGGAATTCTTGGTAAAAAAACGTCGAATTTTGTGAAAAAGAAACATAAGGGGCCATTTACGACTTCAAGTGCAGTTGCACTCCCACACTCCCCCACCCCCGCAGTGATTTGAACAGGCACAGGTATGCTTGTGACCTGGGGTTTTCTGGATAATGGATCTTTCCGTAATTTGGAACTTCATACCTTAAGTCTACTAGAAAATAATTTAAACATTAAATAAAGCCAATAGGCTGGTTTTGCTTCCAATAAGGATTAATTACATCTTAGTTGGGAACAAGTACAAGATACAGAGAAAAAGGAAATCATTTTAAAAAAGTATAATTTGTATACAGCCTTTCTGTAATTCATAGCCTTCTGGATAATGGGGTTTCAGATAACAGATAATAATGTCTCTTTAAGAACTGTCTTTCTCTTTTTTTCTTTTTATTATTGGTTGTTTTTTATATAAAAGCTCATTTCCTGTGGGTGAGATCTCAGCCCTTGATTAAGTACCTTGGGGGTACGAAACGCGTAGGGCCTATGGAGATGCATGTACACTTTTAACTTTGATTAATAAAGACCTATTTTTTAACTTATTCACTTGGCCCTTGCCGGACAGCCCTGTTTTTCTTGCTGTATATTACAGATTACAGATCCCATACTTGCATCAAAATACACTCCGTCCACTTCTGTGTAGTTGTGCTCGGCGCCAATTCCTTTCAGCTTTCTGTTCAGCCTATTGATGCACCCTAGAGCGAGTGCCACCTCTTGACCAGTCGGTAGCTTTAGGGTTCCCTTTTGTGCCTAAATATGGGCAGCACACATGCGACTAAAGAATTAGGCGCAAACATCACTGGATGATGGCAGGTCAACTTTGGCGCAACTGAGTCCAATTTGCTGCAAAATGCATGTGCACTTGCGTTCTATGCTCCCTTGAGACTACAATGAAATGGGAATTCTTGAAAAAAGGGCAATAAAAACATAGCGATTCATGTTAGTAATTGTACTTTCCTCAGTGCACTTGCAAACGTTAATGGCCCCTCTGCTGATTTGCATCTGTATTTTGCACATTCTTAAAGGAAAACTATACCCCCCAAACAATGTAGGTCTCTATAAAAAGATATGGCATAACACAGCTCATGTAAAACCCTGCTTCATGTAAATAAACCATTTTCATAGTAGTATGTGCCATTGGGTAATTATAAATAGAAAATTGACATTTTAAAAAATAAGGGCCGCCCCCTGGGATCGTACGATTCACAGTGCACACAAACATACCAACAAACTATACTTCTTAGGTCACATGAGCCAAATAACAGACAGAGTTGTGTCTTTTGCTTCCACACTTCTTCCTGTTACAGTTAGTGTTGTAGTATTTCTGGTCAGGTGATCTCTGAGGCAGCACACAGACCATCATGAAATGGGGGTTCCAGTGCTGGGCCAAGTCAGCTGGGTGCCCTAGGCAACCCGGCGGACTACGCCGCCCCCCACCGCTTGCGCATGCCTGGAAGAGCACATACGCAGAGGACGCACAGTGAGCAGGCGCAGAGGACACGCACAGGAAACTGCTGTCATAGCTTATGGAACTAAGGGAAGGCATCGGAAGAGGTACGTGCCTGGCGCCCCTCTACCTTTGCGCCCTAGGCATGTGCCTCTTCTGCCTACCCCTAGTTCCGGCCCTGGGGAGTTCAACGCAAGAGATGTAAAAGGGCAATATTTACTTAAATATATATTCCAGTTTGGTAAGATTCTTTAATATGCCACTTAGTATGATATAAACTATCTGTTGCTTAAGTATTCATTTTGGGGGTATAGTTTTCCTTTAATGAGCAAACATTTATTTCGTACAAGGGCAAAAATCAGCCTATGATTAAGAAGGGTATTTATCAAGGGTCGAATTTCGAGGGGTTAAAACCCTCGAAATTCGACCATCGCATTGAAATCCCTTGATTTCGAATCTCGAAGTCGAGGGATTTTTAGCAAATTCGATTGATCGAACGATCAAATAGAAATCGTTATTCGACCAAAAAAAACTTAGAAAAGTGCGGTGGAAGGTCCCCATAGGCTAATATTGCACTTCGGTAACTTTAATTTGGTGAAGTATGAAGTTGAAGTTTTTTTAAAGAGACAGTACTTCGATTATCGAATGGTCGAATAGTCGAACAATTTTTACTTCGAATCGTTCGAATCGAAGTCGAATGGTCGAATATAGCCTATTGGATGGTTAAAGTACCCAAAAATTTACTTTGAAATTCGATCTTTTTGCCATCGAACCATTCACTAAAGCTTAGTAAATCTGCCCCTTAGTGTTTGTAACACGAAACGCATAAGGCAGAGGACATAATAAATCTTTTCTATTTGATTTCTACAACTTGATGGAAGATTGCCTTTATTTGAGTGCCTGCCACAGATTTGCTTACAAAAATCATACTCCAGCATAAAAATCACCTGTTATAACTGCATTGTTTAAACTGGGTGGTCCACCTTTAATATACCTTTTAGTATGTTATAGAATGGCTAATTCTAAGCAACTTTTCCACTGACCTTCACTTTTTTATTGTTTTTGGATTATTTGCCTTGTTCTGATGTCACTTCCAGCTTTCAAATGGGGGAGTCTAAAACCAATCTAAAAACAAATGCTCTTTAAGGCTACACATTTATATTTTTGGCTACTTTTTCTTACTCACCGTTCTATACAAACCATCCCATTCATATTCCAGTCTCTTATTTAAGAGGAATTGCAAACTGGAGAGCTCCTGAATAAAAAGCAAAATAACTCAAAAACGACGAATTATAAAAAAATAAAACCAATTGCAATTCGTCCCAGAATATCACTCTCTACGTCATACTAAAAGTGATTTTAAATGTGCGCAACCCCTTTAATAACAAATATATATCTATAAGCAGGGGTCGTGGTGAAATAGTCTTCTGTGCAATGGTATTGCTCTCTCTCTGTTTAACTGAATACCGATACTGTCAGAAAGTGCCGAGGCAATTAAACATGGTACAGCGGGGAAAGATGTGGGCTGTTTAAAAGCCAATTAAAAACAAAGGGCACAGTTTAAATGAACACTAATGGAAGTGTGATTACAGCATGGGAGGGGAGCAAATTTAATTTTTTTGGTGTAATACTTGTGTTAACCAGTTTGTAAGGCATGGGAGGGTTATAAAACAAACCAGACTCTAAAAAGGCAAAAACACAGCTCACAGATGTTGTAATGTTATGAGATAATTTTAGGGTCTGAATGGGGTGAAAAGGCTGGATTTGTTGGAGAGGGGAATACCTATGGAGGCCTTTTCTGTGACTTCATTACCATGTCAATTCTGGGAAAAAGGCCCTGATTTAACACAGCAGTTGGCTGGTTCCATATGGGGCCCTGGATGAATAGTGAATAGAAGGGGAAAAAAAAACTGCTGGAATCTGCCTTTCATTTTGTTCCCATGATGACCAATGTAAAAGACCTGAGAGCGATGCAGCACAGATGGTCTAAAGAGGTACGAGCTGGCAGGATTTAGTTTGCTTTTAATCTTGCCTGTCGACTCTCTCTTTTTGTGTGTGTGTCAAACTACTTTTGTTGTCGTACCCGTTTCATCCTACGAAACTTTGTGCTCCAAACTTCCTCTCCATTAGAAGCAGGAATCGCCAGAAAGAAACATGACAAAAGATGGCAGTTTTTAATTGGAGTTTATTCCCCATTGATAAATCTCTTTGCCGCCTTGCAAATAAATTCCGTGCTCTAATAAGCTATCTCTGTAATTTGTCCGTGTGGGATTGGAAAAGGGGCCACTTTACCACCTGAATGTGCTCTATTCTCTGGCTCTCCCGCTCTTTTCATCAACTGAAATTCCTCTTCTGTTGCCGTTTTTCCCGTTTAGATTAGGCTGCGAGAATACATTCATTAATAAATACATCTTGGGTATGTTTGGGAAGGGGATCAAGAGCCCAATAGGAACATGTATAACATTTTAACCAGATAACAGCTGTGAAAGGAAATAAAAAAGCCTTATCACTGACCCCCAGACTTGAGGCTTCATTGGGTGAGAGATATCACTGGCCTGGGCTCATCCTGTAACGTTTCTAAAGCTGGCCATAGATGCACAGATCCTGTCGTACAAATCGAGGATTCGTAGGATTCTCGGATCGTGTGTGGAGAGTGCCGACATCTTTCGTCCGGCGGAGATCGGTCGTTTGGTCGATCGGACAGGTTTGATTTTGATCCCGCCAGAGCCCATTGCACATCGTAATCGGATCATTTCAGATTACCCCCGATATAGCCATGCCTGTTCAGGGCCGGCCAAGGTATTTTGTCACCCTAGGCAAGAGCTTGAATTAGTGCCCCCCACCCGGTGGTCCTGCATTACCATTTCCCACCTTACCATTCATATTGTACCCTGTACCTGCCAGCAGCCATCATGTTGCCCCATGTACCTGTGCCAGCACCTATCATAGTGCCCCCCTTTGTACCTGTGCCAGCAGCAGCCAAAAATCCATCTTATTGCCCCTAATCATCTGTTTACCTCTGCTAGAAGCTGCCAAGGAGGAGGTGGGGGTTGAAACAAGCAGTTTATAAAATTGAAAACTATTAAAGGCCACACAAACCATTGTTTAAAAAAAAATACCCTTAAAATGTGCGCCCCCCACTTGATTGCGCCCTAGGCGGTCGCCTACCCTGCCTACCACTAGTTCCAGCCCTGTGCTCGTTAATGGCATATCGGGGAAAGATCCGCTCATTTGGCGATGTCGCCAAACAAACGGATCTTTGCGTCTATGGCCACTAACCTAGATGGATATGCTGGGTAATAAGCATTGTTAAAACAATTCAATCTAAGTAATTAAAGGTGCAAAATGTTCGGTAGGAATGGGGTTTCAAAACATTGACCATTCTTTTCAGCTATTACTTAAGTGCTCCATGTCCGGCAAATAGAATCGATGTAACAATAAACGGGACTATTTGCTGTAGAAGAATAATCTCATCGATGTATAGTTCTATCTTCTATTCATACCAAGCGGAATCTGTCATATTAACCTCCCATAACTATCCATAAACCATCACTTGTGCGTTTCCTACAATCATTTTACAGGCATGGGATCTGTTATCTGGAAACTTGTTATCCACAAAGCTCTGGATTACAAAAAAGGACTTCTACCATAGTCCCCATTTTATCCAATCAATCCAAATTTTTTAAAAATCATTTGCTTTTTCTCTGGAATAATAAAACAGTAGCTTGTACTTGATCCCAAAGAAGATAAAATTAATCCATATTGGAAGCAAAGTAATCCTTTTGGGTTTAATTAATGTTTAAATTCATTTTTAGTAGACATAAGGTATGAAGATCCAAGTTACGGAAAGACCCCTTATTCGGAAAACCCCCAGTTCCCAAGCATTCTGGATTATAGGTCCCATGCCTGTATTACAGTTTTTGGTATCAAATCAAAGCTTGTAGTATCTTTGCAATTTCTTTAATTATCAGAGAGTTTTTCTATATATTCTTGCTTATATACAATACTATGGAAATGACTTTGAGGCTGCCTGGATGGTTAATCAGAACATGCTAAACTCCTAATCCAAATCCTAAAAGAAAAATACAGCAGATATTCAGCAAAATGTTCACTATTTATGTCTGAAACACTAGCTGGTGGCGTTTCTTTGTTTCTACACATTTATCGTTTTATGCCTCTAATTGGAAAAGCAATGGGGGCAATTATAACAATGGTAGATATAACTAGTGATGGGCAAATCTGTCCAGCTTTGCGTCGTCCAAAAATTTCGCAAATCTCCGGAAAAATTCTCGAAACTGATAAAAATTTGCATAACGCATTGAAGTCAATGGGAGTCAAAATTATTTTGACGCACAACAATTTTGACATGAGCGCCCATTTTTTATACGTGTGACCAAATACATTAAAGTCAATGGGCGTCTGAAGAATTTTGACAATTTTTTATGCTTGCGGCAATTGTGACGCATGACAATTTTTTTTTTGTTGCAGCGAATTTTCCCACTGTGAATTTTTGCAACAGTTTTGCAAAAACATTCACAGGCGACGAAGTGCGAAAATTTGCCGCAAATACATGCCTGGCCAATAAATTCGCCCATCACTAGATATTACAGGTATGGGATATGTTATGCAGAATGCTTGGAACCTGGGGTTTTCCGGGTAATCGATATTTCCGTCATTTTGATCTACTAGAAAATCATGTAAATATTAAATAAACCCAATAGACTGTTTTTCCCCCAATAAGGATTAATTATATCTCAGTTTGGATCAAGTACAAGGTACTGTTTTATTATTACAGAGAAAAAGAATATCATTTAAAAAAATTTGGATTATTGGGATAAAATGGAGTCTACGGGAGACTATAATTCGAAGCTTAATGGGGTTTCTGGATAATGGATCCCATACCTGTGCAAATGCTATAAAAACTGTTCTCTACTTGACTTGGCATCTTATGACATTTTAGTTGTGAATATAGGATCCATTTATACTTTTAATTGTGGCATGCTTTGATTCCTGGGCCTACTCATTAGGATATTGTGAATACTTTTTTGTAAGAAGCAATACAGTATAATTTTCTGTGAAATGTGATCTCATGGAGACCTAAAGATTCCCACTGGGCGGTTTTTGTGACTGTCAGCCAATATAATAAATATGAATAAGATATCAGCTTGTTTGTTGCTATAGTCACTGATTGTTGCAGGCAAATCTTGTTTCTAAGAAAAAGGGGATATTTGTGGAATGTTTTTTAGGGACCGTTCTTGAAAAAACAGTGATTTCATATTGAGGACCAAACAGCTTGCTGACGTTGGGTTTCAGTGAAGCTATATCTTCTGCTGTAAGAATATCGCTTTTCAGTTTAATGTAGCTAATAAAACTGGGTAGCCTAAAAGGGGTCATTCACCTTTAAGTTACCTTTTAGTACGTTATTCTAAGCAACTTTTCAATTGGCCTTCATTTTTTATCTATTTTAGTTTTTGAATTAATTGCCTTCTTCTTCTGATTTTTTAAAACTTTCAAATGGGGGGTCGCTGACCCCATCTAAAAACCAAATGCTCTGTAAGGCTACAAATTTATGGTTATTGCTACTTTTTATTACACGTCTTTATATTTAGGCCTCTCCTATTCATATTCCAGTCTCTTATTCAAATCAGTGTATGGTCGCTGCGGTAATTTACAAACTGGAGAGCTGCTCAATAAAAAAAGTTAAATAACTCAAAAACCCCCAAATAATAAAAAATGAAAACCAATTGCAAATTGTCTCAGATTATCACTCTCTACATCTTACTAAATCTTAATTTGAAGGTGAACAACCCCTATGAAGCCTATGGTGTTGGGTAAAGATTTAAATTTCATTGTTTAATGAAAGATTTAATTTCAAGTCCAATTCCAACCATGGGGCAAATTTACTAAAGGGCGAAGTGACTAACGCTGGTGAAAATTCGCCAGTGTGACGTAATTTTGGGACTTCGCCGATTTACTAACAGTCGCTGGCATAAATTCACTAGCGAAGGAGATAGACTGTATCGCTACCTTGTACACTAACGTCAGGTGAATTTTTGCACTGGCGAATGGACGTAACTACGCAAATTGATGCGGATTTTAATGAACGTTACCTCTTGCACCATTCTTGCCTTCGCCACCTCAGACCATGCGAAGTGCAATCGAGTAGAAAGGAATTCCTCAAAAAAAAAATTGAAAATTTTTCTAAGTCACAAAAAACGCTGGCGACTTTTCCGTTTTTCAGGGTGATAGACTGCAAAACATCGTAATTTTTTTTAGGGTACCCGGCTTCTCCCCTACATTTCCTAACATATGGCACATAAACTATACACTATACATGTGTAGGGCAATATAACAACTCTATTTTATTTTATTCAGGATCCCTGGGCTTGTGTAGTGTAATGTATTTGCTGCAACATATACGTCCATTGAAATTTAACTTCCCGCCGTATGCAAATTAGCCAACGATAGCGCAACTTTAATTTGCTTGCCAAATTAAGGCTAGCGAAACTTCGCCCTGGACGCAACTCCGCATTTTAGTGAATTAGCGTTGTCCTGGCCAATTTTTGCCTAGCGAAGTGTGGCGATGTGAGCGAAGCCGTCGCTGGATAATTTCGGGAGGTTAGTGAATTTGCCCCCCTGATCCCTATTCAATCTCCTCTCGATATAGTAAAAAGTTACCCTTTTCCTAGAGAGAAAGGCATATGAAAGCCCTGTGCTGATTTTTCAGGGGTTGATACTGGAAACACAATAATATCTTGACAAAATAAGATCATCTTCTTCATTTCCTTTGAATCATCTTCTTGACGTGAGCCGGTTATACGGCCGTTTGTTAGCTGAGAATAATAATGACATAGAGATGCAATTATGACAACCAGCACCTAATAAGTGCTCAGTTATCCCCACTCCTTTCTACTTGACTTAAGGTAAGCAGTGGATGATGCCAGCAAACATTTTACTGAATATTTACTCATCACTCCTACAGATAATTCTACTCATCTGGGCAGCCCTCTGCTTCTGCTATGTATTCCTATATACTGTAGCCTACTTTAAATTCTTCCTTTGGTCCTTTCTCTTGTATCTGATTCTCAATGTGACTTTTCTGCAAACTCAATTTTCGATTTACCTTAATTGTTATAGCCACATCTGTCTCTCCTACTCAATGAGGAAGAGATATTTTTACAGACCCAAATTTCTGTTTGAGTGTAGTAAAACATGTCTCTTCCTTCATAGCTTATTAGCTTGCTTTCTCTGAGTCTCAAGTTAGACAGATTGAAAGGACATTGGAATAGTGTATTTTTGCCCATTATAGAAGGTATAATTATATTTATTGTATTAAGCCGTGCACGTGGGGAACGATGTGTTTATTTACTCCCTTCTTGCTCATTGAATCACTTTAGGAATCACTTTCTAATATCCACCAAAACAGAGGCAGTACATGCAGTGTATAGATCTATATACAGGTATGGGATCCGTTATCTGAAAATCCGTTATCCATTATCTCCCCCATAGATTCCATTTTATCCAAATAATCAAATTTTTTTTAAAAAATATTTCCCTTTTCTCTGTAATAATAAAACACTACTTTGTGCTGGATCCCAACTAAGATAAAATTAATCCTTATTGGAAGCAAAATCAGCCTATTGGGGTTATTTAATGTTTACATGATTTTCTAGTAGACTTAAGGTATGAAGATCCAAATTACAGAAAGATCCATTATCTGGAAAACTCCAGGTCCCGAGCATTCTGGATAAAAGGTCCCAAACCTTTATACATAAACGGTGACCGGATCTCATTATACCAGGAGTGATAAGAGCTCAAATAAAAGAAATCAGCCATATTTTTACACCCTGTTTGTTGGGTATTCCAGACACAGAAAGGCAAACAATTCCATAACGACAATAAACAAGCAAAAAACAACCCCCCAAAAAATTTAATGATAAAAACTAACTGCAAATTGCCATAATATTGATATTTAAACCATGCTAAATGCTCATCTGAACGTCAGCTTCCTTTTTAAAGAGGATAAAAGAAAAAGGTTGACTTAAACTAAATAAGAAAATGACCTCTTTTTATTTTTACTTGATAATTTCCCTTTAAGGATGTGGTTAGAATTCTAAGAATAGTAGTGAATGGAAACAGAAAGCCAAGGTGTTATGTGTCGGTGCCTCTAGATACCGCTACAAATATAGATCAAACAAGTTACTGAAAACTATACAGAGAAAGTTAAACTACTTGCACCAAAAATATTCTTATTATGTCTGTGTTTCTGCAGCAGAAATCATGGAATTGGAATCTTTGCTGCCAACAGTTCCGCTAATCATGATAATGATACTAATAACATGAAAAACATTCACTTATCTGCAGGGGAGAAACCTTAATCTGTGTCTTAGATTCACAGGCAAAGAGATGCTGAACTGCAGCAACAGGGGTCACAAAGTGATTCCAACTGCTGTGCTGCATGCCATTCCCCTTGTGCCTGACAGCAGCTTGATACCATCACTGGTGGCACTGCTGTACTTAGAGTCTATTAATAGAGACGAATAAAGAACACTTGACTATAGGGGTCATTTACTTTGACCCAGGATGCAAGTGCAAAAGCACCAGGGTCAGACTGGCCCAACGGGACACATCTGTTAGAGCTTGGTCTTGTTGGGCCCCAATGGCTTTTCTCTCTGTGTCTGGGGTCAAAGTAAATGACCCCTACAGTTAACTGTTCTTCATTCATCTTTATTGATAGACAGTGCCACCAGTGATGGTCAGGATATCAAGTTCTTCTGGTGCAAGTGGATAGCCTCTGCCTGTAATGAGCATTGGGAGTAGGGGAGAGTTGTGCAGTGAGTGGTTGGCACTTGACATGGGATTTTGGGGTGGTCCGAAATTGAAACGTGCTAAGAGGTGCAAATGCACTGAGCAAATCAGTAGGCTGATTGTATATTCATGGGTCCAAAATTTGATTTGGGTTCAGTGCCAGACCTCATGGTCCCCAACGGACCAGACTCAATCTCCACGGCTGCCTAAAATACTCCCTGACCTCTCCCTCGCCACAATCTCTGGCCACATGAAGAAATAAGTAGTTATGCACTGGTGGGGGTGGGGCCTTGGGAGTAGTGGGGGGCTAGGGGGTGTGCCAGCCCCTGATACGGCAGCTCAAGTGGGCTTGGACCCTCCAGCCCAATGCTGTTTGGGCTCTAGAAGAAAAATGTCTAAAGACCACATAGTACTGTGGACACATTTACTTGCATCTTGCCTTGTCTTTTACAAATAAATCAGGATATTGGGAGTAACAGCTCACTTAAAGGGGACCTGTCACCCAAAACAATTATTCAAAATTATATTTTATCACATTAGTCAAGGAAAATGAACTTTAATTACACTGTATAAATTATTTGAATCTTGTTTCCTTCAGTCTGGGAATTAATAATTATAGCAAGCAGGCAGGAGCCATTTTGTGGACACTGTTATTAAGACAAGCCTTGCATCATCTGAGAATCTTGTTTGTGCAGCAGAATGGGAGACCTGATGTCCATCCCCATGCCCTGGCTACACAATTAAATGGTGAAGAGAACTGAGGGAATGTGGGGAGAGCAGTGACATCTAGGAAGTGCTGAATGGAAAGTGAAAGTAATTGTCTGCCCGTCTCTATGTTTAAGGCATAGAGGAGGGGCAGGCAATATTTGATTGACAGCTGAGATTTTTAAATGAGTTTACAACAGCTATAAATGTTTTAAAAAAATAGAAATTGAATTTCATGTTTCATTTGAAAAGGACTTTTATTATACAGATTTTTGTGTCTGGGTGGACAGGTCCACTTTAAAGAGCATGGTATACATTAGAGACTCCTCAGTTACAATGGAGGTGTATGTGTATTTTGGTGTGATGTAGTTTGACTCACAGTGTGTCAGGGAGGCAACGAATCCAGGATTCGGTTCGGGATTCGGCCAGGATTCAGACTTTTTTCGGCAGGATTCGGTTGAATCCTTCTGTCCTGCCGAACCAAATCCTAATTTGCATATGCCAATTAGGATTTGTTTGCTATTCTCCTGGATCTTTTGCAAAGGCTTCGGGGTTCGGCTGAATCCAAAATAGTGGATTTGGCGCATCCCTGCAGTGTATATCAGTGGCACTTATAGACAGATGTGTAATACAGTCCCGCTATAAATCAGTAGCGGGGAATTCAGCAGCAATGGGTTACTCATCTTTCGAGAGTCTGCACCACCTTCACTGCTTACAGGAGACACATCTCTATACATTTGGGTCCCTAGGCGGGTGAGATCCCTGGGGTACTAACCCATTCCAGGTGAGATGCAGCACTTGCTATATATACAAATATAACAGGACTGTACCATCTCCAGGGAATAACTACTCTGAAAGCTAGGTTTCACATCCTATACACTACAGGGGGAACTAAACTAGAGGTGATTATCTAATTAAATCATATGAGGTACATAACAAGCAACTTTTGTTCATGCATAAAATAGTTCAGTGAAACTTTAAGCTCTGAAATTAGATTATCAGGGAATCCTTGTTAATATGAACAAAGAATTTAACCGAGAAATAACTCTTTTCATTTGCATAAAATCAGATTTTCCCCTCACAGTTGCCTGATTTTATCTTCTCCTATTTTCAATTTGCCTGATTAATTCTATAAAGAACTGAATGTTTATTAGTTGAATGGAAATGCTACAAATCTTACCCACGGTGATTCACTAACAGTGAGGGACAATAAGGCACTGTGGGAAGGAGATCGGCCATTAAAATGTCCCCCACTTAATTTTATTAAATTTGCTAATGTGCACTAACTGAAATATTAAATGGCCACTACACCTTCTTATTTAATAACTAGGGGCCACTGTGTGGGCAATTCAAAGTATTTCATAAGTACAGCACTAGAACGTGTTTGTGACTGACTCAGTATCATAAAATATCTAAATTAGAAATTAATCTGGTGTTCTGTAGGCACAGCTGAGGCCATGGACTCTCTTATGGAAAGGTTAGGAAATTACATTCCCCTTTTGTTAAATATTAAATGCCAAGTAAGAAATGTAAGTCAGTTAGTGGAGCGCATTCACAATTACAAGCACAGGGGCAAAAGACAAAGTTGCATGCACAATTGAACACATTTAAATGCCATTCATAATGGTACTTGTATCTATACACATTCCATTCTTCTGTGACTTATACCATAGCACTGATTACTTCTAGTTTTCAGAAGAAGCTGCAAGGCACCAAGTACAGGCCACTAGGGAGCTTTGGAATTAACCTGCAGGAGGTGATATTGAAAGTAGTAGATATTGAAAGAGTCCTGCACGGAACCAATTTGTTAAACCCGAACCCGACCCACGACCCGGACCCGAATCCCGCAAACGTACTGCTTGGACCGGCTACCCAACCCGCAAGTACCTTTCCCCCAACCTGATCCGCGACCTGCTGACATCAAGAAACAGGAAGTGCTGTCATTGTAAACCGGAAGTGACATCATTGTAAACAGGAAGTAGGCATGATCAGAAAAAAAGGAGTAAAACTCGCTATTGAGAAGACCCGCGACCTGAACTGCAACCCGCAAACCCGGAACTGTAAGGGGGAAGCAGAAGCTAAAGGGGAAGCAGAAGGGGGAGGCGGAAGGGGTGAGAGACACGGAGGGGGAAGCAGAAGGGGAGACAGAGGGGAAGGGGAGAGAGATGTGGAGGGGGAAGCAGAAGAGGAGGCGGATGGGGAGGGGAGAGGGACGCTGAGGGGGGAAGGGGAGGGAGACGTGGACGGGAAGGGGAGAGAGACTGGACGGGGAAGTAGAAGCTGATGGGGAAGCAGAAGGGGATGTGGACGGGGAGGGGAAGAGAGACGCGGAGGGGGAAGCAGAAGGGGAGGGGAAGGGGAGAGAGATGCGGAGTGGGAAGGAGAAGGGGATGCGGACTGGGAGGGGGAAGCAGAAGCTGAAGGGGAAGCAGAAGGGGAGGTGGACGGGGAGGGGAGAGAGACGCTGAGGGGGAAGGGGAGGGGGACGCGGACGGAGAGGGGGAGATGAGCAGAGATGACCTAGGGGCACCCCGTTTGTAAATCTTGGCCAGCCAGTGGGTCAATCCAATGTTTCTTTCATGCCTCCTCCAGCCTGCCCCTCATGAATACAGCACTGCTGAAGGCCTGGAGTACAAGGACCTGTGTCTCTGGGCACTCACTGGGCAGAATTTACCAACACAGGCGGCAGTTAGCAAATTGCCTGCTGATATGCTGGAATTCCAGAAAAAAGACACTTGTGGCAACATGCTTCTGCTACTTGTACAGTGCAGTAATATAATAAAATAAAAATATATTACAGTCATTTTTTCACATAATGCACATTTTATATATGTACCGAAACATGCTGCATGTCCAAATAGAAAAATAGTTTGAAGGAAAAGAAAAACTAATGGCAGCTTTTCACATTTTCTTTCGTAATTTTGCACATTGTTCGTGGAGCTTTTATCAGATTGGGGCACTAAATGAGAATGTCCCTGTGATGTCTGTGAGAGATAGACTGGAACACACAGGTGGCACAAACGGTTACAGATCAATCAAGGTGAAGGTTCCAGGAGTCTGTGTATATTGTGGGAAAGGCGGGATATTTGCGCTTTCACATTCATGAGTAAACACTGAGGCTCCGGGGCCCCCCCCCTTGTGCTCGGATTCAGGAACATCTTCACAAGTGCCAATACAGTAAATCAAAAGCTTCAATGGCATTCTCTGGTTTCCTTTCTGGCTTTAAAAGTTAGACCAGATGTCACCAGAGAGGACAAAATGGATTTCACCCATCGAGAGTCGCTTTTCTTGCCATCACTATTAAGAAGCTCCTTGAAATGCTAATGTACACAGTTTGTGTTGCTGGGTTTGCATAGAGATGGTGGGAAACAGCTCTGATCCCAACAAAACCCTTTGTTATTAATCAAGAAAATCTGCTCTTCTGAAGCCGCCAAGTACTTGAGACTGGGCGCTGGAACTTGCACTGCTGGGATCTCTATAGCAATCACCAGAGAACAAAAATGCAATAAAATAAGGTTTGGCGTTTGTATAGGGAGATAACAGCAGTGCTCAGTTTCCCCCTGGCCCGGCTTGTGCTCACGTACAAGTGGAGCTTTTATTTTCTTGCTCTGGAATGTGCGAAGTACAAGTAAAAAGGCATTTTACCCTCCATTTTCGAATCGACTTACCCGCTCGGTGCATGAATTTAACTCCTTAGTTACAGCTGGGGGGGGGGTTAATGTTTACCTCATTCCCCAGTTTTGGGAGAGAAAACTTCTTTGCACAGCTGCAGCCGGACACAATGTGGGCACGGACGTGAGCACAAGGATCATTGTGGCTTCTATAGGCCCTGGTGACAAGTGAAAGGGTGTCATTTCCATAACTGCTATTAAATGTAAACATTCCCCAGGCCTTATTGTGGCCAGCTGCAGAGGGCACCTCACAGTGTCACCCTTTTTCACAGAAGATAATGGGTAACAGCATTATTTTGATGTCTTCTGGCTGCCTCCCCTGCAAAATTCTGAGTAGTTTATCCCCCTCTGTCTCCTTTATTTCCCTCACATTCCTGTCCTGTTTCCTCTCCCTACTCTTGTGAGTATGACAGACAGGGTGAATGGAAAGAGATACTTTACCCCTCGTCCATGGGATGGACTCATGCGGTGTTAATAATGGTCAGTTAGGGCAGAGACACACAGTCAGATTTGGGGAGATTAGTCGTCCGGCGACAAATCTCCTCTTCTTTGGGGCGACTTATCTCCCCAAAATGCCTTCCCGCCGGCTAAAATGTAAATCGCCGATGGAATCACACTCGGAGCGCTTCATTTTCCGAAGTTGCCCGTTGTTGCCTCATGAGGAAACTTCAGGCGACTTCGGAAAACTAAGTTGCGAAGAAACTTCAGACGACTTCGAAAAACGAAGTTGCCTCATAAGGAAACTTCAGGCAACTTCGGAAAACGAATGCACTCTGAGTGCCATCCCGCCGGCGATTTACATACTAGCCGTGGGGAAGGCAGGGGAATATAATTCGGGAGATTAGTTGTCCCTAAGAAGAGGAGATTTGTCGTTGGGCAACTAATCTCCCTGAATCTGACCATGTGTCTCTGCCCTTACTGTGTGAAATCTCTAGATTTATAGCAGGGGCGTAACTATAGAGGAAGTAGACCCTGCGGTTGCAGGGGGGCCCAGGAGTGTAGGGGGCCCAGTGAGACCCTAATTAATTAGCAATTTTAATATATCTTGGTAAAATAGGCCAACTTATAAATATTTTGGGGCCCTGAATTGAATTTGCTATGGGGCCCAGTAACAACTAGTTACGCAACTGATTTATAGTCGATGAGGCCGCTTGGATAGTTGCACCTGATGTATGAAATATAATGCAGTAGCACGTTGCTGTGTCACAAATTGCATGCAAGTTGCACCAAACATTTTAAAAGTGGGGGCTGTGTCCAGGTCCGGACTGAAAATTAAAATAGGCCCTGGCATTTCAGGTACACAGAGGCCTAATCAGCCCCCACAGAGGCCCAAACAGCCTCCATCAGCCAAACTAATAACTGACTTTCTAGCAGCCTCTCTGGCATTTGCCAGAACCCACAGATTGCCAGTCGAGGCCTGGCTGTGTCACTTCATACGCTAGGTGTTAAAGGGATTGTTCACATTTCAGTTAACTTTTAGTATGATGTAGAGAGTGATATTCTGAGACAAATGGTTTTCATTTCTTATTATTTGTGGTATTTGAGTTATTTAGCTTTTTATTCAGACACTCTGCAGTTTGCAATTTTAGAAATCTGGTTTCTAGGGTCCAAATTACCCCCACAACCATGCACCGATTTGAATAAAAGACTAGAATATGAATAGGTCAGCAGAGGAAACCAAATATTTCAAAAACTATAAAAAAATAAATCATGAAAAACAAGTTGCTTAGAATTAGCCATTCTATAAAATACTAAGGGGTAGAGTCACTAAGGGCTCTTACACATGGCCGTTTTTACCTGTGCTCCCCTGCATTGCGCTTTCTATCGCTCAGCCGCAGGGGAGTGCTGGAGTAGGGGCTGTATTCACAAAGATGCATGTAAGCGCCGAACGCAGGTGAAATGCAACATGATGGGTCCCAACCTGCGTTTGGCAGTAACATGCGTCTGTGTGAGTACAGCCCACTTCAAAATAATTGACTGCATCTACTCCAGTGCTCCCTTGTGCTGAATGGAAGAAAGCGCAATGCAGGGGAGCCCAGGTAAAGACGGCCTTATGTAAGAGCCCTAAAGGACGAAGTGGCTAACGCTAGTGACAATTTGCCAGCGTTGCCATCTGCAGGGACATCGGCAATTCAATAACAGGCGCAGGTGCCAATTCGATAGCAAAAGAGACTGTCGCTAGCGATTGTTCCCACTTAGTGATGGGCGAATTTCTTCGCCAGGTGTGAATTTGTGGCGAATTTGCACGATTTGCAGCCAGCGAAGAAATTTGCGAAACGACCGTGAAAATTTGCGCGAAAAAATTTGCCGGCATCAAAAACGAGACGCCGGCGCTATATCGCGAATTCACAAATTCACCCATCACTACCACTCTATCGCCAGGTGACTTTTTGTTCTGGCAAAAGGTTGTTACTCCGCAAATTCAGAAAAGTGCAGATTTTAATGAACGTTACCTCTTTCGCCAGAGTTGACATCTCAGACCAGATGAAGTGCTAAAAAGAAACCAGATCTTCCTCAATCTTCTGTCACTCACATCATATCCTGTGTGCCGAAAATGCATTAAAGTTCCAAAAACGCCGGCGACTTTTCCTTTTTTTGAAGCGGAATTGCCTGCAAAAGTTCTAACAAACTTTTTTTGGGTTTTCTCCAGACATTTTGTAACATATGGAACATTCATTTTACAGTGGGTTCATGTGTAGGGCATTATATTAACTCTCTTGTCTTTATTAAGGTTCCCTGGACATTTGTAATAAAAAGTGGTAACTTCAAGCATTTGCACCAACATTTACAACTTTAAATTACCCGCCCTATGCAAATTGACCTAAGCGCAAGATCACTAGGTAATTTTCGCTAGGCACTAACGAATGCTAGTGCATCTTCACTAAGAAATGCTCACACTGCCAAAGTAATTTGAGTGAAAAGTCGCCAGCGTTCAGCGCCCATGACAAAAATCCACATATTAATGAATTGGCATAGTCATAGTGCCTGGCGAACTGGTGCACGTTGTGCGAAGCTGACACTGGCGAAAATTCAACTATTAGTATCTACCCCCAAATGTTAACTTAAAGGAACAGTTAGTGTAAAAAATAAAATCTGGGTAAATAGATAGGCTTTGCAAAATAAAAAAAATGGTTTTAATATAGTTAGTTTTTATTTTTATACTGAACAATTCCTTTAAAGGGGAACCACCCTGAATTTTGAATTGACTGAACTCTGAATTGTAATTTTCCATTTGTTTTTTCATGAAAATAAGAATATATTATACGTTTGAGCTACTTGACTTTCATAAGACGAAAAATTTGAATCTTAGTTAATATGATTCATACAGATAGCTAGAATGTCAAAAAAGGAAGGAAGAAGACACAGCAACGAGTTTGATTCAAGTAAACATTTTTTCTCCCAATCTTACTACTCAGTGAGGACTGGGCCTGCTTGGGCCTACAGGAGAATCTGTCCCACTCTCACTACAAATAGATGGAGACAGTGCAAATATGCATGGAGCCTATAAAGGCTTATGGTCACAGTTAGAAAGGGCTAATGGGAATTGTAGTAATGGAGTCATGTGATTAAACACACAGCCCTCGGACTAAACCACTGACCATTAACCTTTTACAGAAAGTCCCCCGACTAATCGTTCTGAAACAAAAGCGACAAAGGTCTGTGCTCGCAAGTCTTGTGGCTTCATATCCAGCCTGGCACATATCAGTCACAGTTTTAGGTAAGTTATAATGGAACTGCAGCTTGTACGTGCAAAATATGACACTCGGGCACTTGTACATTTATATAGCCTTAAAGGAATTGTTCAGTGTAAAAATAAAAACTGGGTAAATAGATAGGCTGTGCAAAATAAAAAATGTTTCTAATATAGTTAGTTAGGCAAAAATGTCATGTATAAAGGCTGGAGTGACTGGATGTCTAATAAAACAGCTACAACACTACTTCCTGCTTTTCAATTGATCCTCAGCATTCAGTTCAGATTCAAAAGCAACAGTTATGATCCATGTGCCCCTTCCCTTCAAGACTCTGGTTAGCACCTGGTAACCAATCAGTGGAAACCAAGAGAGCTGAAAAGCAGGAAGTAGTGTTCTGGCTATTATGTTACACATCCAGTCACTCCAGCCTTTATACATTACAATTTTGGCTAATTAACTAAATTAGAAACATTTTTTATTTTGCACAGACTATCTATTTACCCAGTTTTTTTTATACTGAACAATTCCTTTAAAGGGGACATGTGCCCTATTTTAAAGCAGAGATTACATTAAATTTATATAAACATTCCATGACACCTACTCTGACCCGTGGATACTTTGCAAAGAAGGAAGTATGAGAAGGGTTATGACTCTGTAGGAACCCTGAAATTACTGACACACTGACGTTTGGGTTAGCTTCATATGTGAAAAGGGGCATGACTGGAACTAGGGGTAAGTAGGAGATACACATGCTTAGGGTGCAAAGGTGTGGGGGGTGATGGCAACTTACCTCTTTCATCTGCCTGCCCCTGTTCCATGCCCTTGTCCCCTGGAGCCCTTGCACGACACCACTGCATGTGTGCACACTCATTCTCGCAGGCACTCGCAGGATAGGACTGGGCCGGTGGCAGGGGCATATAGAGAAAGCAGCCCCTGCAGGGGTCCCAGTAGGTATAGGGGCCCCATACACAGTTTCAATAAATATTGGTAAAACAAGTCATCCACTAAACATTTTGGGGTCCTGAAAAATAAATTGCTGTGGGGCCCAGTAATATCTAGTTACACCACTGGCTGATGGGACACCAGGAAAAAACCCAGACCTGCTCCTTGGGGGTGTGTGTGGGCTCCTGATGTAGCAGACATGGTGGGCCCAAACCCCCCAGTTCAAACGGGCAGACAGGAGGGGTCCGGCTTGGCTCTGAATATGGCACTTGTGCGAAATTTAATAGAAGAGGCAGGACTGATGCAATGGAGCTTAGTGCAACTGTGGAGGCTCAAGGAATGTGTTTGCATGCAAATAGCTCTAATACTTGCGACATTTATCCCCAATGCACTTATGGCTGCGAGTAACCTTCTAAATTTCTAGATATAAATATGGCAGAAAGTTGCTATGAAACAGTGCGCCTAGAAACCAGTGTCCATGAAATGCTTGCTTGGCTCTCTGACCTATTTTTTTTCCCTGGGTACAACAATGGTGTTTGAATGCATGAATGTGACTTTATTCCCTAATCTAGTTACAGAATGACTGCACGCTCGTTGACTGCCTTAACCAAACAGGGTAAAGTTATAAAAACCTCATTAACAGGACAAATATTAACTTGGAGCGTCTAGAGCAGCCTCCTGCCAGAAGACTGACATAAACTGATTTTTATAAGACATCAGAACATAGAATAAGGAGTAATGACCTGCCTCGTATCTGAGTTGGTTGCTCGGCTAGAAGAGCCTAGCAACCAACTCAGCCTTCCTGATATTACGTTACCATTTATTCTGTAAATAATCATTTTCAAGCTTAAAGTGGTCGGGAAGGATGAAAATGAAGAAGTCTCCCTTTCCACTTTCTTATGGGTAAATAAACCACCTGTTGGTTTCACTTTAGCTGTTTAACTATCTCTGCTGGGGCTGCGTTTTTGCTCCCAGGTGACCTGAAATAACATTGAGTAGTGGCTATATATTTAATACAGAGGAATAGTGGGGCTGAAATAACTTTTTTTTTGGTGGGAAGGCTTTTTAGGGGGATTATAACACTACAGGGGACTCATGGCAATGCAGACACACAGAACAGGAGCTGAACTATACATCAGACTGACTCAAGCATGGGTGCAAAGTACTCTATATACTACCCATAGTGCTTCTAACCTCAGAGCACTCTATATTGAGATAGGTAAGAATAAGGGGTGCACCCTAATGTAACAGGTACCAGAATATAAAGCAGATGTGGAAACATTTCAAAGAACGGCTGAGCAGAAGGGGAGTTAACCTTTATCCTATTTCTGCTCTGAGAACTTAAGCAACGCCTGAGACGTTAGCACCTGCTTCCTCTCACAATTCACGCTAAAGTCCCCTTTTTAGGGAAAAAGCAGACTTTGCGTTTTGACGTGTGAAAGTTCAGCTCTGTTCCAAACGGACCTTCTTGTAGCTGAAACGCCAGTTAATACATAAACCTTCACATGAGAGATGGATTTCTTATTAACTGCCTGCTTATTCTCTGCATGAGCTTGTACTGTCACCTCCTGCCTCTGGTATTCACGTGAGAGTGTCCGTGGCAGTTTATAATGTAACTTTTATTTGGCTTTTGTACACCTCATAAAAGAGAACTTCTGTCCATTGTTTTGCTGTGCTCTGCTGCACCTCATGTCATCTGGTGAGAGGGGCAAAGTGTTGCATCAGGGGCACAAAGCTGCACTGGTGGGAAGTCTGGGGCTCTGTTGCAGTCTGAGCCCAGCAAGTTGCTTCCCCCCATCCCTCAGGAATACAGCACAGACAGATGACCTATGGCAATTCATTTACAGTGAAGGTCAGGGCGCAAAGTTCAAAAACATGGTGAATTACGCCTTTGTTTTGAACTCTACACCTCACCCTGCATTTGGTAAATGGCTCCTTTAAATCTCTCTTTTCGAGAAGAGTGGCCCTAATATGTGCAGGGTCGGATTGGGCCTGTGGGACACTGAGAAAAACCCTGGTGGGCCCCAGCTCTCATGGGCCTCACTGCTCTAGACCTGCTCCCACTGAAGCTGTGAGTACTGCTGCCTGACCTTCACCTGGTCCTGATTGAGGCTGCAAAAAGAGAGACCAAGGTAATTGACAAGGTACGTGTTGGGGGAGGGGGGCAGAGGGGGGTTGCAGCACCAGGTGGACCTCATGGCTGAGGCCTGGGGGGTGGTAAGGGGCTCTAAAGTGGCAGGGCCGCCATCAGGGGGGCACTGGTGGGGGGGGGGAATTGTCCCAGACCCCATGGCTTCTATATGTTAAGAGGGGGTGGCTGTGCTGTGTTTCCTGTATTAGCTGCACCCCCCCTTGAACTGCGGAAGTAGGAGCCGAGTTGCAACGAAGTAGGAGCCTAGTTGAGCAGAAGCAAGAGCCGAGTTGCAACAAAGTAGGAGCCAAATTGAGCCGAAGTAGAAGCCGAGTTGAGCGAAGTAGGAGTCCATTTGAGTTGAAGTAAGTGCCCAATTGCAACAAAGTAGGAGCCAAGTTGCGCCGAAGTAGAAGCCGAGTTGCATCGAAGTCTGAGCCGAGTTGTGCTGAATTAGGAGCTGAGTTGTGCAGAAGCAGCAGCTGAGTTGCGCCAAAGCAGGAGTTGAGTTGCTCCAAAGTAGGAGCTGAGTTGCACCAAAGCAGGAGCTGAGTTGCTTCGAAGTCTGAGCTGAGTTGCCCTGAAGTAGGAGCTGAGTTGCCCTGAAGTAGGAGCTGAGTTGCCCTGAAGTAGGAGCTGAGTTGCGCTTAAGTAGGAGCCAAGCAATGGCAAATGCCATTTTTTTTCAAACCTTTGGGCGCTATTTTTTTTTTAACTTGGGGGGCTCTGGCATCAATGTTTTTTTTTTTTACTTGTAGGGGGCCCAGAAAATTTTGTTGTACGGAGCTCGCAAATTCTTATGGTGGCCCTGCCCAGTGGGTCTGGAATCACCCAGTCCAATGCTGAAAATGTGCCTCCTATACAAGCAGATTCAAATACATATGCAGAGCTGCAGTCATTGCATAAAAGGGGTAATTTCCCCAGACTACAGCACTCAGTGCCCCTTAGTGGTTAAATAACAAATACTTGCACCCTGGGGATGCTGCTCTCTTTGCTGTAGAGAAAACTTGGCAAAAGGTGCAGAGCTTAGTGCAGGGCCCCATTGCAAGTTAGGGGGCAGGATGGGGGAACTCTACATGCCTCTCCCCTCCTGCTGCTCATGAATATGGCACTATATTGCAGCCACAGGCCTCTATGTTCCGAAATGGAGCACAAGAGTCTGCAGCTATTTTTTATAAGCAATGGCAGCGTGCAAAAAAAATGGGCTCATTGTGCACTACTCCAAGTGAGGAGAATATGCAGCACCTCCTTCTGTATAATGTATACTGCACCAATGAACAATAAAAGGTCAGTAACAACATGAAGTAAACATATTTTATTTACATTTAAGGCTCACAATGTTTAAAACTTTGCTGTCATCAGGCCGATATGAGCGCAGACTAAAGAGGTGTTTTTTGTCTGATGTCAGACCCAGTCTGACACTTGATTTAGGATAAGAGTTTTATAACCCCAGTGATTTCTTACTGCCAGGGACAGGGGCAAAATGTTACCAATCTCCCCTCCATTCAAAGAGAAGCGCCATATTCACCTATAATTTGCCCCGGTGCACAAACCATTGTACATGTAATTGGTTATTTGTTTTCTGCAAATATCAAGTATATCTATACAACTTCTTATTAATGTACAGTATATTAGAACATCTGGATCAAATACACAGCGGTTGCCAGTAGCAGAACATTGCATTTAGAAACATTAAAACACTTTTAGATTCATGTTACTGGCTCTTCAACTCATTTTTTAAGAAAGAAGGTAGTGTTATTGGCACTGAGGGTTTTTTCTTTCCATCTTCAGCCACATAATCTAGGGAACAGGAACAGGAAGACCGTTGCGTGTGAAGGAATTAAAATCAGCCACTTGTTAGTTCAGATGGATCTTGGTTGATAACATGGCCTACTGGAGATAATGGTAATGCTATTAAATGAGGCCAGGGGCCTGGTCAGCAAAGCAATTTAGGTAAAAAATATTGTCCACATTGAAGCACAGGTAATATTAGTTTGACTTGGGGTGATAGGGCGAGTAGTTCATGCACACTGGGTGCCCTAGGCATATGCTTAGGGGCAAATTAACTTAGCTGTAAAAATTCACCAGCGCTAGCTTCGCGCACATCGCAACACGTTAATTCGCCTGAACATCGCTAATTCACGAAGATCCAAAGTTGCACACAGGGTACCGAATGCTTGCGAAGTTGCGCTAGCAAAAATATGATCAGCAGTTCGCAGTTACGCTAGCGTTGGCTAATTTTCATACGACGTGCAGTTAAAGTACAATGGCTGTATATGCTGCAGCAAATACATTACACTACACAAGGCCAGGGAACCTTAATAAAATTATATAGAGTTGTTATATTGGCCTATACATGTGCCCACAGTATAGTTTAGGTGCCATATGTTATCAAATGTAGGGGGGAAGGAGGGTACTCCCAAAAAAAAAATTAAATCTTTTTCAGCCTATCACCCTGTAAAAAGGAAAAGACACAGTGTTTTTTTGGGACTTTTTTGGACTATGGGGCATATTTACTAAAGTGTGAATTTTCGCCTCGTCTAACTCATCACCAAAGTTCACCTCAGTTTGTTTGGTGTATTATATTCACTAAACATCTCATATTTACCGGATTTGTGGCGGTCACAAATGCTCGGGCCTAGGGCGGCAAGATTTTAGGGGCGGGATGCTGCACAGCCGCAACCTACAGAGTACAATCCCCAGAGCTCCAATGCATGTGCATGCAAGCAGAGGGAGGGGGTGCACAAGCGCAGATGCCTTGGCCCAGAATCTGTATTTACTAAAAAACGTTTAAAATGTACACTTTTTCAAGAGAAAGGTGAGGATTTTTTTCCTGGCGTATATTGCCTGTATATTTTCCCCATGTGATTGGAGTAAATGTCCTAGAGAATTCTCACCATGAACAAATGGCGTATGTGGAAAACAGGTGATATAGATGAGATTCAAAAGTCGGTATGATGGTAGTTATTTTGCAGCCTGTACCTGCAAAAATTCATTCTTGTGCTTTTAATTAATTGGAGAACATTGACTGGAAATTTTTTTACCCGAATAAGAGATGTGTAGTAGATTTTCATTTTTTATTATCTGCGGTTTTTGAGTTATTTAGCTTTTTATTCAGCAGCCCTCCAGTTTGCAATTTCAGCAATCTGGTTGCTAGGGTCCAAATTACCCTAGAAACCATGCATTTCTTTGAATAAGAGACTGGAATAGGAATAGGAATAGGAGAGGCCTGAACAGAAGGACGAGTAATAAAAAGTAATAACCATTCATTTGTAGCCTTACAGAGCAAGTGCTTTTTTAGTTGGGGTCACTGACCCCTGTTTGAAAGCTGGAAAGCGTCAGAAGAAGAAGAAGGCAAATAATTCAAAATCTATAAAAAGAAAAATGAGCACCAGCTGAAAAGATGCTTAGAATTAGCCATTCTATAACACACTAAAAGTTAACTTAAAGGTGAACCACCCCCTTTAATTATCCGCAACATGTATTTTCCCTTTTGTAACTAAGCCTCTATCCCCCATATGTAATATAAGGCACTACGTTTGCCCATGAGCAGTAACCCACGATGACCAATAAGATTCTTGCATTTAAACAGATGACTAGTAAATGCTTCCTGATGATTGGTTGCTATGGGTTACTGCCTCTGGGCAAACCTAATGACTTTTATTACATAACCCCATATGTCTCTGGGCGCAGGGTTTACGTCTCTCACTGCTTGGTATGCAACATAAAGATGGCTACATCCACATTGCTTCTTAGTAAAGCTCAGAACGGCATGCAGAGATCCTTTCTCAGTTGTCTGCAGATAAAATACAACATTTTTTAAAACATTTATTTTGAAAATGTAAAATAACTGTGTGTTATAATTTATGTATCATACGGGATGCCTACATAAACTCCCTCTGAATTTTCTCTGAAGGAGCAAGTGGGAAGTTTTTTGGTCAAAATTGGTAAAATATTCCCATTACAAATCACAATGGCACACGAACCCCAGTCTATATTGCAAAAATATTCAAAATAGGCCCTGACATTTCAAGTCAGGCCTGAGCCAAACTGGCGGGTACCCAAGGCAACTCTGCCCCCTCCCTGGCACATACTCTCGCCTAATGTAATAATGCGCGTGGGGGGGGAGCAAGCATGGAGGAACCAACCCTGAGAGAGCCCGTGGGGGGAACAAGGGTCCGAACCAGGGGTAGGTAAAAGAAGAGGTATGCGCTTAGTGCCCCCACTTCGTTGTGCCCCAGGCATGTGCCTCTTCTGTAATATTATAATATATATTTTTGCACCTCACCCCACTCTCCTGCTTCTGCCCTGTATCCACCTCATCGTTTCTTTTTGGGTGAGTTTCATCTTTTAACCCTTCTGCCACTCTGGCAACAAAGCAGCTTTTCCCCTAGACCGAAACAAAATGTATAAACATAGATTCTACACTAGTGACATTTTGTTGTGCACAACCACTTCTGCTGATGTTACTCAGGAGAACAGTAGAATCCCCATTTTACATTTTTCAGGGGACCAGAACAAATGGTGTAAAGTCAGGGAAATATATTATGCATTGTATATATTGTTGTGACCACAAAAATGGTATGACATATGCAAATACTTAAAGGCGAAGGAAAGTCTTTTTGCACTTGAGGGGTGCTAAATGTAAGGCACTCTCAAGTGATTGTATTTACTTACCGGAAAACTGCACCGGCCCAGGGTTCTTCTAGAGAGCACCATGGTGCGATCCTCTTCCGGCTTCTTCTTTCTTCAAATTTTCCGGGGCAGACACATGTGCAGTTGAACGTAATAGCCGACTTTTTAGTTAAAGTTCTGCTTTTTGCCCTACTGCGCATGCGCAGCTTCACGTGGAAGACGGAAGAGGATCGATCTGTGATGCTCGGCCCGGTGCAGTTTTCTTCTGATAGGAGCACCGGCCCGGGGTTTCAGGTAAGTAAATTAGGGATGCACCGAATCCACTATTTTGGATTCGGCCGAACCCCCGAACCGAATCCTAATTTACATATGCAAATTAGGGATGGGAAGGGGAAAACATTTTTTATTTCCTTGTTTTGTGACAAAAAGTCACGCAATTTCCCACTCCGGCCCTAATTCTCATATGCAAATTAGGATTCGGATACGGTTCGGCCAGACAGAAGGATTTGGCTGAATCCTGCTGAAAAAGGCCAAATCCTGGCCGAATCCCGAACCGAATCCTGGATTCGGTGCATCCCTAAAGTAAATACATTCACTTGGGGGGTGTCTAACATTAGGCACACTTTCCTTCTCCTTTAACATGAGGGTATGTAAAATGGAGGCTTCGTTGTATGTATCCAGCCGTAACTAAAACTCTAGAGGAAATAACATTCTACAAACCGCTGACTAGTAATTGTGCTAAGAAAGTAGAAAACACCAAGTGCTGTCCTGGCAAACAAGGAGTATAGGATGGCAATACTATACATGTGCAACAGTTACTACTTTATATATTTATAGAAAAGCTGTTGCAAGGTTTGTGTGGAAACCAAAATATGGGTACAAATAATTTGTGTAATATGTTTTCTTCCTTGCATCCCCCTGGCCCATGCTTCTGCCGACCCCTAGTTCCAGCCCTGTACCAAGTACACAGAGGCCCAAACAGCCCCACAAAGGCCCAATGAATGTCTATGAGGGTCTATGGCATCTTACAGCAGCCTCTCTGGCAGAATCGACAGATTGTAGTGTAGAGAGATAATATAGCAGAGGGGACATATTTTATAACATAATCACTAAAATGAAGGAAATGTGTGCATGTGTGTAGATAAACGGGTGTTTACTTTAAAAAAGCATTCGCATGCACGTGAAAGCAATACTCAGCACATACAATCTGGTTCTCCATCAGTATTTCTTTATCATCAGGAAACCATTTGCACATCATAAAATATCTTAAAATCTGATCACATCGCGTGAATTTAGAATAGTCACAACACACAGCAACATTGCGTGCCTGAGATAGCTGAGCTTGCTGCATTACAGTGCTCCCAGACAATCCAACTGCCTTTATACATATTAACCCCAAATTCATCCATTCTATTCTAACATTCATTCATTCTAACCTGAAAGTAAGCACAAATAAGGGGGGGGGTCTTTAAATATGACAAGTGAGTGGTTAACATTTTAGCATTTCCTTTTTCAAAAAATAGAACAGGTGTGAGACGCAACAGAGAGAAAATACAAGGGTGATCTTAAGGACTATGTAAACGGATGGGCTCTTACCTTCTTCCTTTGTAGAACATCAGCAACTGGACTTGTAGGCAGTAATTCCCTCTTGATTGTACTCTGTCCGCTAAAAAAAAAGAGAAAACAGCAGGGAGAACCTTTATTGCCCAATCTAACTCACTGAGCAAGAGCTTTACACTCCAATGTAGACCTCATATAGAATTTTACTTCCCAATGAAGCCCAACAGATAGTCTGACTTATCTGGTGCTCTGCTTGTCCTATCACATGCATGCAGGTAAGAATGCCTTGACACTGCTCCTGTACTCTTTTATCTTGCCAGTGCCACTTATTTAAGCATTCCCAGCCTATTCAATGCATCGTTATCATTAATTTACTGGCTCAGCTGGCTGGCTTACTCCTTGGGATTGTCCTTTTCTGCAAGACCTTACTTGGACCTGATCACTGCTTCCTTTGTCTACTCTGAACCTTAGTTTGACCTCTTTACTCTTGGTACTTCACTTTCAGTATTTCCTTCTTTCCTCTACCCGCTTCAAGCTCCAACCTCAGGCAAGCTTGGTCATAGTGTAACTCAGTGATCCCCCAACCAGTGGCTCCTGGGCAGCAAGTTGCTCACCAACCCAATGGATATTTCTAACAGTGACCTCAAATCAGGTGATTATTGTTGAATTCCAGGATTGGAGGCAAGTTTTGGTTGTATAAAAACTAGGTGAACTGCCAAACAGAACCTCCTGCCAGTCCACATAGGGGCTACCAAATAGTCAATAACGGCACTTATTTTGTACTACCCAGGAACATTTTCCATGCTTGTGTTGCTCTCCAACTCTTTTTATATCTGAATGGTGATACCTAGTATATGACTTACCAAATAACCAAACATCAATGACCAATAGGAAGATGAGAAAGGAAACTAGGAATTTTAGCCTTAGTCAGATCGAGGCCACAGATCTTAAGCTTCTTCTCCTGTGTGAAGCTAAGAAGGGCAACTAAGCTGGTAAAAGGTATGGAAAATCTTAGATATGAGGAAAGACTGGCCAAAAAGGTTGAACTTGATGGACCTAACGTACTATGTGTTATGCTATGTACTATATACTATGTGTTAATTTATTATTTAAAGTGGGGACCTTGGTGATAGCAGCACCTCATGCCTTTCCAAGCAAGGACTGTCCAATTTATAACTTATGGGTCAGAGATGGTGACATTTATGGACTTGGGTCAGCTACAGGTTGTCACAGTACATCATGCACCTTTTGAATGGGGAAAGTTGGACAACACTGCCCTTATAGATTGCTTCCAGAACTGCAGGACTAGTTTACAAGAAAACAAGAACAAAAAATCTGTTTCTGGCCAAATAAAAGTGGATTTTCCACCAGATACATTATTAGAATTGCTTCCCGGAATAGCTGAGAAATTTAGTGTTGCTCGAGCACAAATGGAGAAGTTGGTCAAACTTGCAGACAGCTTGCAGGCAGATAAGGGGAAGCCTCATCAGCATATCACACCTTCTTTTCACCACTTAGTTATGATTGGGAAGTGGTTATTCTTCATAAATATAATGCTTTACAAGGAAGTTTCCTTCCCGTCTGAAAGCAGACAAGTTATGTAGATTGTAAGCTCTTCTCTGCTTCTTCTTTTCGTATCAGATCTTTATTGCACAGCCCTTGTTCAACACGAGTGCAATGAATAGGATCATGCTGAACATACTTTTTGCCTATTGTTTTGATAATGAAAAATCTATGTTTTTTTGTTTATTTTTTGAGCTAAACAGAGAAAGCAGGAAAACGGAAGTTACTCCATGTTTGGTCCGTGCGAGGCAGACAATGATATTACCAGTGCACAGATAATCCCTCTGCATAACAGACTCTTGCTATCAAAACCGTCATAGCAAAGGGGGCCTGCAACCTGCCTACTGTTTCCCTCAAGCCCATTCCTTGAAGAAGAGACTACCAACACAACTGCAGCCATTTTCCCCTACGGGAGCAACTGTTACCATCATAAACAACGACCATGTTGGCACTAATGTGGGATTTGTTTGCTATTTTAAAATTAATTAGAACTAGTTTTTTCTACAATAATAAAAAGGGAAGTGTGAGACAAAATATGCAACAACTTGTATATAATTAGCCACAAAGCACAGCAAGCAGTGTGAGAAATATTTCCTTATCACATTGCCATGAACAGACAGAAGCCCGGCAGTTACAATGGAGTAATGGCTATAAACACATGGGGGCAGATTCACTAAAGGGCAAAGTGGCCTTCGCTAGGGAATATTCACCAGAAATCCAATCTGCAGGGACATCTCCAATTCACCAACAGACGCAGACGACAATTCTAGCGATAGAGAGCGTCGCTATGGTTTATTCACACTCTATCGCCAGGCGACTTTTCATTCTGAATGAAAGAAATAGGGCTATCCGGCACTCAAATGAACCCACAGGGCCAAGGATATATATAAGTTAAAACATTATTTTTTATTAAGCAAAATTTAAAAAGTATAAGTACATCTCCATGAGCCCTACGTGTTTCGTACCGGCATGGTACTTAGTCATGGGCTCGTTTTCATTCTGGCTAATGGTCATTACCCTGCAAAAATGGGCTCATGTCTAGGGCATTAGAGGAGCTTTTATGTCTTTATTATCAAAAAATTAAAGTGTTTTAAAATAATAAAAATATAATGCAGTGTTTCCCTGCACTGTTAAAACTGGCGTGTTTGCTTCAGAAACACTACTATATAAATAATATATAAATAATTTATATAAATAAACTGCTGTGTAGCAATGGGGGCAGCCATTCAAAGTAGAAAAGGCTCAGGTTACACAGCAGATAAGCTCTGTAGAACACAATGGTGTTATCTGTTATCCACTATTTAACCTGTGCCATATAGACTTTCTTCAATTTCCGCCATTGCTACACAGCAGCTTGTTTATATGAACTGTAGTAGTGTTTCTATAGCTCAAATAAACAAGCTATATACAGATATATACAGATCAGTTTTACCAGTGCAGGGCAACAGTACATGATATTTTCATTACTTTAAAACACTTTCGTTACTGTTCCTTTAAGCTCCCTTGGACATTTGTAATAAAAAATATCCCACTTATCACACTTCGCCAGTCGCAAATTACGCATATTCACTAAATTCACTGAATTGTGAAGTTACGTCTCGGCTGACGAACGCTGGCAACTTTTCGCTTCTTCAGTGCAAGCGTTTCACAGCGAAGATTCACTAGCGTTCATTTGTGCCTATCGTTACTTTGCTAGTAGTCTTACGCTTAGGTCAATTTGAATGGGGGGGCTGCATAAAAGTCATATACACGTCTTTTTTAAAGATGTTGGTGGAAATGCGTGAATGGGCATATGGGATATTGCTCCATCCACTGCATGAAATAAGTATATTTCAAATTTTTCCCCTGGATTTTTATCTTAACCACGCACACACCACAATCGTACAACTGAAAAACACACACTTGCACCACGGCGTGCACAGACACATAGATACACACTGCCCGCCTTCATCCTGCTGTGTATTGTTATCCAGTCTGTGTTCCATTGTCATCACTAATTTGTAATTGTACAAAGCCTGACCAACAAGAGATTTTACATTCCTCCATAACGTATAATTGCCTCTCTACCTCTAATTATCCGTAATTACAAAACAGTCTGGCTCTGACATGGGGCATCATCCAAAATAGACATAGTGTTGCAACCTTGGAAATCATTGGGTAGGCTGTGTTGTTGTGACCTTTAAGGCTTTATCGTTGTCAGATCGTGGCTTCCTCCCAACCAGATGCTGGGTTATTTTCCATTATCCTGAAGGAGAACCAAAGTTAAAAAAAAATCTTTCTCTCCTCTTCTTTGGCAAATATGTATGGTTTCGACACTCTAATTTGCATTTCTAGAGTATCTCCAGCATGTTCTCCAGCTGTGACTGACATGTCCAATGTAGATAACAGTCCTAATAATGAATTAACCCACATTTGTCTCCCATGAGGAGCACCACACTATCTATCTATCTATCTATCTATCTATCTATCTATCTATCTATCTATCTATCTATCATCTATCTATCTATCTATCTATCTATCTATCTATCTATCTATCTATCTATCTATCTATCTACCATCTAATCAATCTATCTATCTATCTATCTATCTGTCTGTCTGTCTGTCTGTCTGTCTGTCTGTCTGTCTATCTATCTATCTTCTATTATCTATCTATCTATCATCTATCTGTCTATCTATCTATCTATCTATCTATCTATCTATCTATCTATCTATCTATCTATCTATCTATCTATCTATCTATCATCTAATCTATCTATCTATCTATCTATCTATCTATCATCTATCTATCTATCATCTAATCTATCTATCTATCTATCTATCTATCTATCTATCTATCTTCTATTATCTATCTATCTATCTATCTATCTATCTATCTATCTATCTATCTATCTGTCTGTCTGTCTGTCTGTCTGTCTGTCTGTCTGTCTGTCTGTCTGTCTGTCTGTCTGTCTGTCTGTCTGTCTGTCTGTCTGTCTGTCTATCTATCTATCATCTAATCTATCTATCTATCTATCTATCTATCTATCTATCTATCTATCTGTCTGTCTGTCTGTCTGTCTGTCTGTCTGTCTGTCTGTCTGTCTGTCTGTCTGTCTGTCTGTCTGTCTGTCTGTCTGTCTATCTATCTATCTACCATCTAATCAA